>NC_058133.1:336094553-336307283 GCF_016433145.1 Gracilinanus agilis | reverse complement strand
AAGGAAGAAAGGAAGGAAGGAAGGAAAGAAGGAAGAAAGGAAGGAAGGAAGGAAGGAAGGAAGGAAGGAAGGAAGGAAGGAAGGAGAGGAAAGGAGGTATGGGAGGGAGGAAGGAGAGGAAAGGAGATATGGGAGGGAGAGAGGGATGAATGGATGGAGGCAGGGAGGGAGGAAGGAAGGAAGGGAGAGAGGGAGGGATGAGAGCTAAGAGGAGGAGAGGGAAGGAGAAAGAAAGGAAAGGAAATATCTGTACCATTTTTAAAATGCACAGTACTGTATTCAGTGCTACAGAAGGTAAGAAATAGTTCAAATATCATCTCTAAAAGAATTGTTGGAGTCAGAATGCATATCAAAACTTATGATGTTTCACTTTGTCTTATTTTAGGGTTTTGTTTTGATATGATTATTCTCTTACAAAATAAATAATATAGAAATATTTTTGCATGATAATAAATGTATAACCCAGAAAAAATAATAGGAGAGAATCTGAGAATTGAGAAATGACAACTCAGCTCCACAGAAGATTCCCAGCAAAAAATAAATATCTCTATTCTCAAGAAATTTAACAGCTTTGGGCACTCACTAAGATCATAACTGGCAGAAGAGGAGAAGGGGTAGAAAACTTATTTTAATTATGCACCAAGGAAATGTAGGGCAAACACATCAGAGAGTAGCAGCAAAATGGGTGTGGGGAAGATGACATGGGGATAGGATATTGATGGGGTCCAGAGATTAGGTAGGAAGATGAGAAAAAGAATGAGGAGAAAAGGGAACTAGGCAGAGAATATAACTTACATAACCATGGACTAGAGTTGGGAGCAGAATGGACTTCAGGCAAATGGAAGAGTACTTTGGAGAAAGAGATTTGAGGTTTCATTTTTATAGAATTTCTTAGGGAACAGACAAATTCTTATTGGTGCCACCTTGAGATTAGTTCATTAATATTTCTAAATCATTGCAATGATGTTGGTAAAACTTAAAATTCAACATATTCATCATTTCAAAATTGCCACCACCTTTTTTTATGATCTGCCAGTTTTCATTGCAGAAATTAGGACTTATCTGACCAAAAAGATATGACAATAACACCTAGATGGCTCCCATTGATTTAGCAAACATCAGGATTTGAATTTTGATTGCTAGATGATACAATTTGTAAATCATACCCCTTGATCTTTTGATCTTTGGTACAATTTATATGTGGCATTCAGATTCTCCTTTACAATCTTACTTCATGCTATTCTTCCTTTGTAGTGGCTACACATAAACTTTCTATACTGATTGGGACAGGGAGTGGTGGAGGAGGGAGATTAAGGGAACTAGAACAAGTTATACTTTTAACACACATAGTAAGAACAACAATATGAAATATGTTCCAGGGTTGACATAGGCAAACAAGTAGGAAGAAAGGCTGATTAGCAACCTTGCAAAACTATAAAGTTTAAATATTAGCCTTTCAATATGAGAGGATATATTATTAATGGATCCTGTTAAACCTGATAATATTGTGAATGTACACATTCTTCTGTACTTAACATTTCTTTCTGCGTAGGAATAAACTATTTATTCCATATCCAATAAATAAAATGTAATAGTCTTCTTAAAAAAGTGACATAAAATGGATTTCTCTCCACCTTTCCAATTGTATTTGATGTCAAATCTATTATTCTCTCTTATTATTTTCTATAATATTTGAAAGATCACGTAAGGATATTTAAGTGCCAGATCAAATATTTCATTGGTTAGATGTAAATACTGGTTTCGGTGATTAGTAAATAATTAAGTAATCAACAAAAAAGAGAAGATATCTATGATGTTGTCAACCTGATCAAAGTGATTTACTGCTTTTTAAAAAATCACTGACACTCTCTAAACAACTGTCTAGAGTTGACTTAGATGACCTCTAGGATCCCTTTCTGTTCTATCTTGTTATCCTACCATCCTATGGGTAATATAAAATCTTACCTGTAAAATTAAAATTAACATACAATAACTCAAAATATTATATTTTATAAGATTTCTTAATAATCACTAGAAGTAAAGGAATAAAAAGGTAATTATCTAACAAAATAAAAACCCGTGCCCAAGCTAATCTACCTGCTCAAAAGGGCTTCCTCCACCAAAGCCAGGACAGAAAGGAAAAAGCTAGACACAGAACTCCACCCAATTTATGTCCTGTCTACCTCACCACATAACAAAAGGAAGTGAGTGGGGTTCTGGGAATTAGAGTTTTTATTGTGGATCATAGTTTTCAGGTTAACAGATTCCAATTTCACACGCTATTGGAGAATTTGTGCTCAAATAATTTTGCTTGTTAAAGGAGAGATAGAGGCAGCATGTTACAGAAAACAGAAACATGGTTGGAAACAGAAAAACTTGGGATTAAGACCTGCCTCATATTCCCTGCCCTGAAGACAAATGGCAAGTCACTTAATTCCAAATGTTCCAACACCAAGAATATGAATTATAAAAAGCACTCTTTTTTATATTTATATTTTACAAAATAGGCATCAGTGGAGAGGCATTCCACATTGAGAATTCCTAAACTGAAGAAATTACAAAGTCCATGCCCCTGCCTCCAAAGAGGAAAAGGAATTTCAGAGAGCTGAGTTCTGCTTAGCTGGGTGTTTAACTTCCAGTTGTATATAAACTATTAGTTATAGGACTCTTAACAGATAGGCAAATCCCTTAACATCTCTAGGCCTCATTTTCTTCATCTTCGAAATGAGGAATTTTGACTCAATATTAACTAATGACTTAAAGATTAGTAATACTAGGATTCTATAAGCTGTGTCCCCCAAACAACTGAAATATAGTTTAAATAGAAATAGTAAAAACCTGGAAAGATTTGTTTGAAGTGATACAAAGTGAAGTAAGCAGAAAAAATGAGAAAGTTGTATATAATAACAACAATAATGGATGATGATCAACTATGAATGATGTCATCATTGTCAACAAGGATCTAGAACAGTGATGGTGAACCTTTTAGAGATGGAATGCCAGGTCCCAACCCACCCCACCCCCCCAGACCTACTGCCATGCCCACCCTTCCCAGTAACCCTGTGTTATGCCCCGCCTCCCCAATGAATGCCAGGTGTGCCCTGCCCCGCCTTGCCCCATCCAGAGGAGGAAGAAAGCACTTCCACTGAGCTGCTCACAGAAGGGATGGCTCAAGTGAGGAATGTTCTCAGCTTGTGTAAAGTGTGTGAGGGGAGGGGCCCAAGTGCTCCTCTCTCTTCCAGCTCAGCTGCCTATGAGCCTACCACCTTCCCCTATGTGTGTTCCTATTGGTCTGATGTTGTCAGGCTCAGTGGACATGGGGAAGAGAGCAGCTCCACTCAAGTCCCTCTGCCTTTTTATTAATGAACTCTGGGGTGGGAGGGAGTCTGCATGCCCACAAGAGTGTTCTGTGTGCCATCTTTGGCATCCATGCCACAGGTTTGCCATTACTAATCTAGGGCAATTCCAAGAGACTCAAAAGAAAAAAAAAAGATATCCATTGCCATAAAAAGAACAGAATCCATGTGCAAATTGAAACAAACCATTCTTTATTTTCTTAATGAATTTTTCTCTACTTTAAGCAATATGTCTTCTTTCACAACATGATGAACATGGAAATATATATTATTTGATAGTATATGTATTACCTGCCTTCTTTGGGAAGAGGGGTTGGAGGAAGAAACAGAACTCAGATTGGAAAATATCAGAAAATGAATACTAAAAATTATATGGAGTTGCAAGCTGGAAAAAAATAATTATAATAAAAATGATAAATCTCACTACTTATTATGTTTTAGAACATTAAAAAAAAGACATTGTGGGAAAAGACATGTACCTAATTACATTGTAACCCACTTATATATAAAAAGAATTATTAGCAAACTCTATGGAGATACTACTTAAAAATAAAATAAAATGTGTTCAGGTATTCCCAAGCCATACTATAGGTCCTCTATTGCTTTTTTCCAATCTTAACATTATAGGTCAAGTTCAACCATGCCAATCTCTATTCTTGAATCCTTTTCTGCCTTGTCTATTTTTGCTATTGTCTTGACAAATTGCCACCCTAAATTATCCCTACCACCTATATTTTCAGTTCCCATTAGTTCTACTAAATAGTGCTAGAATAAGGAATTAAACTGTTTTCCTGTCATACATAACTTTGGCAATTTATTGACACTTATAGATCACCTCTCAGAATAATAGTTTTATTTTTTTGTAGTGGAAAGAATGGAAAATTATAGAAACTACTTTATTCATTCTCAGAATAATACTTTTAAATGCATTAAATAAAGTGCATAGAATTACAAAGGAAACAAAATATTTTGAAAAACACATCTTTTATATTCACAGAAACAATTTTAATAATCCTAATTCTAGTAGAGGTAATCATATAATCATGTTGACTGACTTTTTCTAAAAACCTTTGTTATATTATCTAATCTCATCAGAACCCTTATTGAATCAAACCATTTATTTTAATCCTCTTCTGTTGACTATCTCACTCCCCACAGTGGCTACTGAAAATCTGTTACCTCTCTAAGCCTGCACATACATCTCCCATTTCTTCTCTGCAAGAGATCTGCCTTCACATTCTACTGGAGAAAAATAAGTAGTTTGCCACAAGATTTTCCTTTGTCTCTATTTCATATATCACAAGTCCATTGATATCACCGCTCCCTTTTTCTCTTTTTTATAGAATTCACAAGGAATTATAAATAATAGTAGCATTTCACCATATGAAGCTATAGTTTTTCTATGATTTTGAGTTGATCTTACCACGTGGGAAGATTCAGATTTTCTTTTCTTGAAAAGACTTATGTATAGACACACTAAAGGCAGCTTCTTGCTGTTATTACTGCTAAAAATGTATCATCTGTCTATATGATAAAAGAATGGTCAAAGGCTAATCATTTTGTACAAATGTCATCCTTATGAAGATTGATTTAGAATTTCTCCAACCTTCAACAGGATTTCAGATCAGTTACAGAGATACCAGTTGCATCAAGTATACCTTGTAAGTTTCATTGTGTCTATTTTGGTCTATTTTCTTAATTTATTTTTATTACATATATATGTGTGTGTGTATATGTATATATATATATATATATTATGGTTCAAAAATACAGTTTGATGATGTCAAAAAAATTTCACCTACCTATTCCTAATGCATTCTACTGTCAGCTTCTCAGTCTAACATCTAGGTTGGTCTTTGCCCATTTCTTTTACTACTGCTTTCAATCAGCTCAGCACTGGAACAAACTTGTGTCTAGCCTTCCTATTCTCTGATTAGACCTATATTGTTGCACTTGTTTTTCAGTCATTCATGACTCCATGGACCATAGTATCCCAATACTATCCATGGAGTTTCTTGGCAAAGATAATAAAGTGATTTACCATTTCCTTCTCCTATGGATTAAGGCAAAAAGAGATTAAGTGGTTTGCTCAGTTTCACACATCTTCTAAGTATGTGAGGCAGTATTTGAATTCAGTTCTTTCTTATTTTAGAAAAAGTGCTCTATGCTACCCAGCTACTTCCCAACATTAATATCACCAAATTATAGTGAATGAAATAACATACTTAGATAATACCAAAATTTCCCTCTAGCCTTTCTTAAAACTATCCCCATCCTCTCTACTCCAAATCAATTAAAAGCTGGACTACTGAATAGTAGTGCAAAGTAAATCAAGGCAAGATGGTCAGGATTGGTTTAGGAAGTGTAAATTAACGATTTTCCAGTTACTGCACTAAGCATTTGGATAACAAATACAAATACAAAGAATAACATTCTCTTCTTTAGAGTAGCTTATAATCTCATTGTGGAAGACAGCATAGAAAAGGGATCTGATAAGAAAAGGTCTGTATGTGGCAAAAGTAATTTGCCAATGCAAAGCCATAGTGTTGAAGTCCAGAAATAATTACAACTGGAAGAGAATGATAATTACAGCCATTCTGGGCATTTGCATTTGACCAGTAGTTCTCATTTGTTTCTCCCATTTTTTTTTTGACTAACTGGATTTCTCTGTGTCAACTGTTATGAGGAAAAATTAAGAGTTTAGACATTTAGTGAAATTAGCACCCAGGCTGTCAGATAAGACCTAAAGTTTCCAATGATGGAATACTAGCAAGGAAGGAAGTCTTTCCTGAGGACTCTGTTAATGGAGGGAACAGTGTAATGCTGTTAACTATCTCTAGTGGAGAGCCCAAGAGAAGGGATCTTCTCTATTAAGGAGCCATCTGTTCTACCAGGAAATGCAGCTGTGAATATTGATCACAGCTCTGAAAGGTGGACTTCCATCCTGGATTAGCTCCCTACCTCTATTCTCCCTTTAGATTAATTTTGCTGAGGATCTGTGCTAGATCATCGCTGGAACAGAAGTGAACTCAAGTTGTGAGACATCAATTCATCTTCCAGTCTTTTAGGCTAATCCAGGCAGCCTGGGTTAGAATAGTGTAGATCCTGACTCAGCTCCCAGTCCCTGAGTTTTGTCCTTAGATACCTAGGTTAGGGTGACCTCTCCCTACATTACTTACCCTTTAAATTCATTATTAAGTAGTGGTTTTTAACTTCCTGTTGTTTCTTTTCCATAATAAGTAGGTATTCCTGGCTGATGTAGTCTGAGAGTCAATTGGATTCCCAACTGCCACTCACTCCAACTGTCACAGCCCATTTGTATTTATCTAAGATAATATCCCTCTTCACCCTTCATTCCTACTTCATCCTTTTCCCCCCCTAGAAACCTTGAAACTCTTAACTTAACTTGAAACTCTTTTTCTTCATAACACTACCCATGTGGAAACTGAATTAGAAAGGAGAGATGACAGAAGATACAGAGAAGTGCTTTATTCAGTGGGAGAATTCTGTAGATGGTGAAGAAATGAGGGCAAAATATCTGTGGAAAAGACAGAAAATTCAATTCTGTGAAATAGAATTGTGCTTGTCATAAAAACTATAAAAAGAGGTTCAGGAAGCATGTTTATCTCTGCTTTAGGATTTCTGGGAAGAATTGAGGTGATACAAAATGACAAATATGGAAAAATGCTTTACATGATAACACATGTAAAATTGATATCAAATTGCTTGTCATTGGGAAGTGGTTAGGACTAGGGAAAAATTGAATGAGGGAGGATAAGAAGAAGTAAGAGAATTTGGAACACAAAACTTTAAAAGATGAATATTAAATCTTTCCATATGTAGTAAAATAAAAATAAAATTTTATTTAAAATAATTGAGGTGATAAAAAAGAATATCTTCAAAGTTGTTGAGTAGATAGTATATAATTTCTGGAGGGTATGTTAGGGAAGTTTAAAGGGATATGGTTACCAAAATGGACAGATATTGCATACAGTAATTAAAATAACTATATAATATGCCTGAAAAAATAGGTTATATAATATGATGAATTTTTTACTGTAGAGGAATATATTATTTTTTAAATTTACTTAGAATATTTTTCCATGGTTACACAATTCATGATTTTTCCCACACCTCTATCCTCCCTCCTCTTGAAGCTGATAAGCAATTGCATATGGTTATACCCATATCATTGTTAAAAAACCTATTTTCATATTATTCATATTTGCAATAGAGTGATTTTTTAACATCAAAACCCTAATCATATCACCATCGAACCATGTGATAGATCATGATTTTCTTCTACATTTCTACTCCCACGATTCTTTCTCTGGATGTGGATCGTGTTCTTTCTCATAAGTTCCTCATTATTATCCTGGATTGATGCCTTGCTACAAGTAGAAAAGTCTGTTAAATTTTGATTGTGCCACAATGTTTCAGTTTCTGGGTACAAAATTCTCCTGATTCTGCTCCTTTTGCTCTGTATCAATTCCTGGAGGTCTTCCCAGTTCACATAGAAATCCTCCAGTTCATCATTCCTTTCAGCCCAATAGTATTCCATCACCATCAGATACCACAATTTCTTCAGCCATTCCCCAATCGATGGATACCCACTCATTTTCCAATTTTTTGCCAGCATAAAAGCTCTGCTATGAATATTTTTGTATAAGTATTTTTCTTATTATCTCTGTGGGGTACAAATCCAGCAGTACTATGACTGGATCAAAGGGAAGGCATTCTTTTAAAGTCCTTTGGGCATAATTCCAAATTGCCCTCCAGAATGGTTGGATTAATTGACAATTCCAGCAGCAGTGTATTAGTGTCCCAATTTTGCCACATCCCCTGCAACATTTTTAACACTTTCCATTGCTGCCATATTAGCCAATTTGTTAGGTGTTAGGTGATACCTCAGAGTTGTTTTTATTTTCATTCCTCTAATCAAGAGGGATTTAGAACACTTTTTCAGGTCCTCATTCATAGTTTTGATTTCTTCATGTAAAAACTGCCTATTCATGTCCTGTCACCATTTGTAGATTGGGGAATAGCTTGATTTTTTTGTAAATATTGACTTCTTTCTTTATATATTTGGGAAATTAAATCTTTGTCAGAGAGTTTTGTTATAAAATTTTTTTCCCAGTTTGTTGCTTTCTTTCTAATTTTGGTTGCATTGTTTTGGGAGGATTTTTTGTACAAAACTTTAATTTGATATAATTGTAGTGATTCATTTTACATTTTGTAAGGTTATCTGTCTCTTCCTTGGTCTTAAATTCCTTCCTTTCCCACAGATATGACAGGTATACTCTTCTACTTTCACCTAATTTATTTAAATTTAAGTGATTTACCCATTTTTAATTTATCTTGGTATAGGGTATAAGATGATCTAAACCTAATTTTTCCTGTACCGTTTTCAGATTTTTCCCAGCAGTTTTTGTCAAATAGTGATTTCTTGTCCCAAAAGGTGGAATCTTTGAGTTTATCAAACACTAGCTTATTGAGGTCGTTTATTCTTAACCTATTCCATTGATCCACCCTTCTGTCTCTTAGCCAGTACCAAATTGTTTTGATGATTATAGCTTTGGAGTACAGTTTAAGATCTGGTACCACTAGACTCCCCCATCTTTCATTTTTTTTTCATTATTTCCCTTGATATTCTTTACCGTTTGTTCTTCTAGATCAGTGGTTCCCAAACTTTTTTGGCCTACTGCCCCATTTCCAGAAAAAAATATTACTTAGCACCCCCTGGAAATTATGAAACTATTTATTGAACTCAGAATAGAATGTAATACAAAAAATGCGTGGCAATCACTGTCCTCCTGGATCGCTGCAGCACCCACCAGGGGGCAGTAGTGCCCACTTTGGGGATCACTGTTCTAGATTAACTTTGTTCTAATTTTTTTCTAATCTATAAAAATTTTTTTGGTAGTTTGATTGGTATAGCAGTGAATAAGCAGATTAATTTGGGATAAGATTGTTATTTTTATTATATAAATTCATCCTGTCCATGAACAATTAATATTTTCCAATTACTTGAATCTTGTTTTAATTATGTGTAAAAGTGTTTTGTAGTTGTGTTCATATAATTTCTGCATTTATCTTGGCAGGTAGATTCATAAGTATTTTTTTTGTCTAGAGTGATTTTTAATGGAGTTTCTCTTTCTAACTCCTGCTGCTGAGTTTTATTGGAAATATATAGAAATGCTGATTATTTATGTGGGTTTATCTTGAACCCTGCAACTTTGCAAAATTTGTCATTTCCACTAGTCTTTTAGTTGATTTTCTAGGATTCTTTAAGTATACTATCATATCTTCTGCAAAGAGTGATAGGTATTTTTAATTGCCTACTTTAACCCTGTCAATTTACTTTTTCTTCTCTAATTGCTGTTGCTAGCATTTCTAGTACAATAGTAAATATTGTAGGAGATAATGGGCATACTTGCTTCACTCTTAATTTTATTGGGAAAGTTTCTAACTTGTTCCCATTGCAGATTATACTTGCTGATGATTTTAAATACATACAATTTATTATTGTGAGGAACAGCCCTTCTTTTCCTATACTTTCTAGTGCTTTCAATAGGAATGGGTGTTGTATTTTGTCAAAGGCTTTTTTATGGATCTATTGAGTAAATCATGTGGTTTCTTTTGGTTTGATTATTGATATGGTCAATTACGTGGATGGTTTTCCTAATAAACCATCATTGCATTCCTAGTATAAACACCACCTAATCTTAGTGAATAACCTCATAGTAACTTGTCGGAGTCTTTTTTACTAGTATTCTATTTAAGCTTTTTGTATCTTTAAGGGAATTGATCTGAAGTTTTCTTTCTCAGTTTTTGGTCAGCCGGGCTTTGGAATCAGTACCATATTTATGTCATGAAAGGAATTTGGTAAAACTCCTTCTTTGCTTATTTTGTCAAATAGTTTGTATAATATTGGGATTAGTTTTCTTTAAATGCTTGATAGAATCCCCTTATGAATCCATCTAGCCTTGAGGATTTTTTTCTCAAGAAGTTTCTTGTTGGCTTATTCAATTTCTTTTTCTGAGATAGGATTATTTAAGTATCTGATTTCCTCTTTTGTTAATTGAAGCATTTTTGTAAGTATTCACCCAATTCACCTAGATTGTCATATTTATTTTCATATGATTGAGCAAAATAGTTCTTAATAATTACCTTAATTTCCTCTTCATTAGAAGTAAGATAATCCTTTTCATCTTTGATATTATTAATTTTATTCTCTTTGTTTTGATTAGATTAAAGAATACTTCATTTTATTTGATTTTTCAAAATACCAGCTCCTAGTCTTCTTAGTTCACTAGTACTTCTACTTTCAATTTTATTAATTTCTCCTTTAATTTTCACAATTTCCAATTTAGCTTTTTATCTGAGGATTTTTAATTTTTCTTTATCTAATTTTTTAAGTTGTAACACCAATTCACTGATCTCTTCCCTCTTGATTTTTTTGCTATAGGCACTCAGAGATATACATTTTCCCCTGAGTACTGCTTTGGCTATATCCCATAGGTTTTTATTTATTATATCCTCATTATCATTCTCTCCAAAGAAGTCTATAATTGTTTATGATTTCTTCTTTGACCTCTCAATTTGGAAAAATTAGATTATTTTGTTTTCAAATAATTTTAAATTTGCCTTTCCACAGACCCTTGTTAATTATAATTTTTATTGCATCATGAGCTGAAAGAGTTGCATTTATCATTTCTGCTTTTTTGCATTCTTTTGCAATATTTCTATGCCCTTGTACATGGTCAATATTTGTATATGTACCAACCACTGCTAAGAAGAAGGTATATTCCTTTTTATCCCTCTTTAGTTTTCTCCAGATATTTCTTAACTCTAATTTTTCTACCATTTCATTCACTTCCCTTACTTCTCATTTATTTATTTTTGGTTCAATTTATCTAGTTCTGAAAGAAGAAGGTTGAGATCCCTCAATAATATAGTCTTACTATTTCCTCCTTGAGCTCCTTTAATTTTTCCTTTAGAAATCTAGATGCTATTCCATTTAGTGCATAAATGTTTAGAAGTGATATTACTTCATTTTTTATAGTACTCTTTAACAAAATGTCCTTTCCTTTCTCATCTCTTTTCATTAGACCGATTTCTATTTTGGCTTTGTCTGGTATCATGATTGCTGCTCCTCCTTTTTTTACTTTATTTGATTCATAATAAATTCTGCTCCAGCTATTTACCTTAAATCTGTCTATGTCACCTTGCCTCAAATGTGTTTCTTATAAACAACATATAGTATGATTAGCATTCTGGTTTTTTATCCACTCTGCTATCTGCTTCCCTTTAATGGGTGAGTTTATCCCATTTGCATTCAGCATTATGATTACTAATTTTGTATTGCCCTCTATTGTATTACCCCTTTAGATCCTGTTCTATTTTCTTTCACTCTGTTCCTCCTCACTAGTATTTTGCTTTTGTCATCCCCCGCACTTCTCCCTGTCTTCAAATACCTCCCCCTTTCCTTGTCTTATTCCATTTCTACTTCTCGGTAGGGTGATAGAATTCTATACTCCACTGGGTATACCTGATTTTCCTTCTCTGAGCCAGTTATAATGAGAGTAAACTTTAAGCATTGTCCATCACCACCCTTAACCTCCCCTCTCTGAAATCATTTTTCATACCTCTTCATGTTATATAATTTATTCTATCTCTTCCTTCCCTTTTCTTTCAGTGCAACTCTCAGCCCTTGATTGATCTTTTACATGTCATTCATATGCATATATATCACAACATGTATGTTGTTCCATGTCATCACATCCTTTTTCAGTTGGCCCATTTCTTCTTGTATCACTTTCATTTCTTCTTGCATCACTTTCTTTTCTCTTCTCCACTTTTCATCTGCCTTTCTTAATTGGTTTTTTAAGTCTTTTTTATTAGTTCTTCCAGATTCTGTGTCCAATCCATATTTTTCTTTTGGACTTTGTGTGTATTTCCTTTGCTTTTGCTGTCCCCTTCTGTATCTGTACCTTGCTCTTTTTCTCCATAAAAATTAATTATATTTAGGAGGGTTTTTTTTGGCTATTTGCTCATTTTCCTATCTAATTATAGGTAAGGTCTTTTTTTTCTGGAAACTAAAGTATCCTTTTAAACTTCAGTCTATCTTTGATGTTATTTTCAGCTTGTTTTCTGAGTTATTTCTAGTTTACCTGATGGCTAAGGGCTGAGAGCTCTGAGAGTCCCTTCCTCCTGCTGATTCAATTGACCCTTGAGATGCTGATAGCTTAAAGACTTTCCTCAGGCTTTGGTGTAAGCTTTTGATCTCACTCTGAATTTGATCAGATCAGGGGCTGATCAAATTCTAGCCCCAGGCTTATGCTTAATTTTTTAATCTCACTGTGTTTTTGACTCAATCTGGTACCCCCTTGATTGCCCTGTCCTAGAGCTCAGCCCTCAGTTTTGGACAAAGAGATCTGGGTGGGGTTCTCCCTTTGAACTGTTTCCTCACTCCAAGCTATGTATTGTGTCTTCATCCCAAGCCCAAACTATGATTCTTGGTTTTATTCTGGACCACATGAATCAGTTCCCTTCAGCTCAGATTTCCCTGGGCTGGGACTCTGGACTTCTCCACAGGTTTTAAATTTCAAGAGGTGTAAGTGGGCTTGGACTCTATTTTCCCAGGCAGGTTCTCAGGGGCTGAATGTTAGCTTGGACTTAAGTTCGGAACCTGTGACAGTAGATATGGGATGGGTGGGGTGGGGATGAATTGTGGTTTTCTCTTGGCTTGCTCCTTACTCCTTGCTCTAGTCTCTTGCTGTCTCTGCTCCCATCTCACCCCAGTTCCTACCTTTCGGGTTTTTCTTTTCTTGAAAGTTGTTTCACTCTGTCTCCTTGTTGGTTCTTTCACTCCTGTATTCATTTTTTGCCTATATTTTGATCTTGGTTCAGAGAGGGTTCTCATGGTGAAATGAAGCTGCTGTTCCAATTATCCCTCCATCTTGGCTCTTTCCTTCATCACTTTCCAGAGGAATATATTTTTCAAAGACTAATCACAAATATACAAACATGACCTTTCCAACTTATTGGAGGCATAATCCCTCTTCCTCTGTACATCACATCAGTTTTTGGGAAAAGAAAACTGATTAGATTCATTGCTTGAGTCAGTTCCAACAGAGCCCAGACACAACCCTTAGTATAAAACCCTACCTTAGACTGAAATTCCAGGTACCTTGTCTTTTTATGGCTTCCATGATGAGCTGGGTACCTATATCATCACACCTGTAGTTATAGTTCCAAGATCTGGCTAGCTTAACCTCCTGGACCTTTTGGGATGACCTGTGATATTTGAATTGAAGACACGCACGCACACACACACACACACACACACACACACACACACACACACCAGAAATAAAAACTCTAGGTCATTTCTTTGAGCAGTAGTGAAAAAAAGGAGAACAGGGAATGAGTAAGTCCTTTGTTTAGTTCCTGGAGTTTAGCATGGCCATTAGAAACACAACCTAAAAAATGTGGGAAAGAGAGCAAAAAGACTGAGAACGTTACTTTTAAAGTCAGGTATCCCACACCCCTGTGATAAGAATAGGGTAAGCTTCGTCTCTGAAAACTAGGAATGGTTAAAGCTGTGTTACGCATATGATGCTAATCTTTTATAAATATGTTTTTGTGAAATTTTTATATTCTCTTTTCATATTTGCCATTTTATAATAATGGCATGTCAGAGAACATGAGCATATTTTCATATAGTCTACATGTCATAAGTCAATATTCTAAGTTTCTCTTGTTAATTTTCCTCAGGTCAGGAAATTCCATATGGTATAACATCAAGAGCATTAGACTTGGTCAGGAGATTAGCCTTATTATGTATTAGTGATATAACTGGAGACAAGTATTTGAGCCTATTTTCTCCTTTGTAAAAGGGGATAATGATGATGTTGATGATACCTACCACACGGGGATATTGTAAGGATTAATAGTGATAATCTATGTGATATATCTTGCAAAATATAAATAATGAATTTCTATTTATTTGTTTTGTTTTAAGTCTGGTCAACATTTGGGCCTCTGAACCTTTACCTCCATTGAGTTTACCAGCTCTGTTCTATTTTTCACTTAATCAACTTCCAACATATGGTTTCTTTCACAAACTCTTTCTTAGTTAAAGCCTAGCAATTTATTGCACTTAACCTTTTATAAATATGCAACTACAATGGTATACACTTGCTTACCTTCTTTTTGATTGTGCATAGCCAATTAATATTGGTTATGATAAACAGTGGGCAATAGTGGGTAGAAAAATTTATTAATAAATGGTTTAAATTCTTCCTCTGACTTATATTTGCTTTGTACCTATAAATAAGTTATTTAAATTCCATAAGCCTCAGCAACCTCATCTATAAAATAAGGGTATTAATATTTGAACTATTTCTGGATTTCTGGATGGCTCAGTACATAGAACATTGTGCTTGGAGTCAGAAAGACCTGCATTTAAATAGTTTCATACACTTAATAGCTGTGTAGACCTGGAAAAGTCATTTAACCTCTGTTTGCCTTTAGCCACTGGAGAAGAAAATGGCAAAACATTCCAATATCTCCAATATCCTTGTTGGTCAATTACATCTGATTCTTCATGATCTTCTGGGCCACATTTTCCATGGCAATGGAGTAGCTTACCATTTCCTTCTCCAGTGGATTAAATATTACAAAACTTAAAATTCTACATCGCTATGTCAATATGAAAAATAGTAATTATTAGATTACTACATTCATTATTTTAAGTATTTATTGATATATTTTATTAATACCACTTTCATTTCTCAATATGTCCCTTTGATTCATTCCTGATAAAGAGAATTTAAAAAGGGGGAAACAATTCCAGAAAATAAATATACACAAAAACTCTGACATTTTGGGGGTATTCTTTTCATATTCATAATATCATAGTTTTTCAGAGAAGAAAGGGAAATGCAGGTTCATACCTTTTTTGTAGAGCCATAATTTATTTACTCTTTCATTGCCTTCTTGCTTTCAAGTTCTCTAAATCCACTCCTACACTCCTCTACCTCTATTACTATCCATCACCTTCTGTGCCCATTGATTAGTAACAAGGAAAATAGGCAAAGATGACAGATCATGTGTCTACTATGTTCTAAACCACCATATTTCTATCTTAGATATCTCCTGTTATAAAAATGGGAGACATATCATGGAAAGGCATTGATCTCCAAGGGAGAGAGGCCCTATCATCAAGTTCCCTTTTTCCATTGCCTATATATACCTAGAGAAACAGAGCAGCAGCAAACAATAATTTCTGAATTCAAAAGAACAATGATTTTTACTGATCCTCTCAATGCAGCCAAATTTCCCCCAGAGACCACTATAAAGAGAATGGCAATGTCGTTGATTCTGCCTTCCTTTTATTCAAAGAAACCAATATTCATTTTTAAACAAAAGAGCTCTCTCTCAATCCCAATTAATTCTCCCCAAACCAAGCAGCCCATTCCCATTTACCAGTAGTAAGAATCTGAAGGATTCTAAACCATTCCAAAAGGAATGAAAGATAATATGGATTAGGTCATTTAGGCCCTCATTTGATAGATTTCTTTGGGTAGAGAGCTTAGGAAATTCTTCTCTCTGGGGAAGTTGCTTTTAAGTGGCATGGCACTAGAGTTCAGTCTATATTCCCCTCTCAATTACTATCCATCCAGCTGAATCAGAAGCAACACAGAAATTCCTGAGGTGGCTTTTTAAAATCTAAAATAAAAGAAGAAAGGATTATCAGAGGCTGAAGTGAAGGAAACCTTGTGCCAGGAGGGACCTAATTCCCGAAGCAAAAGGGATGATGGCAAGGCACCAAGCAACAATAATCTAAAATGGTCACAGCAAAGAGGATTTGTAAGTTTTCTGATACTTCTATTAAAAAACAAACAAACAAAAAAAAACCTTTCATTTGTGCCTGCATTTATTTTGGATTTTGTTTAATTTAAGGTACAACCTGAGGAGTCTGTGTGTTTTAAAGTTATAAAGACCCAGGGTAATTTTCATAATTAAAGTAAATAACCATCCAACCTCAGTCACCTGTTTAAATTGTACTGCTTCTTGTGTGATGAGAATTCTCCTAACAATGCTCTGAAGGTACCATATCTCCTATTTGTCAGGGCACTGTGGTTATACTCCCCTTCATGACTTTTTGCTAAGGCATGCTGCAGGCACCTCCAGATTCAGTATTTAATGACTCAAAACAAGAAGACATGTTGGCAAGACACAACACATCATTCATCAGGACTGTAACTAAAGTAGTGGATAGAAGTTTTCTTGGGTTTCAAACTTTCGTGAAGTTGATGGCATCTTGATTAATTAAAACATGAAAGTAAGTTCCAGAAGTATGTCAACAGATTCAAGTAATTGCCCCAAAGCTGCACACTTAAAGAGAATAGTGCAATCTGATATTCATGAAATGCTAGTTTTTTCTTATAAATATTGAAATGTAATATTCAACATCCAGTCATTAGAGCTAAGGATCTTCATCGTCTATTTGCCTTCTGTGCATTTACAGAGGACTACACTGTTATCTATACAAAACATTCTACTGTTTCCCCACAGCTCTGAATGCTTATTGGAAGGCTTACTCATTTTTAATACAGCAATGAGAACATCCACAGGATGCTCATTATAGTTACCTGGGACCTGGGATATCATGCAGTATTTTAATTCTAATGCCTTGCCATTGAGATTCACATTGTGGATCATGTTCTCATTTAAATCCCATTGAATCTTCTTCTTTGATGCCTTATGTCCAAATCAGTGGTTCCCAAACTTTTTGAGCTTACCGCCTCCTTTCCAGAAAAAATATTACTTAGCACCCCTAGAAATTAATTTTTAAAATTTTAATAGCAATTAATAGGAACGATAAATGTACCAGTGGCCATCACCGCTCTCTTGGATTGCTGCAGCACCCACCAGGGGGCGGTGGTGCCCACTTTGGGAATCACTGGTCCAAATGATCAAGATTGAACTATACCTGGATAAAAAAAAAAATGAAATCCAGTTTGTCAAACCCAATTATTGATTTATTCTCTTTATTCAAAGTTAGAATCTGTTATGACATTGATCAAGAGACTGGAAGAACAGAGTTCAAGTCCTTCCTCTGACACGTGAACTACATCACAGATCATGGAGCTCAAGTTGGGTGCAGCCTGAGATAAAATTTTGTCTCATCTTCTTATTTTACAGTTGAGAGAAGGCCAAAAAAGCTACCTGACTTTCCCAAATTAAAAAAGGTTTCTAAAAGCAGTTTTGGAACCCACATATTCTGAATCCAGAATGTGTCCTTTCTCGTATTCTTGCTTTCTTAGATGAGTAACTTAACTTTGGTGGGTTTCTCTAAGCCAAATATGAGCTGTGATTTGTGTGAGTGAAAGATGTTCCTCACTGAGACCTTCTTTACTCAGAAGATACTAGATCCTTTGCATTTTTACATATTTCATTTAAACTTAAATTTGTATCACACCAACCATGATGACAAAAACAGTGGACATTAAATTTCTGATTTAGGTATAGGCATAGCTTTTAAAAGATGAATCTCAGAGTTGAAAGAGGCCTTAGAGGACATAGTGACCAATCTTTTAATGGCAGCATGAGTCCCTTCTATAATGTCCTTCACATGTGGTCATTTGGATTTTGCTTGAACTCCTCCAAGAAAAGGAAACTCACGAAATTAATGTGTTTTCAGATTATTTTAGTTGTCAAAAAGTGCTTCCCTATGTTGTCAATATCTTCTGTTCTGGAATTTTCACACTATATAAAAGACAAATTTTTTTAAATCTACATTGAATGTTTAGTTCTATGCTACATATCATATAAATCAAATTTAAAGAAAGCTTTTCTAATTAATACTTCTCCACATTGTCAAGTTTTCCATGAGAGATAGAATATGTACATTTAACATCCTGAGGGTCTTCCTTGTTTTCTTTTTTCATAGCAAGGATACCAATGGAGTTCACAGGTACATTAACCCCTACTCCAATCATATGACCAGCCCATGATGTTTTTTCAATTCACTCATCCCTTTGGTCATATTCACTAGTACAATTTTTTTGATTATTGATCATTTGTCATGAGTAGCAACTTGTTCTTGAATTGTCATCTCAGTGCTTCTTAATTTCAGTTCTTTATGGGAAAAAAGTACTATTTGACTCTGGAACATGCAATAATGTTTAAGAATAATATTAGATTGGGCTTTTCTTTCTAGAAAAAGCTTTGGGATATTGAAATAAATAGGAGAATTTTTATTTTATTTTGCTTTGATACTTTCCTTTCTATCTTACTTGGGCTAGAAGTGAAGCAGCCAGGCACAGATGCCAATCCTAGAGTAAATGGCAAAGAAACCAAATCATCATTAACATTTCACACTTGGGTCGTTTTGCCTCCCCTTAGCACAATGGTATGAGGTTTAGTGCATACACATAATTGATTTTATATTTTTTGAAGATCATACTCCCTAAACTTGAACCGTCTCCCAAACTCAGCTCTCTAGGAGCATTAACAACATGCTAGTGCCAGTACACCTTCTATACAGAATTGCAATTTTTTAAGCCCAACTCATTCTCATTACAAATATACATATCATTTTTCATGTAGAAACATTAAAATGCTTTTTAAAACATTAGTTTTTTGGTGGGGAATTGAAGAAATTTGATAAAAAAGTTGATCATCATATACTATTTCTGTTTTTATGTATAGTGTTCTCCTCGTTATGCTCACTTCACTTTGCATCAGTTCATATAAGTCTTTCCAGGTTTTTGTGAAATCATTTTGTTTGACATTTCTTTTGGAATAATAATATTCCATTACATGTATCGCATGTTCAGTCATTTCTCAATTGAAGGATATTCTCTCAGTTTCAAATTCTTTGCCACTTCCAAAAGAGCTATTAAAATATGTGTTCATATATATCATTCTAACACATTATCTAAAGAAGAAAACAAAGAAATAACCAATGACATTTATATTTTCAAAGTCTGGAAAGTGCTATATATATGTATATATATAGTTTATCTCATTTGAGCCTCATCAAAAAGAGAAAAGACAGGTAGAAATAGTCATTTCATCTTGATAAAAAAATGAAGCTCATAGAAAGGTTAAGTAACCTACTCATGGAATCATAACTCTAAAGTGTCACAGACAAGGTGTGAAAATTTATAAGATTAGAAAATAAATACTAGTTAAATAAAGAAATTAAAAAGGAAGATTCACAAAACTGAAATTTATACATTTGAAAGCAACTTTCTTGTTTAGCTAACTTTTGAGGTTTCTTCTTATTTGGTTCTTTCATATCACTTGCCTACATTCACCCAGGGCTCTAGTCTTGCAAGACTCCTTGATCATATACTAAACTTTTTTGCAGATAAATGAGGAATTATTATGCAGTGGAAAGATCACTGGTTCTGAAGTCAGAGGATCCAGGTTCAAATCTTGTCTCAATAGCTTAATATGTGTATGTTATATAAACAAATCAGTTCATCTCCCTCCAATTCAGTTTTCTCATCTTTAAAACTGCTCATCTTTAAAATTAGAGGCTAGACCATTTCTAATGGAAATGACAATGCATAAAAGGAAATTAAGGAAGGTGTTCAATATAAATTAAAATTCTGACTATCTATGAGGCCAGTAGGCAAAGTTAAGAACAATTGGCAAATATGCCAATAGCAGAGACACCAACCAACCCTAAACTAAGCTAAACCTCTCCACCCTGGAATCATCTTTAGGTGCTTGAACTCCATTTCTTTATAATTGTTATACTTCCCTCATACTGCCTTTCACTGGCCACTGTATTGAGCTAATAATTTTAATTAAATGTTTTAAAATACTGGAATGAATTTCATTATGCTGTTGGCATGGCCAAGAATTAGAATCTCTCCATTCTATAACAATAATAGTAAAATCTGTGCTTGTTAGAGTGGAAAGAAGACTAGGAGTAGAATCCCAAGGCCCCAATGTCTGGATCTCATCCTAACTGCAAACTTATCTGTGTGACCTTGAGTAATTTTTTTAACCTCTTTGGGTTTTTGTTCACATATATGTAAAATGCAGGAATCATTGGATACAGATGTATCAGGCTCAAATAGAAACAGATTATTATGAGCCCTGTATTGATTTAGAAAAACACAAGTAAACATTAAGTATGTCATGTTGTATGTGTTTTTATACATATATATATATATATGCATGTATATACGTTAGGTTAAATATTTACCAATTTACCTTTAAATCTGGTTCAGCCTCACTCAGGAGTGTGATGGGAATCCTGTTGTTACGGGTCTTGTTATTGACACTTCAGGACTAGACGACCTCAAAGGTTCTTCTCTGGTTTAAATGAATGATATTTCATAATATTAATTATCAGCAGGGATTTATATAGTGTCATCAGAAGAGCTCATAAGTTTTATCAAAGATTTCAAACATCTTATTTTCTTCTCAAAACAATCTTATCTAGTGGATAGCAAGAATAGTATCCTTTCCTTTATATCAATAAGGTAACTGACATACAGATAATTTAAATCAATTCTTATAGGTGTAATTGGAATCTGAACCTCAGAACTATAATTCCCAGCACCCCACTTTCCTTCTCACATTATGTGCAGGATATAAATTTTGTGTCACCCTGTCTTCTTGCTCTCTCTTCCTGCGATTGGGTTTGATGGATATATATCTCTCAAACCCATTTCCACATTATTCATTTTGGTAAAAGAACAATTCTATAAAATCGAAACCCTAAATCACATTCCCATATAAACAAGTGATGAATCACTTGCACCAACCACTTTTGTGAGTGTGTGTGTGTGTGTGTGTGTGTATGTGTGTGTGTGTGTGTGTGCTCATGCATGTGCATTGACTGAAGTGGAGACTGTGCTCACTTGCATAGGTTTAAGGAGATGTGATTCAAAATGAGGAGGGATGACTGGGAAGGAACTCACCTTTTTATTCATTGAGAGAGGGTTGGTGCCATTGGAGAGAGGAAGGGGAATAAGATGGAGTTTACTTTTGGTGCATCTAATTCTTGTTAAGTAGCTATAGAATTTAGCTATTTCCATCCCAGTGAAAGCACATCCTCTGGCATTTCTGTACCCTGGGGCTAACAACTGGTTCCCTTGCCCAGAGGGAGGAAAGTGGCCATGGGGAGAGGACCTATTCTAGGAGTTGGAAAGACCTCACTTACTTAGCTTAGGACCCTTTTTGTCAAGTCACTTAATCTTGGTCTGTCTGGATTTCCTCATCTGTAAAATGTCAATTATAATAGCACCTATACTTCTCCGGATTGCTTTGAGAATCAAAAGAGATAAATGTCTGTAAAATACTTTTTTAAAAGTTAAAAGCGCCTTGCAAATGGTAATTCTTCCTATGTTATGTTCCTGATGACAGCTACCCTTATTCTTTAAGAAAGTTACAAAATCCTGGGAGCACAGGTTGTTGTTTTTTTGTTTGTTTGTTTGTTTTCAGTTTCTAATCCAGACTTGACTTGTGGATCATCTCCTCTTAATCCCTGGGCATCCAGAGATTCCAAGAATTCCAAGATCTCTAGTGGCAGCAGTTGCCACTCTTCTTTGAACTCAGGGGTCATGTCTTCTTTTGCAAAAGTAGGCCAGGGCTTGTTTCCAGCTGTCAATCAGCCTGGGACTCCCCAAACATTTCAAACTGAAGCTGCTGCAATACATATTCAAGTGTTTGCTACAGATAACAGTATCATTTGCATACCTACAATCAGAGCTAGAATGCCTGAGAGGCAATATGGTAAAAATGGCAAATGCAAAGTCACTTTCAGATCTGTCTTCATTTGGGTTTTAAAGAACAGAAGTACCCTGCTCTAAGAAGTTACTCAAAGTTCTCTCTCTTATTTAGCCTCTATAGAGAGCTTAGTGATTTTTTTTTCTTTTCCTCTCATTCTTTCTAATTGCTTTTCAGCATTCTATCTGCTCTTCCTCACAACAGAATAGAACATACCTTGTAGGCATTATTATACATAATTTAAATGAAAGAGAAATAGAATCAAAAAAGCAGGTTGAGTGACTGGCTCAGCACCCCACAGGAAGTCCCTGGCACCAGCCAGGAAGATCCTACAGCTTTACACTGACTTCCCATCTGTTGCCAAGCCCCATTAGCCATGTTCTTTACCCATTTCCAATAATTAGTCTAACTAAGTCTTTCCATATAAGCCTCTATTGTGTTAACCTGCTTTCATTGAGTCAGAATTTTCCATCTTCCTCCCCTACCCCAGTTACTCATTTGACTTGAGATGGATTTCAAGAACTGGAGGGATTGGGTAGATTTAGTCAAGTGGCTATAAATACTTTAAAAGCAAGAAGAATTAAAACAGCTAAATTCTCCAGTTTGGTAATATAAAAAAGCAGATAAACCTTGGAAGGACAGTGTTCTACTTAAATGACAACCACCAAGAGCAGATCAATACTCCCTCTTAAAAACTGCCTAGTTACAGAGTTTTTTCTTGGCATCTATGATTTATGGTACACCCTCATTTTAATTAGGCATATGCTAGTATAGGGGGCTGGGGTGGGATGAGACAGTTCTTCAGTGTTTTATTGCATGATGTACACTGTTTAACTAAAACACATGGTTTTAGAAACCAGGAGAAAATGCTTAAACACCTTCTTCCCGCAGCATAATGGAACATATCGTGAATTGCAATCACTCATCATGTAAAAATAATAATAAAAATAATAACATAGAACTTCTTTATTGAAATAAAAGTTTAAAATGCCACAGCAGTCCCTGACTCAGCAAGCACACAAGCTGTTGATAAATGCACCTGCTTCCCTGTCTAAAGCTGATCTAGCCTTTTCCCTGTGGCCTTATCAAGTGAAGATTTTCTTGGAGAGTAATGAAGGTGAAAAAAAGGATCTGCTTCTCAATTGCTCATCATTAGAGTTCAGTCCGTGGTTGGGTGTGGGGAGTCAAGAAGTGTACGTTTCTCTTTAACAAACTCCTAATGATGAGATGGCAATTGTACATTCTTAGTAAAAATCTCTTTCCTCTCTGGATTGCATTTACGCTGAATTTGGCACGGCAATATGATCCAAGGGGATCGAGACTCCGGGGGGAAGAGATGATTTGGCCCCCAGAACAGAATCTGGGTGTGACCATAAACAACCTCATCATGCCTCATAAGTCCATAGAACAATAAGGGGCAGATCACAATTTACAAACTCTTATATTTGTTTTTTATATTACATTACATTACATTATATTATGTTATGATATGTTATGTTATGTTACGTTATGTTATGTTATGTTACATTGTGTTACATTAGGGGGCAGCTGAGTGGCTCAGTGGATTGAGAGCCAGGCCTAGAGACTGGAGGTCCTAGGTTCAAGTCCGGCCTCGGACACTTCCAGCTGTGTGACCTTGGGCAAGTCACTTGACCCCTACTGCCCACCCTTACCACTCTTGGGCCAGGATGGTCCCTAGCCCAGATGAAAAAGGAGGAGGGTTGGGCGTGGGGCTAGCAACCCCACCCTGTAAAAACTACATCTGCTAAAGAAACTGCAACCTAAAGTAGGGGCAGCTGGGCTAGCTCAGTGGATTGAGAGCCAGGCCTAGAGACGAAAGGTCCTAGGTTCAAGTCCGGGCTCAGACACGTCCCAGCTGGGTGACCCTGAGCGACTGTGTGTCCCATTGCCTACTGGTTGTGGCCCTATGCTCCTAGAATGGAGTCCCAGGATAAAAAAAATGTTACATTACATTACATTATGTTATATCATATCATGTTATATTATGTTATGTTATATTATACTAATATTTGTTTACTCTGATTTGAAGGGACACTGTGGTTCTCCTCATACCCTCACAGTTATCCAAAAATATTTTTAGGTTTATTCATTAGCCAGAAGATGGAATTGGTGCAAAGCAAAAGCAATTTTTAAAAATGTAGCAATAAAATATTTTAATTCACAAGCATGATCTATACTCTTCCCAAAATACATGTGTGAAGACTGAAAATGGGTAAAACATATGTGAAGTAAGATGTAGAAATGATGCATCTATGTGAATACATGTGAGAAAAGGCCATGTGCAGTTCCAGAATTTCAAAGGTGTGGATATTTCTGGTAATGGCATAGCATTTCCTTACTTAGCATAATGCATGGCATATCGTATACTTAAATGTTTGTTCAATATATTCAAGGTCTACTGTCTCTGACAAATGGATTGTTTCCACCAGATGCTGTTCCACTAAACAGACAATCTCTACTAAATATTGCTTTCCTAGATCCATAGTCTCTACTAGTCACCAGGGTACCACTCAATCGGATAATCAGTTGCAGATATTCTCTATACTTTAAACTTCTAGCTTCATTCTGGGCTTTTGGTTATGGTACAATTTATTTCTCATAAGAAGAGTGAGCTATGTCATACATTTTTTTTTAAATTTAAAGCTCCAAGGATTCATGCAAATATTTTTTTTAAAGTAGTATCCCTTACACTCCAACATAGGGCTGAAATATTGATGGGAAGAAGGGAGTTACTAAGGCATTCTCCCTGGGGAATTGTTTTTTTCTTCCTTTTTTAAAATTCTTTTTAGCATATTAACCAATATATGTTATCATTGTTTAACAGGTTGTTCTTTGCTCTAGGTGCCAAGCCACTTAAAACATAGTGTGGACCTGGGCCTGGAGGCAGGTTGTACTGGGTTCAAATATGTCCTTAGACATTTCCTAGCTGTGTGAACCTGAGCAAGTCACTTACCCTGAATTTCCTAGTGCTTACCATTCTTCTGCCTTGGGACTGATTCTTAGTATGGATTCTGAGAAAGAGGATAAGGGTTTGAAAAAACATGTACACAGTGCTGCATAACTCTTAACAACCAGTGAAATTAAATTTAGGTCTATAATTTGTACACAATCTCCTGCTAAATGGCAGTTTGAGTCTGTCATATACCTCAAAATAACTAGGGGCAAAGAACCACATTGACAGCTAGCGTACATTTAGAGAAAGGTCAAGCAAAATAGTAAGGAAGAGGGTAGAAATTATAACATACTATGATAGAGATAAGGAACTGGGTTTATTATACTTGTAGTAATAAAAGCATTTTGTAAGATAAGAAATTTTCAAGTATTCAATGGTCTGTTCTGGAGAAGAGGTATTGATTAGACTTATTTTGCCTTGCATCAGGGGGCTAAAATAGGAACAATCACTGAAAGTTACAAGGAGCAGATTTCATCTCCATGTAAGTGAAAACCTTTCAATAACTATAGATTGGTAATATTATATTAAACAATAACTATATATGGTAAAATGCGCCTCATTGGAAGATAGAGGGTACATGACTACTTGTCAGACATGATCCTGAGAGGATATTTGTTTGAGTTTGGTTTTAATTAAACAAAATCTGGAATATTTTGGAATTTTTTCCTTATTTGTAAACAAATGATTCTGCAGAGTCCTCATAAATTATACCTTACACCTAATGCATTTGCTTACAAGATTGGTCATTAAAAATTAACAGAATAAACATAATCCTAATTAAAGGGATGAGAAAAAGCCAGCCAATAAACTTGTGTTTTAGTTCTTTGAGGGATAAAAATGGACAAGTCAGATAATAGTTTCTTTTATATAGTTCAAATATAATATACTCTTTTTTTATCTCAAAGATGTGTTATATTGGAATGCGAGTTGTAAAGTTAGTTCAATTCATTTATAATAAGTTAGTTTTGAAGAACATTCAGAAAGAAAATAATAAGCAAATGTGGCAAAATTAATCCCCCAATAAGCCAGTCACACCAGTCTAAAGAAATACCAAGATAAAAATGAAAATGACTTGCTTCTGAAAGAGCTTACATTCTATTGGGCATTTTAAAGAGATAATTTACAGTTGGCGGGGAAAGCACATGGGATTAGTTCAATTATATGTAACAATTTAGATGAACTATAATCTATGACCTCATGGAGTTTATCTACTAGAAATGATATAAGGCACTTAGATTGATAATTGAATTGCGAAGTAAAAATGACAAGTCCATTACTGAATTGTAAACAAAGTTGAATGGAAGACCTGAGGGGGCAAAAAAAAATCATTTACAATTAAAAGTGAGCAAAGTCTTTCTGGAGTAGGTAATAAGAACTTTCATTGTGAATTTAGGTAAGGAAATGACATGATAGAAGACTAGTCATTCAAAGTCCTTTAAAATATGACATTTCCCTTTGATCCATATATATGTATACATGTATACATATATATTAGATAGATAGATAGATTGCATAGAAAGGATAGGCATATCCAACAAGAAAATCTAAGGAAATGCTATGATATAAAATTTTTATAACATTTAGGGAAGCAAACTGAAAACAAAATCCATGTCCATAAATTGGCTGCAAACAATTTGTGGCAAATGATGTAATGGAATCTTACTGTGCTGTGAGAAATGAATAATATGAGGATACATAGAAACGAGGGAAGACATATGAATAGGCTTAATGTAAAATGTAAGAAGAACTAGGAAAACAATAAACCCAGTGACTACAATAATATAAATGGGAGGAAAGAAAGCAATTGGAAATTTAACACTAATGTTATAATAATCAGACTTTATTCAGGAAATGTTTATTCCTCTCTTCTTCAAAGAGCTGGTAAGCTATGAGTATAGAACAGTATATAGTTATATTTGCCTGATATTTTGGTTATTTTTCTGAACTGTCTCTCTTTGCCTCCATTTTAAATTTTCTTTAGTGTAAATTATGTTTTTTTTTTAATTTGGGGAAGGATATATTGGAAAATGAAGTTGTAATGAAAACAAAATATATGACTACAACTCTTGAAATATTATTATTTTATTAATTTACACAACAAAAAATTTATTAGACACTTACTTTGACCAGAACACTACTGAGTTAGTAAAAGCTTAGATAAGGAACTTCTTTGTGGAAACTGGAAGATAAAGAGAAGTAAAACAATATTTCATAATCACTGATAACTATCATATATAATATAATCTAAATAAATTAGTGGATAATAAATATATATTACACACCATTTTGGTGTGTAAGTTCTTAAGGAGAAATTTGTTATTAATGGAGGGGAGAGAGGCTTGGATAAGGAGAAATTTCTTGAAGTTAGTGATATTTAATTAGAACTTTAAAGGATGGATAGAAACTGTTCAAATGAAGGGGGGAAAAGGTAGGTGGGCCCTGTAGACATAGGTGGTAAGATGAACAAGTACACAGAATATATTTAATATCCTGGGAGAGAGTGTAACTACAACTTTGGAATGATTTTGGTGCTGGAAATGGTCCAAGTTATATCAAACTAGAATGGTTTGAAAATGATGCTATATTGTAGAGGGCTTTAGATTCCAGAAAAAACAGGTGGGGGGGGGTTGTTAAGTTTTAGCAGAGAAGTATTGTAAAATATCTTTGCATAAAGACAACTATTTTGTCAGAGGTTAAAAAACCATTTGGGATGAAGGAAAAGTGAAGGTAGAAAGATAAGTTAGAAGGCTGAAATAGCTCCTTGTAGCATTAAAGAACCTTATACACAACATGAATCCTTTCAAAAAAAAGATAGCAACCAGTTCTTCAGATTCCCAGAATATAATGAAAGTATCACATACCTTAAATAATAAAAATAATACTAAATAAAAATGTATATATTACTTTAAAGTTTATAATGTATTTTCTAAGTATTATTTAATTAGGCCCTCAAATCATCCTATGACATAGGTGCTATGAATATTTTTATCCTCGTTTTATAGAAAAGGAAACTGTGTCCCAATGAGTTTAAATGACTTGCTTATAGTAAGCTACCTAGTTTCATAGTCAAAATCCAAATCCAAGGCTTTCCATCTTCAAATCTATCCTATTATTCAACATAGCCAATTTAATGATGATGATGATTATCAAAATAAATGATGTTGACAATGGTGGTGGTGATAGTGAAGATAATGGCAATAAAACTTTTCATCATATATGATTATAAATAAATATATTATAAAATATTTAATCATTTTATATACATTATGGAATACATTTTTAAAAATTATAAAGAAATCACTATATTTCAAGAACAAGAATAAACACAGACATGATATGATGAGAAAAGTGAGTCAGTCTCAGCTTTCGGGGAACTAACTTACAATTCAGGGAGAGAATGAGTAAAGGAGGTTACAATTTTATGAAAAAAATAATACTTATATTTTAACAATCTTGTTTCATGAACCCCTTACAATTACCTTTGTCCCTTGGGAACTTGCCTTCAAGGAACTCTCAGTGACCCTAGTCCCAGTCTGAATAATAAGCCATCAAGTACCCATAAAACAACTTAAATAAGAATGATAAAGATAATAAAAATCTTAGTACCCTTTTGCCTTAAAAGTTTCTCCCACTGTATCTAGGTCTATTCCTGGTTAGAATCCTTCTTCCCTAGTCTCCATGTGAACCAATCAGTTATCCATCCATTCCTTTATTCCCCAAAGAGTATATAAGACACAAGTTCTTCAGTTTGTTGGAAATTCCCATGGTGGACATTCCCATTTGTGGTGCATTTTCCCAGAGACATTGTTCCCCAAGTCCCAGAACTTGGCACTGTGTGGCATATGTTTATGACTCTGTGTGATGGCCATAAGAATTCATCTCCTTTGTCCTGATTAAAGACTTGTTCTTTGTAACTACTTTAGTGGTTCTGTGTTTTAACTTAACATCGTGAGGCATAGTAATAAGGCAAATGGAAATGCCCAAAGGAGCTTGGAAAGGAGTGGAAGGGCAAAGGGTCCATGGCCAAGAATCTATTAGGCTCCCTGGAAAGATTTATATAAAGTGGTGCAAAGTGAAGCGAATAGAACCAGTGGAATGTTGTATGTAGTAACAACCATAATGTATGAGGATCAACTGTGAATGAGGGACTCATGACAAAAAAAAAGGATATCCACCTCCATAGAAGGACCAGACTGCAGATTGAAACATACCATTTTCACTTCATTTCCTCCATGAAATTTTTTTCTAGTGTAAGCAGTATAGGTCTTCCTCCACAACGTGGTGAACATGGAAATAGGTATTGGAAGATAACATGTACAATCTTTAGTCTATTACCTGCCTTCTTGGGAATGAAGAATGGCCGGAGACAGAGAGCATAGATTTATTTCAAAATGGCAAAAAGTGAGTGTTAAAAATTGGATCATCATATAATCTGGAAAAAATAATAATAAAAAGAGTCTATAGCATTTAAATGAGAATAGAATGGGACTTTGTGATTCCCCTGGCAGAACTGGAGATGGGAAAGTTATCCATGTGACATTGAATATCCAGGCATTTGATGCTGAGTTGGTAAAGACTGAGTGCTAGTTCAACACTGAGAACTGGATAACCAACCAGAACCTTTATAATTATCCAGTAAGGTAGGTCACTAAAAATCACTATTGCACAAATGAGGAGTCTCAGAATAGTGAAATGATCTGTCATGGTCATATCACTAAGTAAATGTTAGCAGTAGAGACCGATATTTCTGATTCCAGGCAGCATTTTATAATGAAACTATTAATAATAATTGCCAAAAGAGCAGGTAATATAAAAATGTTATATATCAAGCACACTGGCATTTAGTTATAGGTCCCTGGGGGAATAAAAGCAATAATGAAAAATAATAATTGTGATACCTCATGGCTGTATAGTTCCTCAAGTTTTGCCTTGTGATTTAACTTAATTAAGTAATATTATCCCCATTTCAAATAAGGAAACTGAAGATTAAAAAGGATGTGATTAGGCCTTTGGTCAATATACCAAAAATGGGTAAGAGGAAAGATTCATTACATTTCTTTATTAGAAATCAAGTTCTCCATTTTCTATACTCTGACATCTGGGTTCTCATTTTGGCTATCTATTTTTCTACCTAAATTTTGCTTATATTTCTGATAAGTTCAATAGGAATCAAGTGATCCTTCTATTTTCTTGGTTTACACAAATCTAAGTCAATTTACTGACTTTATTTAATGAATGAATGACCTTGTAAGAACAGGTATTATTGATCTTAAGTACTATAAGTGACTTCTAGAATTCAAAATCATCACAGAATGTTGAATTTATTGAACTATTATGATGTAAACTATTCATTTGAATGTACATATTATTAATTAATTACATTTCTGTGAGTCAATTATATTACATACTAATATTAAAAAAGTTTTCAAAGAGCTGGTGTTCAAATAGAGTCTGTTTTGTTGCAATTTTTTAAAAAAAAGTAAAAATATTGAGGTAGTAAAAGGGAGAAAAATCTCTATATCTTTTCTCTATTTTGATGCTCATGCTATGTATTAAAAAAAGTTTGCAAGAAATTCAAGACCAATTACTTGAGCAATACTCAGGTTTATATCTTTTTTCTACAGTAAAAAAGAATTTTCTTCACTTTATGCTATGCCTTAATTCTGACAGATCCATAGGTCAATTTTCTTTAATAGTTATCACCTCTACTAAGAAGATATATTGTGTTTTATTTGCATTCTGCATTTTTTCCTTCCATTTCTTTCTTTCTGCTATTGGTAATAATCTCTAGTATAGAATAAAACCTGAATAATCATATGTGCTTAATAAATGCCTTTTGATTAATTAATGGCCAAAGGGTTGATTAAAATGAAAGAACAGAAAACAAAAGTGAAGAAGAGATGAGAAAATTTACCTTCATCCAATCTTTTTTTTAAACCCTAACCTTCCATCTTAGAATCACTACTGTGTATTGGTTCCAAAGCAGAAGAGCAGTAAGGTCTCTAGGCAATGGGGGTTAAGTGACTTGCCCAAGTCACAGAGCTAGGAAGTGTCTGAGGCCAGAGATTTGAACTCAGGACCTTCCGTCTCTGAGTCTGATTTTCAATCCACTGAGCTACCTAGCTGCCCCATCTTCATCTAATCTTAAAATAGATGGAAGGCTATGAATATGAACTATTGCATACACTGTTACATTCAGTTGAGTCTTTTTGAAATACTTTTTTATTGTTCTCTAGTTTTAATCTTTTATCATAATAATTATGGCTGAGTAGGAAACACGAGGGCTGTGTTCTGAAATGAAGGTGATATCAACCCCCCCCATCAATGTATTGTGATAATAATAGTAATAGCAACAAAATAACTAATATTCATAAGTGCACAGAGCCAGGTAGGTGGTCCAGTAGATAGAGTACTCAGTGCTAAACAAAGTTCATCTGTCAAAATTGAACAAAATGGTTGATTTTTTTTTCTAAATTCTTTGGCAATGTGGAGTGATAGGTAGAGAGAAAAGTCTGATCTTTTAACATTTTTAAATCAGAATTACCCCTAACTCCCTAATAAATGCTAAATTAATAGATGACCATTGTTTTATAGTACAGTTTAAGACTTGGTACTGCTGGACCCCCATCCCTCACTTTTTTTTTCATTATTTCCCTTTATATTCTTGATCTCTTGCTCTTCCAGATGAAGCTTGTTACAATTTTTTCTAATTCTATAAAAACGATTTTTTGGTACTTTGATATGTATGGCACTGAATAAGTAGATTAATTTGGGTAGGATTGTCATTTTTATTATGTTAGCTTATCCTACACATGAGCAGTTAATGTTTTTCCACTTATGTAGACCTAGTTTTAATTTAGTGTGAAAAATGTTTTGTAGTTGTGTTCATATAGTTCCTGTGTTTGTCTTGGTAAATAGATTCCTAAATATTTCATATTATCTGGAGTGATTATAAATGGAGTTTTTCTTTCTAACTCCTACTGCTGAATTTTGTTGGAAATATATAGAAATGCAGATGATTTATGTGGGTTTATCTTATACTCTGCAATTTGCTAAAGTTGTTAATTATTTCCACTAGTCTTTTAGTTGATTTTCTAGGATTCTTTAAATATATCATCATATCTTCTGCAAAGAGTGAGAGTTTAGTTTCCTCATTGCCTACTTTAATCCCTTCCATTTCTTTTTCTTCTCTAACTTGTAAGACAAGAGTTTCTAGTACAATGTTAAATAATATAGGTGATGATGAGCATCCTTGCTTTGATCCTGATCTCATTGGGAAAACTTTTAGCTTGTTCCCATTGCAGATGATACTTGCTGAAGGTTTAAAATATATATTGTTTATTATTTTTAGGAAAGGATCTTCTATTCCTGTATTTTCTAGTATTTTCAATAGGAATGGGTGTTGTATTTTGTCAAAGGTTTTTTCTGCATCTATTGAGATAATCATGTGATTTCTGTTGATTTGATTGTTGATACGGTCAATTATGTGGATGGTTTTCCTAATATTAAACCATCCTTGCAATCATGGTATAAATCCCACTTGGTCATAGTGGATAATCCTTGTGATAGCTTGCTGTAGTCTTTTTGCTAATATTTTATTTAAGATTTTTGCATCTATGTTCATTAGTGAGATTGGTCTGTTGTTTTCTTTCTGTTTTTGGTCTGCCTGGCTTTGAAATCAATACCATATTTCTGTCATAAAAAGAATTTGGTAAAATTCCTTCTTTGCTTATTTTGTCAAATAGTTTGTATAGTGTTGGGATTAGTTGTTTTTTTAAGTATTTGATAGGTGACTCTGGGTTGTAAAACCAGATCTTTTGATATTATAATCCGTGCCTTTCGATCCTTTAATGTAGAAATCTCTAGATCCTATGTGATCCTGATTGTAGCTTCATGGTATTTGAAAGGTTTCTTGCTGGCTGTTTAAAGTATTTTTTCTTGACATGGTGGCTCTTGAATTTAACTATTATATTCTTGGAAATTGTCATTTCAGGATTTAAGTCTGGAGATAATTTATGAATTCTTTTGACTTTAATTTTATTTTCTTACTTGAGGATCTCTGGGAAGTTATCTTTAATAATTTCTTGTAATATGGTGTCCCAGGTTTTTTCTTGATTATGGTTTTCAGGTAGTCCAATACTTCTCAAATTGTCTCTCCTATATCTATTTTCTAGGTCAGTTGTTTTTAAAATAAGATATTTGATGTTTTCCTGGTTTGTTTTTTTCATTCCTTTGATTCTGCTTTATTGTTTCTTGATTTCTCATAAAATCATTAGTTTCTAGATGATCAATTCTGATTTTTAATGCTTGATTTTCCTCTGTCAGTTTGTGGTTCTCCTTTTGCAATTGGCCCATTTCTTCTTGTATCACTTTCCTTTCTCCTTGCCATCACTTTCATTTCTCTTTCTCACTTTTCCTCTGTCTTTTTTAATTGTTTTTTTAAGTTTTTGAGTTCTTCCAGAATCTGTGTCCAAACCATATTTTTCCTTTGGAATGTGGATGTGTTTCCTTTTCTGTCTGTAACTTGCTCTTTGTCTCCTTAAAAATTCTTTTGAGTTAGGTGCTTTTTTTAATTTGTTTGTTTGCTCATTTTTCCTATTAATTATAGGTAAGCTTGAGGAGATGATATGATGGTCTGAGGGCTGAGAGCTCTGAGAGCTCCCTCCCACTTGTAAGAAAGAAAATTTAGGTATTTATAGATATATATTAAAATATGTGGCCGCCAGGAATCAACAATTTAGGTTGATTCCGTAATTAAATCAGACCCAAGTCAGCATTGGATTGAGGAGTTTATTTACAATCTGGTAGGTAAAAAGTAGGAATAAAGAGAAAGGGAGAGGCTAGTCCAAGCCAAAGGCCTGGACGGAGAGAGAAGAAGGTTATAAAGCTTAATAAATGAAGCTGTAAGCCACAAGGCCCAACAGCCAGATAGGCAGAGTTTAGAATTGGCCCAGCTAGGCCAAGGAAGTCAGCCTAACTTACCCATGTGACAATACAGGGTGTAAGCGTTCTGTGGTCTCAGGAGATGCTTCTTCTTCCAGTTCCAGATGGCAACTGCCCTCACAGGAAGTTCACTAACACTTAAAGAGATAGTGTCTTTCATCACTTCCTGTGGTCCACCTCTAATTCAAATGGACAAATGGCAGTTTCTACATTGATTTGGACTGCCCAAAGGGCAGTCCCTTATTCTTGATTTGTTACTTATTGTCACGTGTGGGTAACTTGTCTCCCCTCCCCACTAAGGGAGGTTAGGATTACATCATTTCTACGCCTAGGATGGGTAGATTTTTGACTATGAATGGGCTCAAGCTAATTCTATTTACACACACTACTGATTCAATTGACCCATATGGATTTTAAAGTGTTGTCGCCAGGGAAAGTACATCCCCTAGTGTGCCTCAGGGGTCCCTTTCAACTACTTCCTAGCTTTGGATTGGTCTTGAATTGTACTAATCCCATGCTAGGGAGGGTTCATGGAAGACAGGGTGGGCCAGGAGTTATATGAGGCATGAGAAGAGAAATTCCACCTGAGGTACAGGTGGGGAAGTATCTTCCCTCTGAGGTATAGGTGGAAAGACATAGTCCTGTTGTATCTGGAGACCACAGAAGGATCTCTTTAAAAGCTCCATTTGGGCCTGTTTTGGAGCATGCATTTGGACCTGAATTTGAATCTGCCTGTTAAGCAGGCAGGCCTTTTGGTGTTTATGGTTGAGGTTTAGAAAAACAAAACCTCCCAAGAGTAGCAAAAGATTTGTAAAAAGGAAATCTCCTAAGACTAGCAAAGGAAACCAGACTGAACCCTAAAGGTTATAAAAAACCCCAGGGAATAAAATGCTGTCCATCAAGGTTGCCAACATAGTGTGCAACATTGTGCTTTATTTTAGAACTAGAACAGAACAAACAAAACAAAAGAAAACAGCAGGTGCTGGTGCAAAACCACCCCCAGGCAGGACCCCAGGGATGGGGTTGGGCAGGAAATTGGAGGTTTCCTGGGGGGTGGGGAGAGTTTGAAAAAAAATCCAAATGAGAAGTGGGGGAACAGGGGCTTCTGTGCTAGGGAGTGGGGGAAAGGATGTATATCTTACCTACTTCTGAAGAATTCTCAGCAGGGGGTCTGCTGGCAGATAAGCAGAGACTGAAGGCTGGGCAAGGATCAGGCAGGAGCAGGAGCAGGGAGGCTGGGGATTGCCTTGGCAGAAGGGATGAAGTTGTGGTGCGGGGTGATGGGACCTCAGCCAAACCCCTGAGTGGAGAGGCTAGCCAGATGAGCAAGGCAAGGAGAGAGAGAAAGAGAGAGAGAGACAGACAGACAGTCAGAAGAAGAGACAGAGAGAGACAGAGACAAAAAGAGGAAAAGCAATAGTAGCAAGAAGCAGGAAATAGGTGGAATGAAAAACAACAAAATAAAGAAAGATGGAGAGTACCAGATCTCGGGGAAGAAAAGAGGAGATAAAGGTGAAGGAGGATAGCAGGAAAGCAAGGAAAAAGGAGGCAACTGGAGGATTTGGCAGAGAAGAGCATGGCTCAGCAGAGGATCCACTGGTGGGAAAAAGAGCTAGACTGGAGGACTGTGGGGAGAGGAGGAGAGGGCACTGGAGAAGCTGGGCTGGAAGAGGGAAGGGGCAGTGGGAGGAGAAAATGGTGGGAAAACAACACTGTGGACTTCTCAACAGGGGTCCCTGGAGGAGCAGGAAAGCTCAGCTATACAGGGCAGTCTGAAGCTAGACTTAGAGGAGAAAGGAGGGAGAAAGAGAGAAATCAGCTGGAGGAGGGGAAAGGAGGAAGAGAGAGGGGAAAGAAGGAAGAAAGAGAGCTCAGTTTGATGGCAAAGGTGCATGTGATAGCTCTCAGTGGGGGGTCCCCAGAAGAGCTTAGAATTTAGGTTCTGGGATCCTTTCATGGTTGCCAATTGAAATGATTAAAAATAAAAACTTTTTTTTATCTGATTAATTTTAATGAAATAAGAAAAACTGGAGTTTCCCCCAGCTGAAATTAACTAACTCTGCTAAACTTTGAATCTAATGAGATCCAAAGTTCCTCCTAGGCACAGGATTGATCCTTAGATAGACCAACTCCACACCTGGAAGTGGTCCCTCCCTAGTATGGGATTAGTCCAATTCAAGACCAATCCCCTGCCAGGAAGTAGTAGGGAGGGACCCCCTGAGGCACCCTGAGGAATGTAGTTTCCCAGGTCACAATGCTTTAAAACCCACACCCTTGAGATGTTGATAGCTTAAAGACTTGCTTCAGGCTTAGGTGCAAGCTTATGATCTCACTCTGATCTTGATCAGGTCAGGAACTGGTCAAATTCTAGCCTCAGACTTTGTTTCATGTTTTTGGTTTCACTGTGCTCTTGATCCAATCAGGCACAGCCTTGATTGTCCTATCTTGGAGCTCAGCCCTGAACTTTAGGCAAAAAGATCTGTATTTAGTACTTAGTATTTAGTACTATCATCCATCCCAAAGTATGAATTAAGTCCTTGTCCCAAGTCCAGACTTCAATTCTCTTGGCTGGGGCTCCAAAATTCCCCACAGGTTTGAAATTTCAAAGGGGTATGGGTTGGCTTGTACCTCTATTTGCTCAGGTAAAGTCTAAGTATCTGGATGATGGCTTGGGCATAGGTTCCCTAACCTTGCACAGCTGATATGGTGTGGAGGGGTGTGACTTGCCCTTGGCTTGCCCTTTCCTCCTTGCTACATCCTTTTGCAGAGTCTTTTCTCCTCTCACTCCGGTGCCCCAGATGTTCATTGCCTACCTTTTGGGGTTTTTTTTCTTGAAAGTTGTTTAACTCCATCTCCTTGTGGGTTCTTTCACTCCTGTATTGGTTTTGTGATGATATTTTAATCTTGGTTGGAGAGGATTCTTATGGTGACATAAAGCTGCTGAGGATTACTCCACTATCTTGGTTCTACTCTGGAACTCCTAGGAATATTGTTTTAAACATTATCTATGTTATTGGTAAAAATGTTGAACCAAACAGGCATACAGGGATACCTGAGAATTCCTTTCAATTTGATGTTAATGTTGGTCATGTAGCAATAATAGATAGAGTATTGGCCTTGAAGTGAGGAAGGGCTTGTTCCAGTATTTCTTCCTACTCAAACTGGTGATGGACCTTGCCAAGTAGTAGACATATAGCAGTCATTTAACTATATCTCTTATTAACCTGTTCACAGATATGACCTTCTTAATTATCCATTCACTTACAAAACCTTTTCTTTTTCTTTTTTCCATTGTAGAAAGCCTTTACTTTAAATTGAGAGCAATGAGTTAGTATTCTCCTTTCCTCCTAATTTCTTCCTGCCCTCCCCACCCCACCCTGGATTTTGATTGTGCCTAAAAAACCTTTGAACTCATAAATTGCAAAAATTGAGAGTTATTGTCAGGTTTCTTGAGTCACAGAAAGTTTCCATCACATCTCAGACATATACTTCATGAAAGAAAGTATACCTCCTTATTTTCCATGTCAGAAGGAACATGTGGCTTCCTCGGTATCTCTAAAGAAGAATTCACTACCACTTTTCATCTGAGCAGCACTAAATAGCTCTCTTTTGGTGGCATCTGTGGGTCTTCATTCTAATTTCTTGGAGCTATTATAGGAAATTAGCAAAGTGAAGGCAGGCAGAGAAAAAAAAAAGATTCCAGAACTTTGGGTGGGTGGCTGATTAAGTGTCATTTACTCCCTGCACTTTCCCTTGGATGGGGATATCTGTATTTTCTCTGAGTATCCTGCTTTGGTGAAATTAACAACCATCAAGAGTTACTGCCTGGAGTGAGGATGATAGGTGAGACATAGGTGGACACTGGTGTCAAAATCCTTACTCCTTCTCCAAATTGGATTTTACTGGCTGTTACCAACTGGATTCTGGAGGATCCTGTTTGAGGACGTAGACATGAGACCCCAATCTGTTCAGCTGGACCTGTTCACCTTCCAGTTTTCCTTTATTTAAATATCTTCATAGGAACTCTGCTTAGGCTTGAGTTAGGCAGCTGGGGATTTTTAGTGTGGTTAGTGTAGAAACACCTTTTTGGACTTTTGGGGGAGAAATCCAAGTTTTGGTTAAATTAGTTAATCCCACTCCCTTCCATACCTGTCCCTGTTTGTTAAATAAACCATGTTATGTTACTTAACAGCCTCTCCTTGAATATCCTTACCCAGATCTGGTGATTTGGCCCATCATCAACAGTCAAGAACCTTGTTTGATAACCCAGTAAGATACCCTATTGATACCTTATTTATATTCATTTATACTATTCTACCAACCCCCCTTATATTTATTTTTTCAGAGCACAAGAACTTATTCCCTCCATAGAACTTCTTTGATAGAAATATTCTTCTTACAAAGTTTCAAGAATTTAGTGGCAGGCTTTCCCCCTTTCCCACATTTTCCCCTATCACATGCATGCATCTTCTAAAATCCTGGAACTGGTAGAGATTCTGTTTCTTCATATTGTTATTTTCTTTAATTTCCCTTTCAATTTTTCAAACCTACCCCCTACCCTCAACTCCTACCACTCAGTTGCTCAAAGAACTACAATATTTTTATTACTTCTAGAATCAAACATAAACATCTTTTGAAATTTAAAGCTCTTCCCAAATTGGCCTTTCCTACCATTCCACTTATCTTAAGCTTTAGATCCTTCCATGTACATGATGATTTATTTGCCTTGACCATATTTCTGTTTCTCAGGAACTACATGCTTCATCTCCATGTCTCTGTATTAGAAGTCTTTGTATTAGAATGTTCTCCCTCCTTCTAATACAGAGACATGGAGATGAAGCATGTAGTTCCTGAGAAATCACAGCTTCAGGAGAACTTTCCAGATCTCTCTTTACCCTTACCTCCCATTCCTCCCCAATACTTTTTCTTCTCAGATTCTCTACAAATATTTTATGTACCTAATTATCTGTGTATTGTATTGACACCCTCACTAAAATATTTTTGCTTTTCTTTGTATTTAGCAGAGTGTCTAGCACAAATATTTAAGTGACCAATAACAATTCCTTACTTCTGATAATCTGAATAGTAGAGAAATATTCTTCTAGTTATCTACTCTTTGCCACTAGTAATGTGATTAATCTTTACTTTCTACTATTATTTGACACAAACAAAAGAAATTTTTTGCAGATCTCTTAAAAAATTTCCTGGGCCCCTATATTTGCTGGGAGTTCCTCAGTTCTCAATACTTTTGTTAATGTTTCTTATGGTTATTTACTTTTACTAATCATTAGAGATTCAATGTTTGTGGACTTCTAAATAAGAGTTTATCTACAAGATTTTCTTACCTTTTTCATGGGTCTTTTCAGCATTTCTGCTCACAAAACTATAAAATAATTAACAAAATCCTGTTTAGCTTCTGATGGAAACAAAAAGTAAAAAGGATGATTTTGTAAGAAAATAGTAAAAATTCAAATTCCTATTTCTTGTCTCATGTTTTCTTATCTTTTCCAGATAGTGTTCAAATATCTTTTATCCCCATACACATTCTCTTTCTTTGCAGTTTCAATATCTTGTATCATCTCTTCAGTGATGGCAAAGACTTTTTTTGCCTACAATCATTAATTTTAAAGAGGACAGTTCAAGTATAGTGGTATGGCCCCACAAGCTAGTGACCTCAATGAAAATAGCCAGGATTTAAAATATGCGAGTCTAACATATAAGTAGGATAATTTGAATTGAATCAACAACCTGCAATATTAATAATATAGTTTTAAAGTTATTGTTGCTTATAGCCATTAGATAAATCATCAAAGTATTTATTATCAAAAAGGCTGGAGCTTTGTAGACTTCTTAAAGGTTTTACAAAAATATTTTTATTCGTTTGAATATTGTTTAACATACTAGTTATGATGAAATTAAAATTATAGTTAAGAAAGATGGGGATATTGGTCAGTTATCCAATGGACACATCTTATCCAATTTGCTACTGAGACTTCAGGACATATTTATCATATGTTATATAATACTTATATGCAGTTTCACATATGTATATAATTATAAATTATTTTTTATATTTCATATGTAGAAATAATGTTTCAAGTCCTCTAATTTCTCTTAATCACTATTTATAGATGAATATTCCATGATATACATGAATCATAATTTATTCATCCATTTCTCAAATTTTAAATTGGTCTTTAATTTATTTTCATTAATATGACAAAAAGAACTTGCACAAATTTTATTCATACTATAGAACAGAACTAGAAGGACAATTTATACAATAACAAAAACATTTTAAAGATAAACACTTTGAAATACTTAAGAAATATTACCTATACAATGTCTAACCATGATTCCAGAGGACACATGATGAAACATCATCTACCTCTTAATCCAAATGAAATGAAGTTCAGGATATACACATATAAATGTATACATATTCATGTATGTATAAACACACAAGAATATAGTTATTATGAATGGACATATTTATACATATATAAGCGGATATTTATAGAGACATGCTCATAGACATAAAACAGCAAATGTATTAGTTTTACTTGAGTAGGTATATTTTTCTTTTTTCATTGGGGAGATTATAAGGAGAAAAATACATCTCTGTTCATTAAAAAAAAATTAAGGATATTTTTTTCTAGGAAATTTGCTAACTAGAAGATTATGACAGGTTTTTTTCAGTTTGGAAGAAAAGAAGCAACAACACATACACAGTGTTTTTAATATAGTCTATCTTCATTATGATTATGTTTGAAATTTATTCAATGAGTATGTATGCCTTGATTCCATATTTCAGCATCTCTCCAGACCTCATTAGTAAAGTATATTTCACTTAAACTTCAGGGATGAAACTTCTCTTCTTAGATACAAATAATAGAAAGAATTTTAGGAAGTTGGCATGAAGGTCTTTTATCAAGTCAGTTTTACTTCTGATCCTTCACTTTCTTAGGATCTCTTTCCCCCAATTCCAATAACTAGACTCTTGTATCATTTCTGGGTAAGCTTCCAATCTCCCCAATCCCCCTACCTTCTAGTAATAGAGTTCTTACCTAATTGCTTATTTCTGAGACACTACCTTGGTGCCCAATTCAGCAGTACTCAGTTTCCCTAGGCCTCTGGTCCTCGATATAGACTTCAGCCCTTGTTTTATTAGTTAATGCTTCACTGCTGTCAGTCATTAATATAGCTTAATTCCACTCACTGTTTCTGGTCATAGTTAATGAGACTTTTTTTTCTGAATCTAAACCTTTTTGGGAGTTGTTTTTGCAAGAGTTCTCATATAAATATACATGTGTATATATTTATGCATGAGAGAGAGAGAAAGAGAGAGAGAGAGAGAAAGAGAGAGAAAGATAGAGAGAGAGAGAGAGAGAGAGAGAGAGAGAGAGAGAGAGAGAGAGTTAGTTTTGTTTTTTTTAGAAATTCTGAAATTCACCAGACCCTCACAATGATTTAACTTAAATACTGGGGCTGTTACAGAAGATTCACAATTAATAGATGCCATCTTCCTGCTTAAGACTATGCAAATCTGTTTCAGATAAGTTTGGAATTTCCCCAGAATATAGAAGATATAACAAGTATTGAAGGAAAACTCTTTAACCTTAGCTTTAGTGTGCAGGGAAGTACTTAAATGTTCAGATGTGTAAAAGTGCCCTAAAATAACCTTTCATGTTACAGTTCCAACAGAAATATTTCCTGAAGCTTACTAGAGATAGGTAGAGATGGTTTCTGGATTAATTTTGACCTTCTATGGCAATGCATTTCCCAAGACCTAGAATTTATGTGTGCAGAATATTAAATGTCAAATGCAAATATAAAAATGGAGTTCCACAGTTACAAAGTCCCTAATTGATATTGAGCAGACTATTCCCTTTAAATGTTAATGAAACTGTTGTAATTACTGAATGGCCGAAACAGCTCAAAAGCCAGAGTTCACAGCTGTAAACCATTACTTGTAAATTACTGGCACAGGGGCTGCATTAACAGATGGATAGACTCATGTAAGAAAACTTTCTCAAGATGCTTTTCTTTCAGCTGAGTATGAGAAAGCAAATTAGGTGGGCATATTAGAGAAATCCAGAATGACTGTTTGGACATGTCACTGGGAGATAAGCACCTCCTTTGATCTTCCTCTTTTTTCATTACGAACTTTGCAGAAAGTGCTGAATATCACAGAACACAATGAAAGGGAAGGAAGAAAACTGACAGAGCTTATAAATGTTGCATGAAGGTCTAGATATGCACATCTCTGCTGGCTTTTTTTTTTTGAAGGAGATATGTGCTTCCAATATCCCAAAGCAGATGGACAGGACAGACCTAAAACTGAATAATAGAGGGGAAAGGGTGTTTTGTGTGTGTGTGTGTGTGTGTGTGTGTGTGTGTGTGTGTATGCACGTGTACATGTTGTGGGATGTGAAGATTGACTAATAAACAAGTGGCAGAAAACCAATTAGAAGAAAAATAAGGTCTGAAAATTGGCTTATGTTTAAAGTCTGTGTAAGCAAAACTATGAAAGAGAAACAAGTGATATATTTATTGTCAAAGGTCAGGGGATCCTATAAATTCCATGTTAATATTACATATTATCACATTATTAATTTTGAGGAAAGAAATAAAGATCGTGAAGCCAAATAACTTTTTATGACATTAAAAGGAATGAAAGATTAATTAAGACATCTGCTATGGATAGGAGGTAAGAGGAACTACTCAAGGAATACACCCAACGAAGAATTTTGTAATGACATCCTAAAGAGTAATTAAGAAGACCTTTTTATCCACCAGCTTCACATAAGGGAGATCCAATAAATGTAGAGAACACAGACTTTAAAGTTATTAATTTAGTGGGCTCTAGAAGTTCATTCGTAAATTGCTTTCTTTAGTAAATGGTTTGAAACTGAGTACAATATTATAAATGGTGGTTCAATTCCTGGGCCAGTCAATAAAAAGAGAATGTTCCCTAGATTTGGAATCATATATAAGGCCAGGAATAAAAGTCAAGTTGATCAGTTTAACACTAGCATGACTGCCTGGACCCAGTAAGTTTTCTCATCTGTAAAATGGAAGGTAATTATACCACTTATCTCCCAGAGGTGTTTTGAGGATCAAATGAGAGAATTTATTCGCAATATTTTGTAAACTTTGAAACACCATACTGTGTCAGGTTATGCATCAGAGTAGATAAAAATTTGACTTGGAAGCAGAAAGACATGAATTCATATTTTGTTTCATATACCTTTCTAGAAACTGTGTGACTTTAGTCAAGTCAATTAACCAGTTTTAGCCTCAGTATTCTTATCTATAAAATGGGAATAAAAGTAGTACCTATATCAAAGGACTGTGGTAAAGATAAAATACAATTATATATATTTGTATATATATATACATGTATGCGCATATACATATAATAAAGTACTTATAAACACTAAAACTCTATTATCATTTACATTTTATGATTTTTATTTCTATATTTAATATTTAGCCTAGATATCTAGGTGGCCCAGTAGATAGAAAGCAGTGTCTGGACTCAGGAAGACTCATTTCCCCTAGTTTAAATCTGGCCTCAGACACTACCTATGTGATCCTAGTCTAGTCATTTAATGCAATTTGTCTCAGTTTCCTCATCTGTAAAATGAGCTGGGGAAGGAAATGGCAAACCACTCTAGTATCTTTGCCAAAAAAATCCTCAAATTAGGTCACAAAGAAATGGACATACCTGCACAAAATGACAATTTTACTAGTCTAGGACCAAAGAGTTCTCAGCAGTAAAGAAGTAATTAGTAAAATAAATAAATAAGTAAACAAACAAACAAACAAATATATATATATATATATATATATATATATATATATTACCATCTATTCTGTTCCAATCCAGGTCTAAAATACAATTTGTTTTTGGTGTCCAATTTTTCCACATTCTTCAAACCTAGTGCTCTGTTCCTGCAGTTAGGCTCTCACATTACCATTATCTAAGGATTGCCATTTCTTCTCCAGTTTGGCTCTCCACACAAATGTGTTGTAAGCTTCAAATTACCTGTTTCTATTTTTTCCAAGCAGAAAAAGAAATTACCTTCATTACAAGTATTCTCACTTAAGTATTAGGATGAAAGTGACCTGATTGAACTAATCCACAGCAAAATGTGGGGGCCTTAAAGCTTCTTAAGCTTAATTAAGGCAGTTAATAGATGAAGTAGTTACCATGCTGGCAAGTCAGAAAAACCTGAATGCAAATTGTGGCCTAAAACATTTACATTGGGCAAGTCACTTAGCTTCTGCTTGACTCAGTTTCTTCATCTGTAAAAGAGGGATAATATTACTATTTCTCAAGGTTGTTGTAGGATCAAATAAGATAAAAATGCAAAGTACTTAGCATAGTGCCTGGCACTTAATAGATGTTATTATAGATCTGAGCTATTGTTTTTATTAACTAGCAGAATTTCATGCAAACAGGAGTACTTTATATTTTTTTTTCAAAATTGCTTACAGTCTGAATGTCTTCTTCACAGAATTTTTGATAATATAACAAAGTGCAAATTTCAATCCAAATTAGGTAAATAAACCTGAGCCACTAGAGAAGTATACGAGGCTAGATCAGCCAGTGTATTTATTGTCTGTGGGTAGCAGCTCCCCTAAAATGTTTATGCATTTCCTAGCTATTTTACTTCTTGTACTTGTGATTCTTCATATCCTTTAAAACCTATCTTTGTTTTTGATGATTATAGTAAGCAACTTGAGCTTGTTAATCAGGCTAAGAAATTGTCAGACTTAGGCTTTCACCTTGGTAAGTAATTGGAAAGTGGGATTAAGTCAGACACATGAAGTAGGAGAAAAGGTAAAAGACTATTATAGCAACAGTCCAGGAGAGAGGTGGCAAGGGTTTGGCTAAGGGTGGTGACTGAGTGAGTGGAAAGAAGGATACATGTAGAGATGTTATGAATGTAAAAAAGTGATTTGGCAACAGATTGGGTATAAAGGGCAAATTAAATTAAGGAGTAAGACAGAGAATACAGAGGAAGGAATTAGGCTAGTAAGAAATATTTAGATCAAGACTGGGGTTTTCTCTTGTTAGTTTCTAAAGTCCCTTGAGGGAGGAGTCGAAAGGCCTCCTCCCTGCCAGTGAAACTGACAACTACAGGAAGTCTTGGGTAAGGACTTCCTACCAAGATGGATGCCTGCAGTTCCCTCAAGAAATAAAAAGAAAATGATTACTTCCTTCTTTAGTCCCTGCCTTAATCTTCGATATAATGATTCACCAGAGGCTTTGAGTAGGTAACAAATGGGATTTATTAATGCCAGGTCAATCAGAAGAAAGAGGTTCAGGTTTTCTAACTGCTGCTAGGGAGAGGGCTAATGGTGGGGGATGGGTCGCAGGAGAGGTTTAGACTGAAAGAGTCTGGCTCTTCTAGTCAGGAAGGTTTGACTGCCTTTTAAGTAAAGTGTTTATCAAACCACTAAAACTAGGGGTGAGTTATTTGAGGATGCCCTACTTGCCTAGAGAAACTAAATCCACAATGTTCAAGTACCAAGCCCTCCCTTCCTCCCAGGACCCAAAGGGAAATTCAGGGGAAAGGGAGAGATGTAAACCAAGAGAGATCAGGGAGAGGTCCAGAGAAATCAGATAGGTCTAAATTTCCCCAAGACAAAATAAGCACAGACCAAGGCCGAAGCTATTTAGGACAAAGCCAAGCTGAAAAGGCAAAAGCCTCCAGCCAAAGGGAAAGCCAGAAGGCAAAATTCCCTTCAGTTGAAACTTCACCTCTATTTATAGCTTCAAGCTCTAACTGAATTTCTGAAAATTCTAAGACCTCTAACTGACTTTCTGTGACCGTTTAAAATTACAGAAGCAAAAAGTTTGTTAACCACCTTGCATTACAATATATACACAAAATAAATAAATAAGCAAATAAACAAACATGTATATATATATGTACATATATATATATATATATATTATGTAGATAGATAGTTTTTAGAACATGGCTCTGTGATCCTTTCTCAATTGTCAAAATATGATGGTCAGAATTTGAAGGTACTACTTGGGTCCTTGACCATAAGGGACTTCTTGGTAAATCATCAAGAAGAATGAGCAAGCAGCATCAGGACGACAGGGAGGGGAAGGAGGAGGGGGAGTGGGATGATTAGGACAGTGATGATGATGAGGAGGAGGAGGAGGAGGAATACAGTGATGACAAGAAGAACAAGGACAACGACAAGGAAAAGGTGAGGAAGACTTGGATGAGGAGGATAGGGAGGTCAAGAACAAGAAAAATGAGAAAAAGAATAAGATGAAGAACCAGAAAGAGAAAAATAGCAATAGCAACAACAACAATAATATAGTATAATCCAAGGGTAAAATCTCCAACAGTTTTGAATATATAAAGGAAAATATAATTTCAAAACCTTAGACATAGAAATATGATCTTAATTTCTACATTCATAGTTCAATTCTTATAGTTCTAAAATTATGCCAGAAATTTATATCCTCTATCCATTCCAGAATAAACTGAACTCTGACCCATTTTCTATCCTAGTCAAAGTTAAAAAATTATTCCTATTCCCCTTTGATATGATAGTTGTTTTCTAAAACAACCCCATTAATACATTAATATTATTTTTTGATTGTTCAATAAAGTCCAGTTTTAACATCAACATCCAAAACAGACTTGAAATTCATTATCTATTTATCTTCCAATTTTCTGTTTTTACTTGTCTTGGAACTTAAAATTTTGAAAGAATGTGTGAGCTAGAAGGGACCTCATAGATCATTTTAATTTAATCTCCTTGTTTAATAGATAAGAACTGGGATAGTCCAGAAAAATGATATAGCATAATTATGGTCACCTGGTTGATTAATGACAGAGCAAGGACACTGGTCTCTTGTCCCTCAATCTGAAGTTATTTCCATTCTCTCATATTTAGTTTTAGGGACTTTTACAACAGGATAAAGATGGATCAACCTGCTAATAAATCCTAAGACGTGACACTCACTGAGAGACCAAAACTAGAGAGATTTGTTTTGTTGGGGAGAGAAGAGAAATAACTTACAATAATGAAAATGCTTTAAATTTAAAGCAAGTAACTGTGGATGTATATGTGAATTTAGAGATTCAACTGCTGTCACTTGGTAAATTTGGCTCTTCAGTTATCTATCATAAAAGTCACTATATTAAAATTTATAACAAATTGAGTTTTCATAAATCAAAGCATTTAGTACTCCATAATAGATTCATATTCCTCCACCTGTAGTTCACTCAGACTTCCAAATGAATTGATAAGTTCAGAGCAATTTAAATTACTAAAAAAGTTTCAGATTAACAAATGTATCATGTGGTTCATATTTAATAACATAATAATAAAAACTGAAATTCTCTATCAAGAATTTTGTCCACATATCTATTTAAAGGCCAAATATTTTTCTTCACTGATTCTATAGTTTAATGCACATTTCATAAGTCTAATTATTTCTGTAGATGCAGCTGCATGTACATACCACAAAAAAGATGAAGGGCCAAATGACTCATAATATGCAGAATATACTGCTGATCAGATGAGAATTCCAAAGTGTCCATTTGAAGGCCACTGTTATTTCACTTTGATATAAGAAGTTTAACTTTAACTTACTATGTTATCTGTTTTCTATTTCTCCAGTGACTGTATCAGCCTAGTTATTTAACTACAGAAAGAAAAGGGAGAACTTTTTCCTGATTTCTCTCTTCCCATAGCACCAATCTCTCCAGGGGACTGAACTGACTTTCATTTCCACAATACAGTTTCTCCCTGCAGATAAGACTTGTATTTCCTGCTGTGCACTCTTAATCTTCAACTCATGTGAGAAGAGGACCAAGACTTCCTCTTAACTATCTCATTCTGTGCTTGGTCTCTGAGATAAGTCTTCTAGGGGCCAGTGGTATGGCTTTCATACATGCCAGCTCAAAATAACTTCTACCTCCTGCTAAAAGTTTGATTTTTCACCCAGGATATAGAGTTTCCCTGCTCTTAAGAGAGCAACTTTCTTTTTTTTTCCCAACCAAACAAAGGTTAAGTGACTTGCCTATGGTCATATAGCAAGTAAGTATTTAAAGTCAGATTTGAAATCAGATCTTTCTGACTTTTGACCCAACACTCTATCTACTGTACCATCTATCTGGTCTATTTGTTCATTATGAGATTGGTGACTTTAGGATATCCATTGAGAAACTGATTAGTGAAGAAGAAAGATAAAATGATAGATGAGGTCAAATAGTAGGCTAAAGTAAAGAGGCATTGTAAACCCCTTTCTCTGAAAAAAGAATTCACAATTAAAAGCGACTTCATAACTTTATCTCTTTTAACATTCAACCTGAACGTGAAATTTCTCTACAAATACATAGAAGTGAGTTTGATTTAAAAATTTAATATTAAAGATTTAAATTTAAATACTAATAAATAAGTAAATGACAGATAATAACCATTTAGCTTGCTTGATGATATATGTTAATAGATAACTCAATGCCTTACTCCTCTCTTGTGGAACTCTGATTCTATAGTTTAATACACATTTCATAAGTCTAATTATATATTTCTCTTCTGGTAGAAAATGACCAAGATAATGAGCAGACTGGGAAACAATGCATCTGAGGATGAATAGAAGAAACTGATTTACCCATACAAAAAGAAGACAGGCATGGATAAGAGACTGAAGGTGATGGAAGCTGTTTACAAGTAATTGAAGAAATTTCATGTAGAAGGAGGATTAAACAACTAGATCTGACAGTGAATAGAATGCTGACCCTATAGCTAGGGAAGACCTGAGTTCCAACCTATTTTCAGACATTGTGTGACTGTAGACACTTAACCTTCTATTTATTCAATTTCCTCAACTATAAAAATGGAGATATAAGCAGCTAACTCTGAGGGCTGCCATAAGGCTGAAATGAGATATTATTTGTAAAGTATTTAGCATAATACCATAGTACCTGCCATATTAATAAAGTTTCCTTCCTTACTTTCCCAAAGGGTGGATGTAAGAACAATGAGTAGAAATTGAAGAGAGGTATATTTTCACATCTTACAACAGGATGTATATAGTAATAATTATAATGTATGTCATAACTATACATAATATCCTGTCAAAAATTTTTATTAAATGGCTATTATGTGACAGAAATATACTAAATACTTAGGAAATAAAGGAAAATAAAGGATCTAATTTTGAGGCATTCGCAATTTAATTTATTATATGTGTATAACTATATCTATATCTCTTTATGTAGACATATATGCATATAATATAAAGAATAAAAACCATAAAGATATGAATCATAATTTCATTAAAATATAGTATAATATTCACATATGATGGACTGCATAGTCTTTTTTATAAAGTTAAATAAACTAATATACAATTGAATCAAATTTATAAAAAAAGAAGTTATTTCCCAATCGACAAATGTATTGATGGTGAATCTTTTAGAGGATGAGGGTCCAAACATGTGAGCCCCACACCTTACCCCAGCGAAGGGAGGGAGGAAGCACTCTCATTGGGCTGCTGGACAGAGGGGTGGGTGATGTGAGAGATGTCCTCAGGCATGTGTGGAGAAGGGGAGGGGAGCAACCCCATCCAGAATATTTTCCATAGGTTCAGAAACACAAGTCTAAGGATATGAAAAGGCAATTCTCTGATAAAGTAATAAAACTATCTTTATTCATAGGAAAAAATGCTCCAAATCATTATTGATTAGAGAAATGCAAATTAAAACAACTCTGAGGTATAATGTCACACTTAAAAGACTGGCTATATTACAAAAAAGGAAAATGATAAATGTTGGAGAGGATGTGGAAAAAATGGGGAACTAATACACTCTTGGTGGAACTGTAAAATAACCATTCTGGAGAGAAATTTGGAACCATGCAAAAGAGCCGTCAAAGTGTGCATAATATTTAATAGAGCAATATCACTATTAGATCTATATCCCAAAGAGATTAAAGATAAGGGAAAAGAACCTACTTGTGCAAAAATATTTCTAGCAACTCTTTCTGTGGTGTTAAAGAACTGGAACCTGAAGGAATGTCCATCAGTAGGGAATTACTAAACAAGTTGTGTTATATGATTGTATGGAATACTGTTGTGTCATAAGAAGTGATAACAAGATGAGCACACACACACCAAAAATCTGAAAAGATTTATATTGCGATGCAAGGTGAAGGGAGCAGAAAAAGGAGAAAGTTGTATACAGTAAGAACAATAATGTATGATGATCAACTGTGAATAACTTCACTATTCTAAACAAAGTAAGTATCCAGTACAACTTCAAGGGACTCATGATGAAAAAAGACATCCACTACTATAAAATGCACAGTTGGAGGCTTAATGAAGATTAAAATATACCATTCTTCACTTTCCTCCATAATTTTTTTCTAGTTAATGTATAATACAATAATATATAGAACCTATATAATATAACCTGCTTTCTTGGGGAAATGAGGGTTTTTCGAAGACAGAAAATTAAAGATTGTATAGACATATAATTTGTAAAAAATAAAAGTTTAGTTATTTTAAACTTAGTGCACAAAGTACAATGGAACCTCCAATTTTTATTCCAGTTCATTTACATTCAGCGTGAATAGGACAAAGATAAGAGATAAAAATGAAGTGGTAGTACTACTCACCTCTTATTTTGGTTCTGTTTTCTCTACCAAGGAAAACACTTTTTGGAGCAAGTAGATATAGATTTTTATGTAGAAGATAGAGATAGAGTTAGAGATAGAGATATTTATAAAGAAAAATAGTTGTTATGCAGAAATTAGACAGATAGATGATAGATATACACAAATAGATAGATCCACAATTGTGTCATGGATCTTTATGTTCCCATGTATCTATATTATTGCCATCTAACATTATTATACCTAGCTTCATTGATTCCAGATATTCCAGAAAAAAACTTTATCTGATGAAAATTATAATTTTCCTTTCTACTTTTCCTATAATTGCAGATGTTTTTTAATCAATTTAATTATGATTGAAATGATTCTTTATATTTTACCTATTTCCATGTATATGCCTTCTCACTCTTAATTACAAAAAGAAAACTTACAATTCAAACAATCCATAAAACCAATTATCCTCCAACTTACCTTTGTTTTATAAGTAAATTATTATTTTGTGGGAAAGATAGACCTATTAGTACTTTCCATTCAAATAAACATCTTTGTGTCCTATTTTTAAAATAATTAAAATTTTTTAAGTAAAATGTTACTTTTATCTCTTAAAATTCTTACCTATGAATTTATGGAATCTCTATCACTCAAAGTATCAGTAAAAAGATAATCATACTTCTCAATGAAAGGGTTTAGAATCACTTCTAACTAGGAGTAGGCTAAGAAGATTCATGAATGTCTTCCCATTGTTATAATTCTGTGACTCTGATATTTAAGACCAAGATAGAAGACTATATAATTCCGATCAAACACTGGAACAACTGATTTACATAAGTACAAGAGAGTGTTTATAAAAAGTTAGAGAAAATATATGGTAATTGAAAAAGAACTGGAGTAGAATATGTGAATTTCAGTCCTGAGTCCTGTTATTTATTAGCTTTGTTACGTTTTGCAATTTACTTAAGTTTCCTTAGCCTGGGTTTTCTCATAAGCAAAACAGGGACAATAAAACATATGCTCTATACTCTGGAAGGATGTTGGTAAGCAAACAATTTTGGAAATCTTAAAGCATACTGGAAATACATAATTTTATTATATGCTAATTTTTCATCCAATCTAATATGCAGTTAGGCTCTGCTAACCCCTGAAGGCACAAGGATGTTGCTTAATCAATCACACAATAGAGAGGAAAAGGATTTTAAAAAATGCATAATAATTTGGTTTGCAGGAAAGGGGGAAGGTAAAATTATTTTCTGAAAAAATTCAAGAATATTAATGAACATTTGAAAATGAGACCATATAATTAGAACTGGTTCCTTGTACTTTGTTTTTAGGATTCATAGGTAGTTATGGCCATAATATACAGTTCACAGTCCAAAAAAATGGGCAGATAGATTCAGGGGTTTTGTGAGGTTCAAATGATAATAAATTTGAAGCACTTTGCAAATCATAAAAAGTGTTATGTAAAAACTAATTGTTGTTGTACAGTTACCAGTAATTTAGTCTGTTATGATTTAATTCTCTGAAACTTCTTTTGGACTCCTACTGAGCTCAAGCAATATCTACAAAACCATGCAGAGGTGTGCTTGTAAATGTTTAGTAACTGAATATATATGCAAACAAACTTTTCAGTTTAACCTGCATTTTTAATACTTTTTCAAATGCCTAAAGGTTAGAGCTGGCTCCAACACATCCCTGGTTGGCCATAACTCCTTGAGTAATAACTTGTCCCTTATGCTTTCATTTCTTAGTTGTAGTTTTTTTTTATTTTTTTCCCCCATATGACATTCAGTTTCTGTCATTGTCTCATTCATCTACTAACCTATAACTATCTTTCTTTCTTCCTTTTTTCTTTCTTTCTTCCTTTTTTCTTTTTCTTTCTTTTCTTTTCTCTTCTTCTCTTTTCTTCTCTTCCTTCCTTCCTTCCTTCCTTCCTTCCTTCCTTCCTTCTTTCCTTTCCTGGCTGCCTCCTCCAGTTTTCACAGTTCTCTTCCCTGGATGTTGGAAGCCATTTGCCTTCCATATGTACTCATCTCCTACTCTCATACACAGAAGAGAATAAACGCATTCATTTCTCTGATGTGTACTTGGGTTGGCTGACAGTAAATGGAAGAGTTTTGATAAGGCTAGTATTTAATATCTTCAGTAGCAATATGTAAAGTAAGTTAACTGCCCTATTCTTGCTCAAAGAGGAAATTTGTGGTGATATGAATTTTTATGAAGCATCTGAGATCCTATAAAACTTGGAAAATAAATATACAGATTTTTGAAGACTTGTATAAATCAGATGTTACCTTTAAATATGAAAAAATATGCCTATGATATATATCCATTAGGAATTTCAGATTTGTTTAACAGGTTATCACTAATGTCCCATACAAATGTGACTGAAAATGAGTATATCTGGCAATAAAAAATATATATAGCCATTAAAGAAAGTTCACGCATGACATTTTTATAGACTTGTCAAGTCTCATGAATTCAGAATGTGGGACAGATGGTCACATGGTGAATTGTTCTCACTCACTAATGATTTCTGCTGCTTCACAGATTTTTGAGCTTCAGATGACATCAGACTCATTTGGAATGGATGAGAAGTAAAAAGATATCCAATTGTCCTCAAAAAAAGGTAAAAATCTAGCACATTTCTAGTAGAAAATCTTATAATAGAGCCACTTCCATCTAAACTGAAGCCAAACAAAATTTCAATTTCCAAAATTTTACTAATAGTGACTTCATAGGCAAGAATGGAAAAATCCCAACTAATGATTAAGTTAGAGCTATTTATTTTTAATCCTCGTCTCAGATATAGATTTATTTATTTTATCATTATAAACAAACACTCATAGTATATTAAAAAGACAAGTTTTCTTTGGGTGAGTCATGTGACAAAAGATATAAGATCGCATATTTCTAATTAATGGGCCAATCTGACAAGGTGACAGAAGGAGTACAATTCTAGTTTAGTTTTTCAGCCACACCAAGAGGTATATACTATAAGCAATCACCATCAAACATATAGAACAAATAATTTTGGCTGTCACAAAACAAGAAGTTCCCTCATGTGTTTTATAGAAATAAATTTTTAAAAATCATAGTCACATGAACAAGTGAATTAATCCTTCACCACAACCGAGATTTGGGGAGGAATACTTTTAGAAAGGAAAATGTTACTGTCATTGTGGGAGAGAAATGAGAAAATTTAAGGAAAGAGTAAAGCATGTCATATCCACAGATATAGTAAAAGAAGGCTAATCAGTGATGTATCTACCTGAGACAATGAGAGAAGCTGATCAAACCATATGAGAAAAACAGATTAACAAGAATCAATAGGCTAAGAATTAAGAAGCAAAAGAGTCTATATGTCTGAGGGCAAGGTGTATTCAGGGGAGTGTTGGGATACCAGTTCTATTCTATGATTATTCATTCTGGAAACTGCTTCAAATCTGGACTTGAAATATTGTTTTGTTGCTCATTTAGATTTGAAAAGTGTTAATAATGCAAATTAAACTTGAGTGTATTTGCATTCTTTTTTTTTTCTGGAGAACTCATTTTAACAGGGATGCAATAGAGATTTCATGAAATTAAGTCTTCTCAAGATTGGAGAAAAATTAAAAATATAATAAAAATTAATTTTAGGAATAATATTTTATATAACACTCTAAGGTTTGCAAAGTACTTTACATATATTATTTCATATTAATCTCATAATACTCCTAGGTATAACTGACTGTAAGCCAAACATTGTGGCCCTAAGTATCTAAGACTTTTAAAACCAATGTGTGGGAAACCAGGTGTTTGAATAAATTCTTCCATTCCTAAATATACATCAATTTCTGAAAAATTTCAAACAAAATCATTATACTCTTCCCTTTTCTCTGCAGAACTGAATTATTCTCCATTAAAAAAATCCTTTCCCCTACTGCATTATTGAATAAATAAGCAGTATCCTGGGTTAGATAGAATGATATTTAGTATGAAGTAAAGTTATTTATTTCCATAATATTTTAAGGTTTACAAAACTATGTCCTTCTTGATCATGTAGCATATGTTTTTTTACTCCTGGATAATTGAAAAATGGCTAAAAAGTTGTAGTATATATGGCTGTAAAAGAATACTTTTATGCTGTAAGAAATGATAAACAAAACAATCATGTGAAAACCTGGAAAGACTTGTCTGAAATTATGCAAAGTGAACTGAGCACGACAAGGAGAATGTTGTACACGGAAACTGCAATAATGTATGATGATCAACAGTGAATGAACTATTATCAGCAGTGCAAGGATCCAAGACCACCTCAAGGGATTCATGACCAAAAAGGTTTTCTAGTCCCGTAGAAGAAACTGACAGAGTGCATGCAGACAGAAGCATACCATTCTTCACTTTATTTTCTCTATGACTTTTTATCTATTATAAACAATATGCATCTTGTTTCACAACATGATGAAGACAGAAATATGTATTGTATAATACATGTACAACCTATATCATATTACTTGCTGTCTTTGGGTTTGAGGAGGGAGGGGAAGAAGGGAGAGAACATGTATCCCAAAATGTTAAAATTATTATTAAAATGTTATTAACATGTAAAATTACAAATAATAAAATAAGCATATACAACAACAAAAAAACAGAGGAATCAGAGGATCAGAGGTTTTATACCATTATTTTACTTACTACTTTTTCATGTAACCCCAGACAAGGCAATTAACATTTCTGAGCCTCAGTTTCTAGACAATAAAATTTTTTAACTCTGTGACCACTGAGGTTCTTACTATCACTGAATCTTTAATCCTCTGAACTATGATTATCTGTGCTTGACCAAAAGAACACCTACATAACAGAGAGACATATTCAGAGATTCCTAAATGGACTGAGCTAACAAAAATCACCTTGTTATGTTGATTATTTCTAAGGATTAATAATGTTGCAATTTCTTTTCTCCATTCCTACTGACACCATCCTTGTGTAAATCCCCATCGAGTTACATCTGGTATATTTTAATTGTCATGTGGTTGGTCTTCCTGCCTCAAGTATTTCTCCATTCCAATCCATCCTTCATGCAGAGGTCAAAATGATCTTCCTTAAGTCTACTTTTGATCATGTCATCTGTGCCTCAAGTTTAATAATGTCAAGGACTCTCTTTTACCTCTAAATAAAAATCTTTAGTTGAATTTAAAAATCCTTTGTATTCTGGCCTTTTTGTACCTTTCTAGGCTTTTTGTACGTTGCTTCTTCTCCACATAATCTGAAATAATACATTGATCTCCTTGTGGTTCTTTGTACAGAATATTACATCTCCTGAGCATTTCCACTCTCTGTCAACACTGTAACTCTCTCCTCATCTTTGCCTTTTGGCTTTTCTGACTTCCTTCAAGTCTCAGCTAATGTTGGTCAATTTTCAAGAAGAATGTCTTCATCCTTCTTAATCGTAGTGTCTTCCCTCTGAGATTATTCTCAATTTATCCTGTATATATCTTGTCTATATCTAGTTGTTTCCATGTTATCTCCCTCATTAGATTATGAGTTCACTGAGAGTAGGAATTATCTTTTTAATTCATTCTTTTCTTTGTATTCAGAGTGTCTGGTATATGCTACATGAGGTTGACTGACTCTGAGATACTATTCTCAGCAATAGATTTTAGTAAAAAGGCAATATTTCATCAATATAAACAAACCTGCATATTTAGATAGGCATTGTGCAAAGTAGACTTTGTAGCAAAGTAGACAAAAAAAGAGACTGCAAAGTAGAATTGCAGTCTCTCAAAAGAAACATGAAATATGCACATTTAGAGGCATCTTCCTCCCAAGTGTCCATATGGGCTTTTCTTGCACAGCCTGTGGTAAGTTCTTCTGAGCACCTATTATTCTGAGCAGTCAAAGTTGAACACACTTTAAGTTGATCTGACACAGTGATGTCATTTTGATCCTTTTTTGGGTAGAAGGGACAACAACAAAGTATATATATATATATACATATATATATATATATATATTTTTTTTTTTCTTTATTTGATGTCCCTACCCACTTATACCTCAAATCCAAGGAAATAATCCAATTTAATTATTTATTTAGTTTTCTATTTCCTTCTTGCTAAAGAAACTTCTCTGTTCTGTGAATCTCCTCCATCTGGGGGGTGGGGTGGTCCTTTTAACATATTTATGTTTCACACAAATCTACCTTTGTTAATCACCAAAAACTATTTTTCCTTAATAAGTGAAGCACTAAAAGCCCTGCAGCTGTGTTGTTTATTTTCTACCAAGCACAAAGACAATTTATTTTTTTTAAAAACTATAATTAGATTAGTGTTCTCTTTACTGAAGCATCTGTAGGAAAATGAGAGCGTGTGTCTTTGGATGAATGAGCAGTTACATTTACTTATATTAAATCTAAACTAGTCCTCTGAGATAGCTGGATTTAATTTTATGTTCTCATACAACATTCAGTATTCCAAATCTTTCAGAAAAGGTGTGTTCCACATGAGAAAGGGGAGGAGGGATGATGAGCGTGCATTTCATTTTAATGTCGACTAAATTGAAACCTCCAATTCCAGTTTTATGAACTGCACAAAAATATCTCTCTTGAGCAAGACTGAGTTTGCATGGAAGAATTGATAGGTTAAGAAATGCATTTACCTAAATAAACATGCACATTAGAATGGCTTATCCATGGCCTTCATATCACTTTTACTGATAATTATAGAGAAAATACTTAAGACCTATGAGAATACAAATATAGGCTTCCTTCTAGTTCTATCTACTACATATCTTGGAGCAAAAGTATCAAAGATGCAACCTGCTGGATCAGATCTACAATACTCCCCTATCATAGTGAAATGTAAATGAGAAAAATTTTAAAAAGAAACCAAAATTGAAATAAAACATAGTCAATGTTATTATGTATTTCTAAGTCATTATTTCACTCACAGGGATCCTTATGAATGATTTAGTGCCCCCCCCATTTCTATTACAGAAGTATTCAGATTACACAAACAAAACAATGAAGTATTCAGATTACGAACCAAAACAAACTCATTCTTTAAGTAGAGGAAGTCTCTATACCATGAATACCTCTATACAAAAATGATCGATTATATACTACTATTAATTGCCTCCTCTCAATTCCCTACCCAAATTACCACTAATCTCTTAATTTACATATCTGCTGGTCTTTTCTAAATCCTCACTCATTATAAGTTACCTCTGCCATGTGACATTGCTGCCTATCCTATGATATTCTTTGCTATCCATTTTTTCATTGCCCTGCTCTTGCTTGCTACTATTTCTACTTCTTTGATTTCAATCTAGCATCATATAATTATGCCTCCCCTGCAGTATGTTCCATGCCCTTTTGCTGCTCTTCAGTTCTTTCTAGACAACAAGCAAACTTTCCTTGGGATGATGTTGGTTCCTGATGTTAAACTCAGAAGAATTGTCTTGGCTCAAGATTTCTTGCCCACTAATTCTTTTCCTGACATTTAGGGAGACTTTACACAAACTGTGCTCATAGTATTCTAAACTTTTCATCTCTCACAGTCCAATTCATTCTCCCAGGATATTTCTCAGGAATACATGTATGTCTTCTTTTTTTAATAAATTTTATTTTTGCCTGTCAAAAAACTTTAAATAATCATTTTCTGACATTTCAAAATGCATGTTCTCTCCATCTCTCCCTTTCCTCCCACCTTCCTGACATAGCATGTAATATGACACATGTTATACATGTGTTATCATACAATAAATATTTCCATGTTCATTACATTATGAAAGAAGACAGATATTACATAAACAAAAAAACCACCTCACGAAGGAGACAAAGTGAAAAATGATATGTCTTAATGTGCATTTAGACATATTCTTGAAATGATTTTCTTCTACTTTTCTTTGCAACTATTTATAGATTGTGTCAGGGAAATCTTTCTTCTCTTTGTTCCATTTCTCACCAAAAAGTAGTTCCCCTGAAATAAGGAAGAGTATGTACAGGGTTTCATCATTCTCTCAATCCTTCAGGTTCCCATTCTAGGATGCATTCTGGTTCCCTCAATAATTCTTATCATTCATATCCAATTTGTTGCCAAGGCCTGTCAATTTTACCTTTCTAAAGTCTCTCAAATATGCTCCCTCCTTTTCTCTGCCACTGCCACCACTTAAGCGAAGATACTTATTACTTCCTGGCTGAATTATTGGAATAGCCTACTGATAGGTTTGCCTGCCACACGACTCTTCTAACTCCAATCTATTCTCCATTTGGCCAATAACATGATTTTCTTAGAGCATCTGTCTGTTTAGCATTAAAAATCCTTCACAACCTACTCCCTTCCTACCCAGCCAATCTTCTTAAACCATATTGTGCATGTGTATATATATTAGAGAATTAATATTTGTAAATGGGGAAGGAGCACAGAGGGAAGGCATTTGTGTGTGTGTGTGTGTGTGTGTGTGTGTGTGTGTGTGTGTGTGTATTGGATAAACTTAAATACCTTTTTATGGGGAAGAGAAGGAGTCATAATGAAAGAGGGATGGTTATTCTTTAAATAACATGTTCCTGGAAAAAGGTGAAAAGGGGTGGAATCAATAGCCGGATCCTCCAACTGGAAGGGATTCCAGATGCTATCTTTTCCAATACTATTATTTTTTACACCTGGGAAAACTGAGACACATAGAAAATTGAGTTACTTATCCAAAATAATGCAGATAACATGTAACAGATTCCATATTTTAAAGCATATCCACTGACTCTGACCCAGCACTCTCATCACCATTCAACTAAGGGCACTGTTGGACAAATTGTATATAACAAAGAGTTACATTTTTTTTTCCATCAACCTAGGTAGGATGGGAAGTGGGAAATATTATCTATTTGTAAATTAAGGAAAAGAAGAATAGGAAGAATTGTCATAATTCACATTAATTTGTACCAGTTAACAAGCCATTTTGACCTTCTAACATGCATATGGTGGGTTAGGGTGGAATGGGGAACTTCATCAGAAAATGAAGTCATCTTAGACCCTAGTTCATTCTCAGCCCCCTTACATAATCTATATCCCATGAATAATCCATCCTATAGCAGATAATTAATTAATCCTGTCCTATATAATCAGGTTATGTTTGAATATGCCTGATTTAACAAACATGGAATATGCTGGACCTCCCACCACTGGCTTGAGTAACTTCTTTTGCTTGGCTTTTTATGTCATTAAAATGAGACTGAGGCCAAGATGGAAGAGTGGAAGGAGCACTTCAGCCAAGCTCTGCCAAGATTCCCCACCAAGCAACTTTATTTATCTTTTTAAAATATTTTATTTTCCCAATTACACTTAAAAACAATTTTCAGCATGTTTTCTGAAATTATAAGCTCCAAATTTCCCCCCTCTTTCCCTTTTCTCCCCCTACTAGAGATGCTAAGAAATTTGATCTGGGTTATAGATGTATTATCAAGCAAAATATACTTCCATATTGATCATTATTGTAATATTTTATTGTAAGAAAATACTCTTATAAAACCAAAATATCAAAATAAAAACACAAATGAAAGTTAAAAAAATAGTATACTTTGATCTGCTTTCTGACTTGAACAATACTTTTTTCTGGAGGTGGATAGAATTCTTTATCATAATTCCTTCAAACTTTCCCTGCATGAATGTATTGTTGAATCTTTCATAATTGTTCATTGAACATTACTGCCGTTACTGTGTGAAATATTTCCCTAGTTCTGTTCATTTTACTCTGAATCAGTACATGTAGGTCTTTCTAACTTTTCTGAAATCATACTTCTCATGATTTCTTAAAAAGCACAATAGTATTCTATCATCATCTTATATCAGAATTTATTCAGCTATTCTTGAATTGATGGACATCCCCTAAATTTCTCATTCTTTGCCACCACAAAAAAACTGCAGATAAATGTTTTTGTACAGGTAAATCCTCCCCCCTCCCATTATTTTTAATCCCTTTATGATATAGACCTCGCAGTGGTATTACAAGATCAAAGGTATACACAATTTTATAGCCATTTGGGTACAGTTCTAAACTGCCATCTAGAATGATTGGATTAGTTTACAACTCCACCAATAATACATTTATGTCCCAATTTTGCCACATCCCCTCCAACACTGATAATTTTCCTTTACTATCATATTGGCTGACTTGATATGTGCAAAGTGGTACTTCAGAGTTGTTTTAATTTGCATTTCACTAATCAGGAGTGAAATAGAATTTTTTATATGATTACTGATAGCTTTGATTTCTTCATTTGAAAATAAATTGTTCATATGCTTTTACCATTTGTCATTTGGGGAATTAAGAGTATTCTGAATTTAATTCAGATCTCTGTATATTTGAGGAATAAGACTTTTATTAGAGAAATTTGCTGTAAAATTTTCTCAGTTTGTTGTTTCCTTTCTAATCTTGGCTATATTGGTTTTATTTGTAAAAAATACTTTTTTAAAGTTTAATATAATCAAAATTAATCATTTCACATCTCATTATGTTATCCTCTTCTTTGGTTATAAATTCTTCCCTTCTCCATAGATCTGACAAGTCAACTCTTCTGTACTCCTCTAATGTGTTTATGGTATCATACTTTTTTGTCTAAATCATATAAATTTTTTGACCTTATCCTAGTACAGAGAGTGAGATATTGATATATACCTAGTTTTTGTCATATTGTTTTCTATTTTCCTGGCATTTTATTTTGTCAAATAGTGAGTTCTTATTTCAAAAGCTGGGATCTTTGGATTTATCAAATACTAGATTGCTAAGGTCATTTACCCCTGTATATTGTGTATCTAATCCATTCAATTGACCTGCCATTCTATTTCTCAGCCAGTACCAGATTGTTTTGATTATTACTGCTTTATAGAACAGTTTGAGATCTGGCACTGCTAGAATACTTTCCTTTTCTTCTTACAGCTGAATCCTTTTATTATTTGTTCTGGTTCCATAAAATAATTTTAGGTAGTTTGATTACTAAGAGCCATTAAATAAATTAATTAATTTAGTTAGAATGATCATTTTAATTATATTAGCTTGGCTTACCCATAAACATTTTCCCCCAATTATTTAGATCTGACTATTTTATTTAAAAAGTTTTCTAATTGTGTCCATATCATTCCATTTTTGTCTTGGCAAGTGGATTCCCAGGTATTTTATTTTTTGCTAGAGTTATTAAAATTGATTCTCTCTTTCTATGTCATGTTGCTGGATTTTCTCATTAATATCTAGAAATACTAATGATTTATGCGGGTTAATTTTATAATTAATGATTTCAACTAGTTTTTTTTTTTACTTGCTTCTATCTGATTCTCTAAGTAAACCATCATGTCTTCTATAAAGAATGATAGCTTTGTTTTCTTGTTGCCTAATTTAATTCCTTTGATTCCTTTTTCTTCTTATTGCTAAAGAAAGCATTTCTAGTGCGATATTAAATTAGTGATGTTAATAGATATCCTTGCTGATTTCCTGATCTTATAAGGAAGGTTTCTAACTTACCCCATTGTAGATCATACTTACTCATGGTTTTAAATAAAAATTACTTATAATTTTAAATAAAGGCCCATTTATTACTATATTTTCTAGTATTTTTAATAAAAATGGGTGTTGTCTTTTTCAAAGGCTTTTTCTGCATCTATTGAGATAATTATGTGTTTCTGTTAGTTTGTTATTGATATGTCCAATTAGGTTGATAGTTTTCTGAATATTAAACCAGACCTTCATTCCTGGTCCCACTGGTCAGAGTGTTATATCCCCTGGTCAGAGTGAATGACCCTATTGATATATTGCTGTACTGTCTTTGTTATATTTCACATAAAAATTTATATCTTTATTTGTTAAGGGAATTAACTTATAATTTTATTTTTCTGTTTTTGCTTTATTTATCTCTTCCTTAGTATTTTAAAAAAGATTTTTGCATCAATGTTCGCTAAGAAAATTAGTCTAAATTTCTTTCTCTGTTTTTGATCTTCCTAGCTTAGGTATCAGTACCATATTTGTGCCATAAAAATAATCTGGTAGGACTACCTCTTTGCTTATTTTGCCGAATAGTTTTGTACTATTTGGGATCAATCATTCTTCAAATATTTGATAGAGGGGCAGCTGGGTAGCTCAGTGGAGTGAGAGTCAGGCCTAGAGACAGGAGGTCTTAGGTTCAAACCCGGCCTCAGACACTTCCCAGCTGTGTGACCCTGGGCAAGTCACTTGACCCCAATTGCCCACCCTTACCAATCTTCCACCTATGAGACAATACACCGAAGTACAAGGGTTTAAAAAAAATATTTGATAGAATTCACTAGTGAAAATATCATACCCTGGGGATGTTTTCTTAGACAATTAATTGATCACTTGTTCAATTTTTTTTTCAGAGTTGAGATTATATAAATATTCCATTTACTCTTTTGCTAATCTAGTCAATTTATATTTTTGTAAATATTCATCCATTTCATCTACATTTTCAGATTTATTGTCATATAGTTGGGCAAAAGAGATCCTAATGATTGCTTTAATTTCCTCTTCATTAGAGGTGCAATCACTGTTTTCATTTTTAATACTGGTGATTTGATTCTCTTCTTTCCTTTTTTAAATCGAATTAACAACACTATTTCATTTATTTTTCAATAGAACCAGCTTCTACTCTTATTTTTAGCTCAATCTTTTTTTTTTTCGTTTTACTTTCCATTTTATTAATTTCTCCTTTGATTTTTAGGATTTCCAATTTAGTCTTTAATTGGGGGATTTTTAAATTGTTCCTTTTCTAGTGTTTTTAGTTGCACTCCAAATCATTGATTTGCTTTTCTTCTATTTTATTGACATAGGCACTCAGGTGTTTAAAATTCCCCTGAGTACTGCTTTGACTAAATCCCATAATTTTTTTTTATTTTTAATTTTTTAGAAAAATTTCCCATGGTTTCATGACTCATGTTCTTACTTTGCCCTTCACCCCCCTTCACCCCTCCCCTATTAGCCAACACTCATTCCCATTGGTTTTAACATGTGTCATCTATCAAGAGCTATTTCCATTTTATAGATAGTTACATTGGTGTGGTTGTTTCGAGTCTATATCCCCAATCATATCCGCATCAACCCATGTGTTCAAACAGTTGTTTTTCTTCTGTGTTTCCACTCCTGTAGTTCTTCTTTTGAGTGTGGGTAGTGTTCTTTTCCATAAATCCCTCAGAATTGTTCTGGGTCATTGTATTGCTGCCAGTACAGAAGTCCATCACATTTGATTTTACCACAGTGTATCAGTCTCTGTGTACAGTGTTCTTCTGGCTCTGCTCCTTTCACTCTGCATCAATTCCTGGAGGTCTTTCCAGTTCACATGGAATTCTTCCAGTTTATTATTCTTTTGAGCACAATAGTATTCCATCACCAACAGATACCACAATTTGTTCAGCTATTCCCCAATTGAAGGGTATACCCTCATTATACAGTTTTTTGCCACCACAAAAAGCATGGCTATAAATATTTTTTGTATAAGTCTTTTTATCTATGATCTCTTTGGGGTGCAAACTCAGCAATGGTATGGCTGGATCAAAGGGCAGGCAGTCTTTTAGTGCTCTTTGGGCATAGTTCCAAATTAACATGCAGAATGATCAGTTCACAACTCACCAGCAATGCATTAATGTCCCAATTTTGCCACATCCCCTCTAACATTCATTACGCTCCCCTTCTATCATATTAGCCAATCTGCTAGTGTGAGGTGATACCTCAGAGTTGTTTTGATTTGCATTTCTTTAATTATTAGAGATTTAGAACACTTTCTCATGTGATTAATGATAGTTTTGATTTCTTTATCTGAAAATTGCCTATTCATGTCCCTTGCCCATTTATCAACTGGGGAATAACTTGATTTTTTATACAATTGATTTAGCTCCTTGTATATTTGAGTAATTAGATCTCTGTCAGAGTTTTTCGTTATAAAGATTTTTTCCCAATTTGTTGTTTCCCTTCTGATTTTGACTACATTGTTTTTGTTTGTACAAAAACTTTTTAGTTTAATATAATCAAAACCATTAAATTTACATTTTGTAATTTTCTCTCTTGCTTGGTTTTAAAGGAAAAGAGATGTCTGAGCCAGCCAGGGAAGGTTGCAGAGCCTCAAGAATCACAATCTTATTCACAAACACTACAAAATGGGGCCGAAATCCAGGGCTCAGTCTTCTGGCTCTAATCCCTGTCCCCTCTCACGCTACCCTCTGGATGTTCCCAGCTCGATGTCCCCTTTCAATAGGGTCCAGCAGGTAGGCAATGGCAGCTGTCACCTCCCCCATGGGGGAGAGCAGGAGAAGCCAGCCAGGAAGCAGTGCAAGGAGGGGAAACCACGTGGGGTAGCTTGGCAGCCTTGGGAGTTGGGAGGGAAAGCACAAAGAGCGAGGAAGGCAACTGGCATACATTTCAAGGACACGTGGGGGCCTGGGACAGGAGCAAGAGCAGCAGGGGAAGGAGGAACATGGAGGAGGAGCCAGGCCGGGGGGGGGGGGGGTGGACTAGCCAGAGAGGGGAGAACACTATGGGGGAGGGGGCAGACACAGGAGAGACAGGGCAGACACGTGGTACCAAGTACAGAGATGGGAGACAGACACAAGGGGACGAGACTCTTAGGCAGGTAAGCGGAGTGGTCCAGAGGCCTTCTCTCTTGGCACCCTGAGGTCTCAAGCCAAGCCCCCATCTGAGGAAGGTCTCTCAGCACATCTGTTCTTCCATGTTTACTTGGAGCTTGAGGTTTTTTAAAGTTTTGTTTGTTTGTTTGTTTTGGGGAGAGGCCAGGGAGCACCAAGCGCTAGTAGGAGAGAGAGAGAGAGGGAGAGGGAGAGGGAGAGGGAGAGGGAGAGGGAGAGAGGGAGAGAGGGAGAGAGGGAGAGAGGGAGAGAAAGAGTCAGTCCAGTAATTCCTAAATTTTGCCTTATGGATCTATTTTCCAGGTCAGTTTTTTTTAATAAATTATTTAATATTTCCTTCTATTTTGCATTCTTTTGATTTTGTTTTCTTGTTTCTTGATGTCTCATGAAGTCATTAGCTTGTATGTATCTATTTATAATTTTAAAGCAATGAATTTCTTCTATGACATGTTGATCTTCCTTTTTCCATTTGGTCCACTCTATTTTCATGTCTCTCTTTCTTTACTGGATTATTTTTGCCTCTTTTTCTTGTAGGTCAATTTTATTTTATTTATTGTTTTAATTTGCATTTCTTTAATCAGGAGGGATTTAGAACACTTTTTCATGTGATTATTGATAGTTTTGATGTCTTCATCTGAGAACTGACTATTCATATCCCTTGACCATTTGTCAAATTGGGGATAGTTGATTGTTTGCAAATTTGACTTAGTCCCTTATATGTTTGGGGAATTAAACCTTTGTCAGAGAGGAAAACAAGCAACAGCCAGACTGGAGAAAGGGAAAGAAAGAAATAGAGTCAGAGAGAAAGATGGAGACAGAGAAAAGAGGGAGAGAAATAGAGTGGAAGGAAAATAGAATAATCATGATTATGGATTGCCACTGATAAAATGGTAGTAAATTAAAGAATGGAATAGAAACCATAACCCAACAATATGTTGTTTATAAGAAACACACCTGAAATGGTGTATTCCAAAGTTAAAATAAGAAGCTGAAGAAGAACCTATTATTTTTCAGTTGAAGTTAAAAAGGCAAGGTAGCAATTATAATCTCAGACAAAGCAAAAACAAATTGAACTAATTAAAATTAGTAATTAGGGAAAATAGATTTTGCTAACAAAAGGTATTCTAGATAATGAAGTAATATGCATACTAAATATATATGCTTTAAATAGTATAGTATCCATAAGTCAGATGAGTTACAGAAGGAAATGGACATTAAAATTATACTAGTGGGTGAGCTTAATTCATATTAGAAAAAAATCTAACCATAAAATAATATGAAAGATAAGGAAATGAATAGAATTTTAGAAAAATTGAATATTTTCTAGAGATAATGGGATGGGAATCAAAAGTAGACTTTTTCTCAATTGTACATGACAGTCGCACCAAAACTGATAATCTATAAAGACATAAAAAACTGAAGGGGGTAACTAGGTGTTTCAGAGGACTGAGATCTAACCCTAAAGATTAGAGATCCTGGCTTCAAATGTGATCCTAAATACTTCCTAGCTGTGTGACTCTGGGCAAGTCACTTAGCACCCATTGCCTAGCCCTTACCATTCTTCTGACTTGGAACCAATACACAGAATTGATTGTAAGATAGAAGGTAATTTTTAAAAAAGACATAAAACTCTCATAAACAAATGCAGAAAAGCAGAAATATTAAATGTGCCTTTTTCAGACCATAATGCAATTAAGAAATAACTTTAATAAAATAATTTGGAAATACAGATTGATAGGAAACTAATTAATCTAAGGAGTAGTTTGCTGGTACAGGAAGTAGAGTGCTTGGTTTTGAGTCAGGAAGACTCATTTTCCTGAATTTAAACCTGGCCTCTAACATTTACTAGCTATGTGACCCTGGATAAATCTTATAACCCTGTTTGCCTCAATTTCTTCAACTGTAAAATATGCTGAAGAATGAAGTGGTAAATCATCCCAGTGTCTTTGCCAAGAAAACCCCCAGTGGGGTAAGAAGGTGTCATGTATGATTTAAAAATGACTGAACAACAAGATATTTAATCCTAAAAAATGAGATTAAACCACAGAACAAATAAACTTGTGGGATGAACACAAAGCATCATAAAAGGGAAAATTATTATATCTCTAAATCCTTTCATTCAACAAAAAGAGAAGGAACAGTTAAATAAATTGGGCCTGCAAATAAAAAAAGGAAAAATTTGAAAAAATCTTTAATTAAATACCAAAAAGGAAACATGAAAAAATTAAAAACAGATTAATAAAGTTGAAAGTAAAAATATAACTAATAAATAAAACTAGGAGTCTTAAAATTATTTTATTTCAGATCACATATCAGTACAATATTTTCAATAATTGTTTGCTGACATTTTGTGATACATGTTCTCTCCCTTGCTTCCAATTCTCCATGTTCCCCATACAGATTGTACTTATGTTATTGTAAAATATTGATTTAAAAATTTTAAAATTTAATAAGAAGGGGGCAGCTGGGTAGCTCAGTGGNCGGGGGGGGGGGGGGTGGACTAGCCAGAGAGGGGAGAACACTATGGGGGAGGGGGCAGACACAGGAGAGACAGGGCAGACACGTGGTACCAAGTACAGAGATGGGAGACAGACACAAGGGGACGAGACTCTTAGGCAGGTAAGCGGAGTGGTCCAGAGGCCTTCTCTCTTGGCACCCTGAGGTCTCAAGCCAAGCCCCCATCTGAGGAAGGTCTCTCAGCACATCTGTTCTTCCATGTTTACTTGGAGCTTGAGGTTTTTTAAAGTTTTGTTTGTTTGTTTGTTTTGGGGAGAGGCCAGGGAGCACCAAGCGCTAGTAGGAGAGAGAGAGAGAGGGAGAGGGAGAGGGAGAGGGAGAGGGAGAGGGAGAGAGGGAGAGAGGGAGAGAGGGAGAGAGGGAGAGAAAGAGTCAGTCCAGTAATTCCTAAATTTTGCCTTATGGATCTATTTTCCAGGTCAGTTTTTTTTAATAAATTATTTAATATTTCCTTCTATTTTGCATTCTTTTGATTTTGTTTTCTTGTTTCTTGATGTCTCATGAAGTCATTAGCTTGTATGTATCTATTTATAATTTTAAAGCAATGAATTTCTTCTATGACATGTTGATCTTCCTTTTTCCATTTGGTCCACTCTATTTTCATGTCTCTCTTTCTTAACTGGATTATTTTTGCCTCTTTTTCTTGTAGGTCAATTTTATTTTATTTATTGTTTTAATTTGCATTTCTTTAATCAGGAGGGATTTAGAACACTTTTTCATGTGATTATTGATAGTTTTGATGTCTTCATCTGAGAACTGACTATTCATATCCCTTGACCATTTGTCAAATTGGGGATAGTTGATTGTTTGCAAATTTGACTTAGTCCCTTATATGTTTGGGGAATTAAACCTTTGTCAGAGAGGAAAACAAGCAACAGCCAGACTGGAGAAAGGGAAAGAAAGAAATAGAGTCAGAGAGAAAGATGGAGACAGAGAAAAGAGGGAGAGAAATAGAGTGGAAGGAAAATAGAATAATCATGATTATGGATTGCCACTGATAAAATGGTAGTAAATTAAAGAATGGAATAGAAACCATAACCCAACAATATGTTGTTTATAAGAAACACACCTGAAATGGTGTATTCCAAAGTTAAAATAAGAAGCTGAAGAAGAACCTATTATTTTTCAGTTGAAGTTAAAAAGGCAAGGTAGCAATTATAATCTCAGACAAAGCAAAAACAAATTGAACTAATTAAAATTAGTAATTAGGGAAAATAGATTTTGCTAACAAAAGGTATTCTAGATAATGAAGTAATATGCATACTAAATATATATGCTTTAAATAGTATAGTATCCATAAGTCAGATGAGTTACAGAAGGAAATGGACATTAAAATTATACTAGTGGGTGAGCTTAATTCATATTAGAAAAAAATCTAACCATAAAATAATATGAAAGATAAGGAAATGAATAGAATTTTAGAAAAATTGAATATTTTCTAGAGATAATGGGATGGGAATCAAAAGTAGACTTTTTCTCAATTGTACATGACAGTCGCACCAAAACTGATAATCTATAAAGACATAAAAAACTGAAGGGGGTAACTAGGTGTTTCAGAGGACTGAGATCTAACCCTAAAGATTAGAGATCCTGGCTTCAAATGTGATCCTAAATACTTCCTAGCTGTGTGACTCTGGGCAAGTCACTTAGCACCCATTGCCTAGCCCTTACCATTCTTCTGACTTGGAACCAATACACAGAATTGATTGTAAGATAGAAGGTAATTTTTAAAAAAGACATAAAACTCTCATAAACAAATGCAGAAAAGCAGAAATATTAAATGTGCCTTTTTCAGACCATAATGCAATTAAGAAATAACTTTAATAAAATAATTTGGAAATACAGATTGATAGGAAACTAATTAATCTAAGGAGTAGTTTGCTGGTACAGGAAGTAGAGTGCTTGGTTTTGAGTCAGGAAGACTCATTTTCCTGAATTTAAACCTGGCCTCTAACATTTACTAGCTATGTGACCCTGGATAAATCTTATAACCCTGTTTGCCTCAATTTCTTCAACTGTAAAATATGCTGAAGAATGAAGTGGTAAATCATCCCAGTGTCTTTGCCAAGAAAACCCCCAGTGGGGTAAGAAAGTGTCATGTATGATTTAAAAATGACTGAACAACAAGATATTTAATCCTAAAAAATGAGATTAAACCACAGAACAAATAAACTTGTGGGATGAACACAAAGCATCATAAAAGGGAAAATTATTATATCTCTAAATCCTTTCATTCAACAAAAAGAGAAGGAACAGTTAAATAAATTGGGCCTGCAAATAAAAAAGGAAAAATTTGAAAAAATCTTTAATTAAATACCAAAAAGGAAACATGAAAAAATTAAAAACAGATTAATAAAGTTGAAAGTAAAAATATAACTAATAAATAAAACTAGGAGTCTTAAAATTATTTTATTTCAGATCACATATCAGTACAATATTTTCAATAATTGTTTGCTGACATTTTGTGATACATGTTCTCTCCCTTGCTTCCAATTCTCCATGTTCCCCATACAGATTGTACTTATGTTATTGTAAAATATTGATTTAAAAATTTTAAAATTTAATAAGAAGGGGGCAGCTGGGTAGCTCAGTGGATTGAGAGTCAGGCCTAGAGATGGGAGGTCCTAGGTTCAAATTTGACCTCAGACACTTCCCAGCTGTGTGACCCTGGGCAAGTCACTTGACCCCCATTGCCTACCCTTACCACTCTTCTACCTTGTAGCCAATACACAGTATTGACTTCAAGATGGAAGGTAAGGGTTTTAAAAAAAATTAATAAGAAAACGTTTAAAATCTTTGATTTCAACTAACTGATAATGTTTTAAAGGTGAAAAAAAAAAAGAAAATGGTAAAAATAATGGGAAGACAGGTGAACTCATGCACCATTAATAGAGTTGTGAATTGTTCTCTCTGTCATGGGAACTAGGCAAAATTTTTATCACTTGGAACAATTTTTTGGAATACTTTGAGAAAATGTTGTGGATTCTGATAATCAGCATATACCTGTCTAACTAGGGATACTGCTATTGACTATATGACCCCAGAATTTCAAGGGTAAAGGGTAAATTCCTAATATTGGTAAGTTATAGAGAACTAAAGAATAAAAACTAAAAATTACTTAGTACCCCAAAATTGAAAAGTAAATTATAAATATAAAAATTTAGAAAAAATGTTTGAAATCTTTTATGAATTGATGAATCCTGTGAAATAAGTAGAATAAAAAGATAATTTGCATGGGGACCCACATATATTAAAGGGATTAAAAACTGAAAACTTCTGAACATTGTTGAATGCAATAATCATTAATGATTACTTGGGATTACAAAGCATGTTTTCAGTCTCTTGGAAGAGAGGATGTCAATATAGTTGTGGATATTTTGGACTATGACCAAGGTATTTATTTATAGATTAGTTGTCCCTATTTGTTATAAGGTGGTATTGTATTGTTTTGAGATGGATAATCATTCAGAATTAAACATGAATGTTCTATTTCTAAAGTATGTTACTGTTATATACATTTGTATAACAAATGATCACATTAAAGCCTCTCCTAATTATTTTTCAAATTAGTAAGTTATTCCTGTATTTCTACTAATTTTCTTATATATATATTTATATATATATAAATTTATAATCTGTGAGCATATTATGTATATCAGTGTGTTTTACTATGATACTTTAAATTTTTATTTAAATTTTATTTTCAACATTTTTTTGAGTTGCAAATTCTCTTCTCTTTTTCTCTCCCTATCCATTGACAGGGCAAGCAATATAATACCCATTGTGTGTGTGTGTATATATATACACACACACACACACACACACACACACACACACACACAGATATATATATATATGCTTTCTTCCCCTCTAATGAAAATTCCAGGTGAGACTGATCACGTCCCACCAAGGTTCTTGACATTTCCATCCTGCCTAGCAATTCATTCTTCCCTGTTTGTGAGAATCGAAAGCTGGAGAACTCACCAGAGAGTATAGTGTATATTACCTGTAGAAGAAGACTAAGACATTCCTTCAGAGAACCAGGAGATGCCAGGGCCAGCAAAGGAAAAATACATAGTAGAGCAGGAAATAATTCCTGCACCAAGATTTTTGGACACACCAGAGTAACTTCAAGACCATGAAGGAGCTAGAGTCAAAGAATAACAATGGAAAAGAGTAAATTTTGGACAGGATGTGGCAAAATTGGGACCCTAATGCATTGCTGGTGGAGTTGTGANACACACACAGATATATATATATATGTATATATATGTACATATATATATATAAAATTGTGTAATACATATTCCAATATTAGGCATGTTGACAGGAAAAGCAAAAAAAAAAAGGAAGTGAAAAAACCATATAGTTCAATATATACTCCAAGTCCATCACTTCTCTCTCTGAATTTGGATAGCATTTTTCAACAAAGGTACTTTGGAATCGTCGAGAATCTGTGTGAGGAAAAATACTTCCATTCCACCATGGCACCCCAATGGTGGATGTTGCAGAGTAATGTCATATCTAATGACCTGGCTGACCTGGCGTCTTCTGGCATCAGTTCACGTGTCAAGGTACAATATTGCCACAAGGAGAGGAGATAGGGAGATTTATAAGGCAAGCATGGAAAGGCAAAGGTCTCTTTACTTTTGCTCTTGAATAGACTGGCTCCCTGGGTTGGTGCTTGGTGATTAGCACCCAGCATGAAGGGGACCATGCTTGATTGAAACTTGGGACCAGATCTTACCTTAAATTAGTAAGGCTAAATCTCTCTCTTCTGTCATTACCTCGTTTTATTAATAAATGTTTAAAACTTCACTAGACCCTTTTTTATTCTTAACAAATCATAGTTTTGGCCATTCTTCCCAATGTTCAATTCTTCTCTACCACATAGAGGGCTATGGTTATTATTTTTATACAGAGAGGTCACTTTCCTTTTCCTTTCCTATCTTTAAATACAGAAAATGTATTGGTATTTTCGAGTCAAAAGATTTGCACAGTTTCGTAGTCCTTTTGGCATAGTTCCAATTTGTTGCCTAGAATGGTTACTTCAATTCACAATTCCAGCCATAGTATATTACAGATAGTATTTCGCTACATTCTCTCTAACATTTATCATTTTGTTTTTCTTTCATGTTATCCAATACAAAAGGTGTTAGGTGGTCCCTCAGAGATATGTTATTTTTATTTCTCTTATTATTAGTGATTTAAATTTTATATGATTATTGATAACTTTGATTTCTTATGAAAACTTCCTATTCATATTTTCTGACCATTTTTCAATTGAGGAGTGATTCTTCTATTTAGAAATTTCCTTCAGTTCCTTCTAAGCAGAATGAAATGAAGCTTTTTTTGAGAAATTTACTGCCAATCCCTGACAAACACACACACACACACACACACACACACACACACACACACACACACACACACACACCAAGTCCTTGTTTCCAAATAATTTCTGCTGCATTGGTTTTGCTTTTGCAAATTTCTTTACTTCCATGTAATCAAAATTATATTTCACCTCCCATGATCCTCTCTATCTCCGTATTATTTTTTAAGTATTTATTCAATGATCTGATTAGTAATCACCCCCACTTAATCACATAATGCTTTAATCTTTAATATCGAAGTCATGTAAAAATTTTGACCATATCTTGGTATGCAGTGTGAAATTATGGTCTGTTTCTAGTTTCTTCCAGAATTCTTTTCAATTTTTCCAGGAGTTTTTTGACATATACTCAGTTCTGGATCCATTATTTGAGACCATTAGTTTATCAAACATCAAACACTAGATTAATATTGCCATTATGGACATTTTATGTTCTACTCTTTAACAATTATATTTCTTATCTAGTCACAGTCTTTTTAGTGTTTACTGCTTTAGAATATAGTTTGAAAATGGGTACTACTGAGCTGACTTCCTTAATTTTTTGTCATTGATTCTCTTAATATTCTTGATCTTTTGTTCTTTGAGTTGAACTGTTATTTTTTAATCTATAAATAATTTCTTTGTAACTTGATTGGTAAGACACTAAATAAATATATTAATTTAAGTAGAAGTGTCTTTTTTATTTTATGGACTATGCTTAGCCATGAGTAATTATTATTTCTCAAGTTGTTTAGTCTATCTTAAAATGAAAAGTGTTAGAAAATTATAATCGTATAATTCAGGATGTATGTTGGCAGGTAAACTCCCAAGTATTTTAAACAATCTGCAGTTATTTTCAATGGAATTTTTCTTTCTTTCTCTTCTTGCTGGATTTTGTTGACAATATGTAGAAGTGCTAATGATTTGTGTGGGTGTGTGTTATATCTTGCAACTTTGTAAAGTTGTTAATTGTTTCAATTAGCCTTTATTGGGTTTGCTAAATATATCATCATATGTTCAAAGAATGATAATTTTGTTTATTCACTGCAAATTTTATTTTCCATTTTATTTTGATATTGCTATCTTTAATATGCTGATATAATATTGAATTATAATTGTGATAATGGGCATCCTTACTTTACCTTAATCTTGTTGAGAAACCGTCTGTTAAACTGGATGATTTAATTTTTTTGTCTATCATTTAAATTTTTATTGGCATATAATAAGGCATAACAGCATCTTCATTGCTGGTGCATACATCTCTTTCATTTTTGATACAGGTAATGATTATTTTTATAAATCAAGCTAACCAATTGTTTATATATTTTATTTTTCCCATAAAACCAGTTATAGTTATAGTTTTAGCTTTTTTACTTTTAATTTTATTAATCTATACTTTGATTTTTAAGAATATCTATTTTGGTGCTCAATTGAGGACTTTTTGTTTTGTTTTGTTTTTTTAGTTGCATTTTCAATTAATTCATCTGCTCTTTCTCATATTTACTGATGTAACATTTAATGATTTATCTTTTCCCCCTATAAAGCCTTGATATTATCTCCAAATATAGGTATGTTTTACTTTTATACTTATCACAAATGAAATTATTGATTATTTTTAGATTTTGCCTCATTCATTAATTTTTTAGAATTAGATTGCTTGTTTTCCAATAAATTTTAACCTATGATTTCAAAGTTTTTTATTCAATGTAATTTTTAACATATGTTCTGAATGAGGCACATTTAATTAGTTAGCCTTTCTTTGTAAGATGTTTGTTATTATCATTCATTGTTGTTGTTCTATTGCATATTCATTTCTTGTCAAGGTGCTAAAAACATCTGAAAAAAAGTTATATTGCTTTCTATTTCCATTCAGTTTTTTCAGAAGCCTTTCATTACTAAATTAAAAAAAATATATTCATCTCTTAAAATTCTTTCATATTTATTTTATCATTATATTTATCTAGGTTTGGCAGGGCAAAATGAGGTCCCCTACAAGCATAATTTTACTATTTCTTATATATCATTGAACTTTTCTGTTAAGGATTTGGATACATATTTTTAGTTTGTATGTTGTATTTTTATTTTATTACTTTTTAATATATTGTCTATAGTATTTTTAGCAAAGCATAGTTTACACAATTATCTCTTTTAATTAAGTCTAACTTTTGTTTTTCTGAGATCTTGTGTGCTTCATGCTTTTCTCTTCAGCTGAAGCACAATCATTGCTTTTTAAAGGTCCTTATTTTTAATGTGTCTATTTCAAAAGTGTTCCTCATGAACCATATATTGTTGTATTCTGGTTTCTAATCTATTCTTTCCACTTCCAGTTTATGGATGAGTTCATACCATTCACATGTAAGGCTATACTTGCTGTGTTTCCATTTATTCTATTTTCTTCTCTCTTTTGCTCTCTTTCTTTGTCATTCTGTCTCTTTCTTCCTCTTCAAAAATCTGCCTTGCTTCTGACCACTGTCTCCCTTAATTTCCCATCCCTCTTATCATCCATTCCTTTCTCTTAGACCTTTCTACTTATAATTCCTTTTTGAGAGACGGATTTCTGTATTCAAATGAATGTGGAGTTGTTCCCCCCTTTTTGAATCAGTTGAGATGAGAGTAAGTTAAAAGCATTGCCCACTCATTCCTATAACCCTCCTTCATTGTTAAAACTCTTCCTTGTGAATCTCTCATATTTGAGTTAATTCTCTAGTATCTTATTTTTCCTTCAACTTCTGGTATAGCTCTCCAAGCCCACTTTCTAAGTAGAATATCAACTGTTTTAATGATGATAAAGTTCTTGGGAATGATCTGTATCATCTTCTCTTTTGAGAATATAAAGTTTAACCTTGTTAATTTCCTTGTGGTTTCTCACTCATGTTTTATCTTTTTTATGCTATACTTGAAATGTGTGTTTGAATGTCACATTTTCTATTCTGCTCTAGTATTTTCATCAGTAATGTCCCAAAGTCTTCTATTTCACTAAAGGTCCGTTTTTCCTCATGAAGTAGACTCAATTTTTCAGGTTAATTTATTCTTGGTTATTACCTAGTTCTTTTACCTTTTGAAATATTATATTCCAAACATTCTGCCCTTTTATTGTTGTAGTTGCCAAATCTTGTGTTTCTGTGATTGTCCAATATTTGAATGCTGTTCCTTGCCACCTAGATATTTAAAAGTATTTTCTCTTTGTGGTCCTGGGCTATGGGTGGGAGTCTCAGTGAAGAGTGATTGAATCTGTAGCCATGGAGAATGAGAGTTAGCCAGCTAGGGAGATTATCAACTTGAGAGAGAGAATTGAGATAAGAAGAAAAGACAGGAAAGACTTGGGCCAGCATTCCTGAGAAGGACAAAGTGGAAGAATCATAGTACCATGGCTGGGGGCTATGATATTCTTTTATTGTGACAAAGAGGAAGACTTTTATAGTAAGTACTCAGCATTATAACATTCTTGGAGGGGTGTTACTTTCCCACAGGATGATGTTTATGAAAATGACTCACATCTGAATATTACCAGAGTTGCTATTTCAGACATAAGCAAGTTGAAAAAGAATGATTGCTAATCTGTTCTCAGGGAAAGGCAGATTTAGTACTTTCAGTCATGATGTTACAAGGACATCTTTGCTCTTCACAGTGAGGGGGGACTCAGGGTTTAATGATGACCTTTGACTGAGAGCAGCCAGTGCCTTTGTGTGAGAGATTGGGACCTTGCCAGCCAACTCAGGCAAGCATGGCTGCTTTCCACAGAGCACCTCACACTTTATCTTGGGAGTTCTGGCATTTATCTATCATATTCCTGAGAATTTTTGTTTTGGGCATCTCTTTTAAGGAAATGATTAGTGGATTTTTTCAGTTTCTATTTTGTCCAACATCCTTTTATGCCTGGGAATTTTTCCTTTTTAATTTCTTGAAATATGATTCTCTCTCTCTCTCTCTCTCTCTCTCTCTCTCTCTCTCTTTCTCTTCTTTTTCCTCCCCCCACCAATTCTCTCTCTCTCTCTCTCTCTTTATTTTCCCTTTCTCTCTCACTATCTCTCTCAATGGTTTTCAGGTAACATAATAAATTTCATGTTGCCTATTATATTAGTTATTATTATAAATATTTTATGTGTATTTTACAATGTATTATATTTTTAAAAATTAGCATCTCATTTTGTTCTCTTTTCCAGGCAAGTTACATTTTCTGATGAGAAATTTCATACTTCTATTATTTTCATTCTCCTAATTTTGTTTTATTGTTTCTTGATGTCTCATGGACTTATTAAATTCTATTTAACCAATAATAATTTTAAGATATTTTATTGAGCATTTTTTTGTAACATTTTTTTTCCATCTGGACAATTCTGGTTTCTTGAGTTATTTTCTTTATCGAGGTTCTGTATCTCTTTTATTATTTGGCAATTCTAAGTTTTTAAAGTTTTTTTTCAATATTTTCATACCTCTTTTAGTAAACTGTTATTTCTTCATAATCTTATTTTATTGTCTTGATTTATATTCATAATTTTTATCTTTTTTCCTTTTAAACAATTATTTATTTAGCTTGCTTAGGAATTCTTTTTGGACATGTGTCCTTTCTTTTTTTTTCCTTTGAGGCTTTGCTTATAGATGTTTTGACTCCTACATTTTTATATTGATTGGATCTATTATTGGAATGATTTCTTTTTAGAATATTGGAATCTATTCCTGTTCTTCCTCGCCCACTCCATAATCAGGTTACTCCTCCTCTTATTTTATTTTCCACTTCCTAATCAGGCCTTTAAGGTTGAGGATTTTTCCTTCTTTCACTACAATCTTTGAAGTCGACTATTTCTAGTAAACCTCCATCTCTTGATCTGTTCCTCTAAATTTTCTGTTTACATATTTGTGAACTCGATGACCTTTGGCAGTGTACACTATACCTTCCCCCTCTTTGTAAATTTAGAAACAACATTACAAAGAAAGGAGAAGGAATAAATATGAGAAAACTTAAGCATATGTAAAATGTGAGGAGGAAGAACCTTGTAGGATTGTTTAGAAATACATTATTGAGGCGCATTAAAAAGATTTAAAGGCAAGTTTAGCCCATTATTACAGCTGTTTGAAGTGAGACCTAAGTCAGTGAGACAGAGTGGGTGGGGAGTCAGGAGAGTTTTCAGGAACTGAATTTATGGCCTACTTTCTCCCTTGTTTAATCTTGGACTCAGTTTCATATACCTCTGTTCACATCTGCAAAAGGAAATGAGAAATTACACTTGGCTCTTGCGTAAGGTTGTGTTATTTGCATTTATACTCATATTGATTTGAAAATATGTATATAAATTCACATACATATGCTTATGTGATATGTATTCTTTAACCAAATAATTTTAATGGCTTATAAATGATAGCTAATAATAAAATTAGCATTTACATAGTGATTTGAGGTTTGCAAATTTCTTTATAAATATTGTCACATTCTATCCTCACATCAAACTTAGGAAGAAAATGCTATTATTATCCTCATTATATACATAAGAAAACTGAGGCAGAGAGAGATTGTCACTTGCCAAAGGCCATAAAACTATTGATGATCATAGACTTGATTTGAATTTAGGTCTTGCTGATTCCATTTCTAAGATGGTAAAACATAAATCTTTATTTTTGTGTTTTATACACACATGAGCACATATTTACATATGAATATGTAAATAATAAATACAAAATTAGTATATGAGGTGATATGAATGAATAAAAGCCTTTATTAGGCACTTAATATGTACACAGAAGTTTGCTAAAAGCTGGGTATAGAACAGAAGAGTAAAACAGTCTTTTATCCCCAGGAGTTAACAATCTAGGGATTGAAGGTGAAGATAAAATGTATAATTTTTTTTGCAAATTAGATATAAAAGGTCCATGGTGCTTATGGTATAGCAACAGTGCATATGGCAATATCTCTTTTTTAAAGCTGTTTCCACTGATAAAATTAAATTAGGTTGTAGTATTGAACCATTTCATAATATCAAGAAATTTTGCACTAGTTGTGATACACTTATATAATGTTATTTTAATGAAAAATTATTCTTTTGGTCACCTCTACCCTTTATTCCTCTTCAAATGCAGTTCTCCCTTTGAAATGAATATTCAGCATGTCCATATAAGCCATAGTATATACTTGACATAATTAACTGATGTGGCAGAGATAGAATCCAAATACTGACCTTAACAAAGACATACACTTGACATATATGTCTTATTTTAGAGCTAAAATTTCCCCAGTCTCAGGGTAATCCTTTTGATTCACCATTTTTAGCTAAGTACTAAACCACAAATTAACTTTCTATAAACAGCCCAGGTTTTTAATATATGCAGTATGGCGAATGATCTATACCTCTTTATAACTTTACAGGCTTTTATAAATTGTGAATGTGCTCATAAGGGCACTGGAAAAGGTGTTAGGGATCAAGAGATAAACTGACTCTTTATCACATCCATAGCAGACTCTTGGCATGTCAAAAAACATATACTCCAGGAAACTCGAACTTTTGAATCGGCTGATCAGACCAAAATAGAGTTTGACTGTTACTTCCTTATTTTGCTCTCTAACAAACATCACATTCTTGATATTGACATTTCCAGGGCACATTTTCCAACTAAAAAAATTCCAGGATATGTTTATCTAATTTGAAAAGGAATAAACTGAAACATAATCAAATTTGGATAAATATCAACCCATAAATGGTAATTCAATAGAACATTAAAGACATAGTGGATATATTTGTCAATTATGAATTTGCAAATCAGTTAAAGAAAATTCCTGATAAAGTCAATTTCACACTATTTTTCAAAGAATTCATCCATCCATTTTTTCGGTATTTATATAGTGCATATGTTGTGAATAGAGCCAAAGCTAGAAGCTATAGGCATATATTGAGTAATGGCATATTGTTTCCATCCCCACGGACCTTGGAGCAGAGTTGGAAAAGATAAGATTTGTTCCATAATTTCAGTCAGTCAAATATAACATGGCTCATTGAGATGCAGAATATGCCAGTAGTGATTTTGCCTCACTCTGCTTTGAAGACGTGATGGCATAGCAATTTACAGGCTCATCGAAACCTTGAAAACTCAACTTCTAGACTGGAGGCAGGATAATAACCACGCATGCTTAAGAAGATAGATGTCCATCCTTCTAAGAATCTCCAGAAGGGTAAAAATTCCTAAACTTACCTTGATAGCACATTATATGTTTTCCTATCCCACACAATCAGGAAATAAATTGTCTCCTTTGGCAGTTTTAACCCAAATAATTTTCTCAGTGAAGAGAACCACTTATCGTAATTCCAACTATCTGATTATTATCAACTATTAAGTATTAGAACCACAGACTTTCCAGCTGTAAGGAACTTTAGAGATATTTTCCCCAATCTCATAATTTTGCTATAACCCAGAATGATTGAGTGCTTCAAAGTAAGTTTGAATCTTCTGCAGGGAATCTTCATGTCAGCATCTTAAACCTGAAAAGCCATTTTTTCTAACAATTAAAAAGAATTATATTGTTACAATTTGTCATACAAGCCTAGCACATTTTTAAGTTAATCTTTTTATGACCCTCAATAGACTATTTTAAAATTTTACACATCTTTCCTAAGATTTCTTATTTAACAATAGACACAAGTCTAATATAATCTTGACCAATACAACCATTGATCAGTGGTAATAATAATCATGATGATGATGATGACAAAGGTGGTGGTGGTAGTGAGATTTATGATGATGATTGTGATGGTAATGACACTGATGATAATTTGGTCATAACAATAAATGACAAAAAATAACATTTTAAAAGATGTTGCCATACCAAATACTAATAACTTCTATCCTATATAAAGCTTTTAAAATATTTAAAAATAAAATAACCTACATGAAGACATTTAAACCATGTGGGAACATAAAAAGAATTATAACAACTCTTTTTCTCAATATTGTAGTTATTCCAAATATACTTTCCATGAGTCTATAGAAATTGAGCTTGCACCCAAACACTTTCATTTGATGAAAAATAATTATCAACTTATTCAGTGATAGTTCATAGAATACTAAATATAAAGAAATAGTAATAGGATAGTGACTTGTAATATAATTATGTCTATTTGAACTTAATTAATCATAAATAAGAAAAATAACAGTATCATTAATATTAATGATATTATTAATTTCTATTTGAACCTCAACAAAAATTCCATAATGAGAAAATAATAATGATATATGTGTAATGCTTCAGGGTTTACAAAGTACTTTATATGCATTATCTCATTTGAATCTCAAAGCAATCTTCTAAGGTACAATAGATGCTATAGGTATTATTTCATTAAAAAGAAACTGAGTCTCAACAAAGTTTTATACCTTGCCCATGGTTATACAGTGAGTTTATTTGTTGTCATGACATGTTTAATATGTATGTGATGTGATCATTTTCATAAGCATTTCTTCATTTCCTTTTCCTCCCCAGGGAGAGAAATTAATACTTCTTCTGCTGGGTGCATTTCATATGCTCAGCTAGCCTTCTTCTCACTGATTGTCATTTTGTAACCAGTCTGTGAACCCCGCTATACTTTTCTTCTTATGCCAGTAGGTGCCCTGTACAAAGTACTATAATGTGGTGTGATTGACAATGCACAGCTTTAGGTTAGTGTGGCAAATAAAATGTGGTTTTAAATGTGTAACTGTCAGGTCTTTTCCCAGCTCTGCTCATTTTCCTGTGAGCCTCCATTTGTATTTTAAAAGGAGATTTTTTCCTTGGAGACATGGTAAAATAGTCTAAAAGTGATGTCATGGATACTTTTATAAGGCTCTCCACAGTGGTTTCTGAGCAATAAAGACAAAGTAATAGATTGACAGAGAAACATTGACATTGCAGTGTGTGGAGCTGATTTAGGTTTTGTTACTATTCCATACTGAATTTTTCTAGGTGTTCTGTAGGATCGATTTAAGTGACCCAGGCTGCTGACACCATATGCTTTATGAGTGAGTCTCATTTCCAAATTTTTCATAGACTTAGAATGGAATGAATCATCCAGAGCATTAAAGAAATCACAGCAAGATACAAAGCAAAATATTCTTCAGTCTATTTTGGAAAATATTAACTTATGTACCCAAGATCTCCCACAAAGTCTTCTATGCATATTGCCACCCTCATCAGCACCATCTGCATTACTAATTTTTATCACAGCTCTATCCTGCTGGATGGTTTTAAAGCCAATTTTTTCCTAAGTCCCTGGTCAAGTTTCTATCTGGCAATGAAATCTCCTTCACATCATGGCAATTGTTTTAGATGCTCAAAGGATCATTTCTGAAGAATCGCTCATCAAAATCTCTCTTCTGTTCTTTTAGTTTGCATTTACTGCCCTCTCTACTTATATTTCTTCCCCCCTAATGCCTCCAGCTCCACATTTTAGACTGCCGTAACAACTTTGAGTTGGCAGAAAAATGAATGTTGACTAGTTGGTGGATATATAAAAAAGGATGTTCTTTTGCCATGAAAACAAGTGCCATGAAAAAAAAAGGTTGTTCAGCAAAAGAGAACAATTCTGTCCATAGGTGAAGTATGTTTCATTCAACAAAAATAATCAGGTTCATTGGCTTGGACTGAGCAACAATTCCCCCCCCCCAAAAGTGTCTATTATTTGGGTCTGATTGCATTTAAGTGTATTTAAGACCCTAAGAGTAGCACATTTCCTTCCTAACTAACATAAGACAAGCTAAAATAAGGGCCAAGCAGAAGCTGCAGACAGTTTGAGTAAATTAAATAAATTCACCAATCCTGGGTATGGACTTATTTTTCTCCATACAGATCAGAAGGTATGTTTCCCAAAGGGTTCTCTAGCTTTATCAACTGTTTTAAATAACCCAATGAAGCATACTGCTGACTCTCTTGTTACCAAACCATCCAATTTAATGAACATTTATTAAGCACCTAGACAGGAACTGTACTAGAAGTTGGAAATAAGAAGACAAGAGTGGAAATACAAAAAAAGGGCCAATTTAAGCAACAAAAAATATACTCTAGCTCCTCTGGGAGATCAGCCCTAGCATTTCACATTCTTTTTACTATAATTAAAGAAGTGTAGGATAATCGATTTAGAAATGGAAAAGACCTTAGAGACAATTCAATTCGACCCCTTGTGCATTTTCCAGATGAGGAAGAAAGAGTTGAAAGCATTATAGTTGCCCAAGGCCAAATACTGGTTACCATTAGAGGAAGAATTTGAATCTAGGTTCTCCAGCTCCAAAGTCAATGATATTTCTTTGGAGCTGTGCTACTTTCTTGTTTAAAAAAAACAAACAAACAAAATCTATTATTCTAAAATGGGCTCCCTTTCATGATGCTGAAAGAGATACTAGAAAAAATAAATAGGCAACAATAACAGGCTAACATTTTGACATTCTTTTTTTAGCTGATCAAATAATCAAAACCTAAGTGTATGCTACTAATAAATAGAGTATTATTATATCAATCAATCTCATCCCAAATCTATGGTCTATTGGTACAGAGATAGCTATCTACAGCTCCAAAGGAAGCAATAGCAAGACACCCAACTTTAAAATTCTCCAACTGTCAAAGGCTGTTTTACTAATTATCCAGATTCCAAGGCAATCATACAACCCTAATCATTCACCTCACGCCTGGAAACATAAGTCTTGTTCTTTTGATGAATATTTATAAGACAGTGTAAAGCAGTCTACTTTCTTTTCCCTTCAGGCAAGACAATTTGGAGTTCATCAATATGTATTACGGAGGACTTTTATAAAAGGCACTTCAAAGGAAATTCATCAGGCATTCCTTTTGTCTTGATTTCTGTTAGACTGATACTTCCTTTTGACAAGTATCAATAAATTATCCTCTGATGGCTAGAAACTTGATGTCTTATTCAGAAACTTCCTCACACAGCAAAATCTGGGCTTGGAGTTTCCAGTGAAATTATTAAGATCCCATATCTAATTTAAGGACAGACTGAAAATGTGCAAATTAAAAACAATAAAGTCAACATGTATATAGTCGCCCTAAAGCATATAGGAAAGAGCCTTCCCAAAGTTGTGTTGCCTCACCATTATACAACTTGTATTTCCCCACCCCACTTTTTGACATTCAAACATATTTAGAATTCCTCTCCAAATAAAAATGAAAACTCTCAGGCTGAAACTGTCTACAGTAACCATAGAAAATTAAAACCAGATTAATGTAGATATGAATAGTGGTGAATGACAGGCTGTCTCTCTTCCCCAAAGCCAATTTCTTTTCTCACTGGGGTTTAGTGGTTAGATTCATGTTTCTGGAGGAGGAGGGTAGACAACCAATGTAAGTAGGGAGAAAAAGTACCACTCTGTTTAATTAGTTATTGGAAAAGGATATATATTTTAAAGTCTTCCCATTTTCTTATTCTCTAAAAAGTACCTCACCATTTTCTTTTGTTAATTTGGCTCCATAAAATGAAAGCATTGAAATAATAGCAGTGATCATTCTAGAATTGAAAATGAATAAGTTAGAATGCTAAAGAGAAAATCTTCTTTTGTGTTTTTTACTTACAATTTAAATTCTATGGTTTTATAGGAAATGTATTCTTTAAAGAAAATATTCTTTTTTACAATTAAATCATTTCAATGTTAGATAGGATGAAAAATTTAAAAAATAATTTATGGATTAATTCTAATGAAAGGGAGAGGAATGAGAAAAAAGTATCATATAAGCTTGAATCCAGACTTCACAAAATAAATGGAATATTATTTCAATACCCATTGTGATCAATTAAGCTGTAAAACCATGGCTCAGTGGACAAAGAGCTGGGCTTAGAATCAAGGATGAATGAAAGAATACTATCTTCCATGTTGCACTGCAGATGCCCTCTACCATGCCTCAACTCTTCATTTTGAAACCTCACTATTGCCCTAGAATTCCTATACTGGATTTACTTTCTACTTCTGTGGACTCTCTTTCTCAATGGATAGCTCCTATTAGAACTCAAATTTAGGGAGAGTACCCAGATCAGCCATGTCTCATTCTTCTCCAGGTTGTCCATGGAACTTTTATTGTAACCTTCCTAGGTACTTTTGCTATTATCCCCTCTTTCAGCATCCCTTCATGTGCTCTCTTTAGCTAGTAGAAATCAAGCTTCTTGGGGGAAGAGACTATTTCTACTTATATTTGCATTTCACAGTGCTTAGCCAAGTGCCAAAGGAAATAATAAGGATTTAATAAATGCTTATTTACTGATGAGGGCAGGTAGATAGTGCAATAGATGTGGTTCAAATCTGGCCTCAGGAAATAGCAAATGACTCGAGTATCTCTTCCAAGAGAGCCCCAAATGTGGACACAAAGGGCTAGACATGTCTTAAAATAGCTGAAAACAATAACAAATACATTGTCTGAATGAAGGAATGAGCAATATTTATTATATGCTCACTTTATGTCAAGCACAATAAGAAACTCTAAGGATACAAGCACAAAAATGAGAATCTCTGCTATTAAGAAATATATAGGTAGGTAGCTAGCTAGATAGACAGAGTGATAGACAATAGATAGCGATATCTAGATATGTCTCTGTCTATAAATATATATATATATATATATTTGCTAGATATAAAAATTAAGCTATAGGAAAGATAGAAAGGCTACCATGTTATAAGAGTAGATCACTGAGGCAGAATGTAAGAGTCAGGAATCCTTAAGGTGAAAGGCAGAGACTGGCACCAGAAGAAGTTATCAGTAAGGCAAATGGTAAAATGGAAAAAGCGAGCATAGGTGATCATTTCTGGAGGTCTTAGATCTTACCAGGAGGAAGATAATCAGTGATTATAAGCTCTTACAAATGATCTAAGCAGCCATGTGAACTCTGTAGGATAGAGAACCAAAAGGGTGTTATTATCATTTTTGAGAATGAGAAACTTGACCAAAGGGTCTTACTGGAAATAGGATTTGGGGATCCATCGCACAAAGGTAAGGATGGACAGGGGATGGAATCAGTGTCTACCTTGGAAGTGTGAATAGCAATAAATAGTAGAAAGATCAGAAGAGAAGAGTACTGACACTACTTGCTCTGTCAGGTTCTCCTGAGCCTATATGGATTGTGGATAGTTTTAGGAACTGGAAAGGGAGGAGGACTCTCCCTCTAAAGTATAGCTTGTTGCCAGAAAGAGATTTGAATTCAATTATAGCCTCTGACACTAATTAGCAGTATGACCATGGACAAATTATTTAACCTGAAGGCACTTCATGCTACAACCCTGGAGTCATCTACAGAGATTGGAAGGTCATCAAAGGTCATTAATCCTAATCCCTACAAGTCCAACGTTGTAATTCTATTATTGTGATATTAATGATGTATGCTTGGAAAGAAATGAGATTTTCAAAAGCAAAATATCTTGCAGCTACTGCCCACATCCTCTTAGTTTCAATGCCAAAAAAAAAGGTAGAGGACTATAATCAGATCAATATTTCTGATAGCATTTTTTTTCCCTGGGAGCTTTTTTCTACCTGTTTCACAAGTTAAATTGGTCTTCTTTGTATATATAAAATGTATAGTGTCTTTATGTCAGAATAAGGCTTTTATTAGGTAATATCTATTAAATCGTTCTCAAGTAACCAACCAATCTCTGTAAAGTTCATGAAAAACCAACGAATTGTATTTAAAAAATATCAATAAAACCAGTTCAGTAGGGTTGCTGGCAAGTATGGACACAGTTCAAAAGATAACACTTGATCTATCATACTTACAGTATGATAGATCAAGTGTTAATGGTCCTTCATTCAACTTTCTTTTTGTTTTTAAGTTCAATAATGTATTAATCCGTGGGTTGTGGGGCACAATGTAAGTTAAGTGAAAAGCATATATTAAGCAACTAATATGTGACGGCCTTCTTAGAGCTGGAAAAATGTTGACACATATTATTATTCTTTCAGATAATATACATGCACCAAATATTTATTATTATATGAAAATGGAATAAAAGAGATAATATTTGTACAAGAGCTTAGAATAATATTTGCAACACAGTAGGCACTTTATAAATTCTTAATCTCTCCTTTTCCCTTATAAAATATATTGAAAAGAAGGAGAGAGTAATTTCTATTAGCATTACCTTATAAAAGACATGAGTTTTGTCCTGAACAGTAAAAGTGCCAAAAAAGTTTACCATTTCAGTGGAGAGATAACTCTGGCTTGGGCCGTGAGGGATTATCGTCATGGACATTATGATTATTACTCTAAATATTAAAAGATGTGTAGAGTTTCTTTTTGTTGAGATACAACATGTAAAGATGGAAGAATAATTAGATCACCAGAAAAAAGCATAGATGAAGAGATGGAGGCAAGAACATATAACAGGTAGGGGATATCAAGGATAATAATTTGTTACAACTGGAGATTTAATGCAAGATTTAAGGGAATAATAAATCTGTTAATGTAATGGGAAGGGATTTTGGACAGGCTTAAATTATAGACTAAAGGGTTTAGATTTTATCCCATAAAAATGAGGAGCAACTAAAAATGTTTGAGCAATAGAAACATCATAAAATTAATGTTTTAGGAAGAATCTTCTGGAGACAAAGTGTAGAATTGATTAGTTAGGAATGACAGATAGATATCAAAATGATTATATCATTTAATTCAGTGGTTCCCAAACTTTTTTGGCCTACTGCCCCCTTTCCAGAAAAAATATTACTTAGTGCCCCCTGTCACATACTATCACCGCCCACTTACGGTTATTCACTGCCCCCAAATGCACCTGTGGCCATCACCGCCCTCCTGGATCGCTGCAGCACCCACTAGGTGGTGATGGTGCCCACTTTGGGAATCACTGATTTAATTGAAAGAGTAGAAGACATTTTAGGGATTATTTTAGTCTACTTTACTTACTTACTAAATTTATAAAGGAGTAAACTGAGGCCCATAATAGCTTAACCAGAGTGACGCAGATATCAAGTGATAAACAAGATATTATAGCTCTCTTAAGTATGCTACAAATGCACATCTTTTTTCTCCAAATCCATTGCTCTTTTCACTATATTATATAACTTGTCCATTTAGATGTTGTTTTTAAATAATCTATGCACCAGACAGTACAGAACTCAAAATATGGGAATTTCATAAGAAATAGAAAAGAGGCAAGGATGCAAGAGAATTGTGAAATCAAAGTAGGGTTTGCTATTGATTTGGTTAAAATTAAAAAAAGGTTAAAATAAAGTTCAGCTAAATTCCACAAGTATTTATTAAGAACATATTCAACTAAATCCTCCAGCACTTACTAGCTTTTTGACCCTGAGCAAGTCACTTATATTTGCCTCAGTTTCTTCACTTGTCAAATGGGGAAAATAATAATGCCTGCATCCTGAGGTTGTTGTGAAAACTGAATGAGATAATAACAATAAAAAGGTTAAAAGTGACTGGCACAGAGTTAAGTGCTATATAAAGGTTTGTTATTATTGTTATTATCTGTTATGTAGGTTTCTGAAATAAATGCTAGGGAATCACAAAATGTTTTACTTTCCCAAATTCAAAATGCTAATATTCAACTTGGGGATGAAGCACACAGATAAATGCATAAAAGTTAATTTGAGAAGGAAATAGGCATTAAAAATGAATGAGATCAGGAAAAAAAAACTCTATAAGAGGTCACAAGTTAAGAAGCCTTTAAGAAAGTAAAAAATATTTTTCAGAGGTGGAAGTGAAGTAAATATCTGTTTCACATTTGACAAATTTGAAGGCACAGAGACAGACTTTATAGGTCTGAATGCACTTTAGGGACAGTTTGGCTAGAAGTTAGAATTTATGATGGGGAGCAATATGAAAAAAAATCTGGAAGAACTGGGAAAACCAGCTTTGGGGTGGGATTTAAATACTAGACTAAAAAGACTGCTTCATTGCAAATAAGGAATCACTAGAGATTGTAGAGAAGTGATTTAGTCAATTTATTTTAATATTAATATGTCATCTAAGTTGAAGACGTGTAAAATATTTGTAGAGATAATGAGGATGCTACTGTAATACTGTAGCTGAGAAGTATTGAACTGCTAATCTAGGATAAATGTTTTCATGAGGTGAGAAAAGAGTGTAGATATAAGATGTGATGCTAAGGTAGAATTGATAAAATCAGACAATTAATTGAATATATGATAAGGATTGTAAAAGGGAGAAGTATTAAAGATGAGTCAGTGGTCCTTGGATGAGTGGCAGAGACCTGAAATGAAAGAATGTTTGGAAGAAGGATGCTTTATAAAGTAAATTAAATGAATTATTTACTAGTAATAGTAAAAGAGAAATGACACAGATATAATAATGAGTCAAACTCTCCTTATTTGCTGCTGAAATAATGCTTTACCTCGAATATCCCAGAATATCAGTAAAAATACAATTACAGTTTAATGATAGTATCTTAATTGCCGAAATGAATGACATTTTCTCAATTCTCACCTTACTTGACCTCTTTATAATCTTAACACTGTTAATCACCATTCCCTCTTTTTAAAATTCTCTTCTCCATAGATTTTTGTGATACTACTCTTTCCTGATTCTCCTCAGAATTATACAATTGTTCCCTTTAAGTCTCAGACCTTTGCTTATTCATGCCTGCCAATTGTGGGTAAACTACAAAGATTATCCTGAGTCCTTTGTTTTTTTCTCTTCCTTCTAAACCATTTCCTTTGGTGATCTAATCACTGCCAGTGGATTCAATTATCCCTATGCTGATGATTTTCAAATACACTTATTCAACCCTAATCAGATTTGGTCATTTCCAACATCACATTTCCAAAAGACTATTGGACATCTCAGAACTGAGTATCCCATAGAATATCTTAAACTACTCCAAAATCTTAAAATTAACATATCCAGAATTTAACTGATTATTGCCTGTCACCCAAAGTCCATTTGTCTTACTCTCTTCCATATTATTCTCAAGGTTATCACAACCCTTCCAGTCATCTTGGCTTTCCACTTAGGAGAGGGGAAGCAAAAAGGCCTGTGGAAAGCATTATCACACCTAAAGTTATACTACAAACAACAATCAACCAAAAACATCTGGAACTGACTAAAATAGGAAAAATAGTAGTTTAGGAGCAATAAAGAATAATTAAATTCAATGTTTATGTTCAACAAGCACAATAATATTATTTGAAGAAACAGCTCCATGTTTAGTGATAAGAAGAAAAATAGAAAAGAGTTAGGTAGAAATTATATTTAGATAATCACATTATACATTATATATGTGTCAAAATAACCTCAAAATAGCTGAAATGATCATTAACAATAAGATTATTTATTTTTAAAGCTGATCAAATAATTTTCACAGTATGGCTATGAAGAGATTTCTTAATCAAAAAAGGGAAAGAGATGATTACCAAATATAAAATAGATCATTTTGATTATAAATTCTCTTACCATCTTTCTTATTATCCTCAACCATATTTACTAAATATTTTTGTCATGCAAATAAAGTTTTAAAACAGTATATAATTAAATGTAATTTGCAAATAAGTTTCTATTTTGTTTATATGTTACTTCTATCCACACACAATACCTTAGTAAATTTAACCTTTTATCTGTTCCTCATATGTGCCTTTCCATCTATAAAGTCTGTACCTTTTCATTGGCAGCATAGTATAAAGGAAATTTATTCTCTTCTCTCCTCTGCTCTTAGAATTGCTAGACTCCATCAAGGAGGCTAGGCTTAAGCACTAACTCTAAAATGATATCTTTACTGATATTAGTGCCTGTTACCTGAAAATAATTTTTGTTCTTTTTGGAGATATACATGCATATATGTATAATATGTATACATGTGTATATGTATATCTATTGTACAGTTGTATATACTTATTGTACAATAAATCATTATATATTCAACATACGCATGTTTATGTTAAAATAAATATATATACACATGCAGTAATTATATGTAAAATGTACATGTATAAGTATTGCACAAATAAATATATGCAAAGAGTAAATGTTCATAAAGCATAATATATACATTTGTATTTTTGTATACATTCATATATGTTTATATAAATATTTATATAAATAAATATAAATGATGTAAAGTTGTTTGAAGAAAGTGATTATGTAATTTTATCTTTTTATTTGCTAACATGGGTGTCTGTGATGCAATGGCTACAACAGATTGTTCATTCATTGATTTTTATCAGGATAAATCAAATGATTTATTAGCACTAATATTTTCAACTTATGATTGGTTTACATGCTAAGTTTTATATACATATATAAAAGGTAGGTAGTAAGATAGATAGGTAGATAAATAGATAGATAAATAAATAGATAAATGAACTTATCACTGTAAATTCCTCACTCTAATAAAATCACATATCTGGACAAGGAAAAAACTATTCAGTTGTAAAGTTGTTCACCTGTACTTATCCATACTCTATTTGACATAAATTATATTTTTAAAATAGCTAAATCAATGTTATTATTATGTCTATGAATCAGAATAAAAAGGAAACAATAGATAGTACAACTTATTCTTTTGGCAAGTGAATGACATTCAAAATGATTGTCCATATGCTTTCATATTTGAACAATTGCTTGTATTGATGCATTCCGATTTATTTTATTTTTTAAAAGCCTACACTTAACAAACATTGAATTATTAATATATATTTTGAATAGAAAATTATCCTCATTTTTCATTCTTAGTGAATGTTAAATTATCATAATAAGATTTACTGTTCCATTATTATTGTTTGAACATGATTATCAGTGAAAAGATGTTAAAGAATCTTTGTAACCTGGTGCAAATAAGACTTTCACACATGTAAGTTTATTCGAATATAAGAGGAAAAATGGTGTCATGAAGCAGTATTGGACTTGGAAGCCACCAACCTCTTTTGGCCCACTTTACTACTAATTGTGGCCAAGACCAGAACAAGCTGTAATTAGGAAATAATACGATATATAGAAATACAATAAAACACAGATAGCATTAATATGTGTTAGAATCTCAGTATGCACACATAGTCAATCTTTATGGATACTGTAGTATCCCCATTATGATATGAGTTTAAAAGTACTGGGGTGGCATAGTTAGAGGTGAGAGAGGAAGAATTGTTTTCAAGTCTCTTCTCTGATACAGAAAGGATGAGTGACAGTGAACAAATGCTTTAACTTCTTAATATTATAGGCACATAGGTAGAATGAATTTGCTCACTCATGATTTAGTTTTATCACATTCCAATATCTAGTTCTCTTCATTCAAATAAAATGCATCATCACTTAATTTATGATAGTAGTTTTCCAGAAGAAAAAATATTTCTGTGTTAATGCATTATGATATTCAGGACATTTATTTTCTAATTAAAAATAAATGCTGTCATTGAGATCTCATAGTAGATCAAAATTTGGGAGACAGTATAGAATTATATTTATTTAGGAAAAACAATCTATCTTCAATATTTTCTTCATTTCATTCTATATTCCTTTCATTATTTTATGTAGAAATTTGTTTATCTGCATTCACTTCTCCTACATGTTTTCAGCTTCCCGGATTCTCTGGCTTTACTCATAATTGCTTCTTATGACTGTAACGTCCCCCACACCATCAATTTCTTTGAACATTCTTGTTTTTCATGAATTGACTCAAACTTTTCCCTACTGTGTTATTGAATTTTTCTCTAATCAACTTGTATTTATTAGGCAATTGCTCTGGGCCAGGCATTGTGTTAAATATTGGGGTGCAGAGAAAAGTAAAACATATTTCCTCCTTTTAAGGATTTTGAAGTCTAAGGGGGACTACGGTTGAAATCAACTAACCCACTGCTGACTTCTCATAGCTTCTTGGTATTTCCTTTCCGTACGTGCTATTTAATGACATTATACATATGTCTTTTCTCCCATATCATTACATAAATTCTCTCTGGGTTTTAGCTCTTCACAACATAGTCCCTTTTTTCTTATTCCAACCAAACTAAAGTATTCCTCCTCTTTCCTTATTCTAGTATTGAGCTGTTAATGTTCTCGCTGTTCCTCACATGTCATTATTCCTCCCGTCCCTTGCCTACAAACCAACCACTTTTTCATGCCTGAAATGTCCTTGCTTCTTTCCTCCATCTCCAAGAATGTTTTACATCTTTTAAGATTAAACTGAAAAGTCATCTTCTGGTGAAGCCTTTCTTGATCACCTCAAATGACTAGCAATCCCCTACCTAAAGTATCTTGTATTTATTTTTCATTTATTCTTTACATGTACTTATTTATGTTGACATTGTTGTTATGAAATAAGTTCTTTTAAAACAGGCAGTATTTTATTTTATCCCTAAGGCCTAGCAGTCTCTGACACCTAATGACACTTAATAAAAGCCTTATCATTGATTGATTACAATAACCTTCTCATACATTTTCAGTCTAATGAGTTCAAGAACTAAATTTTGTTTATTTTACATCCTTGAAAATGAAAGTAGAAAGTAGAAAGAGGTGGGGTAAAAGAGACAGATGGACATAAAAAGAAACAGAAAGGGAGAGAGAGACAGAGAGAGACAAAGTGAGAAACTGTCAAATGAACATTTTTTTCTAATGTTGTGCTTCAAGAAATAAGGTACTTTTTAAGGAAGCTCTTTCATCCAGTGCATAGAGTTCTGGACATGGAATCGGGAAAATCTGAACTCAAATCATGCCACTGAGATTTAAACAGGTGAGTTACTTTACCTTCCTTTGCCTCAACTTATTTATCCATTAAGTGAGAATAATAATGACACTTACTTCTAATGATTGTTGTGGGGGTCAAATCAAATAATGTGTGAAGCATTTTACAAAACAAAATATCTAACTGCTAGCTATGATGAATATTATTATGAGTGAGTGAAGCAGATAAATAATTAAATGGAAGAATAAACTGTTCAAAGTTATTTATTCCCAACATTTAGACATATTGAAATGAAATATGTCACCATTTCTTTCCCTTTTATTGAATTCAGAAGGTTTTTGTGAATAATTATTGGTACTCTTGTTCCCAAAGGTGACACACTAACTGACAACAGCAGACTATGCTATTACAACTTTTATTCTTCAAAAGCCCATATTAGTGCTTTAAGATATAGCTCTTGTCAACAATGGGAAAATAATATCCAAAATAGACATTCCATCTTCCTTTGTAAGATGTTTTCAAGGGACTATGAATGTGACTGGGAAGACTAATCAGTAGTTAGCATGTATACATCAAAGATTTTTAAAATTGACATATTCCTCACATTTACTGGTACTCAAATTATTAAATTGACAGAAAAGAAAAGTGGCAAATGTTGAAAGGGTTGTGGGAAAGAAGACACAATGATGCATTATTGGTGGAACTCTGCATTAGTCCAGACATTTTGAAAAGCAATTTTGAACTATGGCTTGAAAGATACTAAACTTTATATACACTAATAAAATGCCTATGCCCTTACAGAGATAAAGGTGAGAAAAGGTTTTGTGTGTAAAAATAATGTTTATACCAGTAGTTGTAGTAGCCAGAAGTAGAAGCTAATGGGTAGCTGTCACATTGGCAATTCCGGAACAAATTATGGTGTGTTAAGAAATTATGGGAAGAAAAAAATCATTTTGTTTCAAGAAATTATGGGATGGATAATTTTAAATTTATAAGAACAAGTAGAACAATGTAGATGATAGAACATTGTTAAAATGTTTTTGAGACCCAACAATTCTAATCAATATAATAACCCATCACTATATAAGGAGAGAAGTGATGAAAAATGTTCCACCTTAAATCAATCTACTAGAGAAATGATAGATTCAAGTTGCATAAGAAACATACTTGTTTGTTTGTTTTGCACAGGGAAAATGTGGATTTTTTCAATTCACTATTCATAGTTTATACTTTTGCTTTATTTTTGTTTTTCTTTTTTTTCCAATAAAGATGAGGCATGAAGGAAAGAAATTAAAAATTCATCAACCAATAAAACAAGGAAATAAATCTTTTCATTAATAAGAATAAAAAACGATTAACAAATTATTGATAGCAACTTTTTAAAAAAATTCAGCTTCCAAAATAAAAATCTGATGAATCCAGTCATTAAAACATATATTCACAAAATTGGGATGATCAATAGTAAAAGGTATAATTTCCCAAGAGTTTTAATCAAGAAGGCATTGTAGAAGTCATTTTTAGAAACCTTAGAACAAAAATGAATATATAGTAAGATGTATTAAACTGTTCCACAAATGAATAGTTAATTATTAGCCACGCATTCCTAGTCATTCATTTTTGGTAATTAATATATAACCCATAATATTTCTGATTGACATTTGATTACCTCATCTAGGAGAAGATAGGATCAGCATGCATAAATTAAATCAATATATAAGTTCAGAGTCTAACATATCTGATAGACATATACCTTTTCCCCAATCTAGAATTACCTTAGGGCACTTAAAAAGAAAAAATATCTATCTATCTATCTATCTATCTATCTATCTATCTATCTATCTATCTATCATCTATCAATGTACATATTTCATATGTATTCTCTTTCTTTGTCAATCATTTGGTTTAAGAGAATAAAGTAAATAAAATTTAAAAAATATAAAAAGGAGATGAAAATAGATTTTTATTTAGGAATGTTAGAGATATTCTACTCCAACTCCCTCAATTTACTAATGATAAAAATGAATCTGAGAGGATAAGTGACTTTTCCAATGTCATACAAGTAGGTGGCAGAGTTATGATATGAACAAAGATGAAAAAGTAATAGTTTCCAACCAAGATTTTTTCTTGAATTTAAATCATCACTTAGTTACTTTATACTCTGTGTAGAAAACTCTGAAATTTAAACAAATAATAATACTAGTTTTGGTGGGCTGATCATACAGCAGTGAGAAGGTAGCTTTTTGCTTTAGTTTAGCCAATATAATTACTTGTGGTTCATCCTCTTCTTTCGATCAGGAGCTTTTGTATAGTTTGATGTTTAGAATAAATTATTTCTTTCATGGATTTTTTTAATCTAGTTTTTTTAGATGGAGTCAGAGGCAAGATTTTGGAGTTAGGTTTTTTGCTTTCATATAAGTAGCTTTATTAGCCACAATTCTCACCTGTTGCATATTTATATAGTTTATAAGAGTGTATGCAATATTGATATTTTGATATGGCAAAAATTTTGTGGTAATGAATTGTCAAACTACTAGGTTTGGTTGTTGCTAGACTGGGTAATTTTTCAATTGAAAAAATAGCAAATCTTATTTAAATTATCCTATTGAATATGAAAATTTTTGATTTTATATCACATGAATGGTTTCATATAATGTAATATACTTAATGTTAAAAAAGTTGTTTGTTATGAGCTCTAATGAAAATAATCCACTATCTGATTTTTGTTTAATGTACTACTCTGCATATATTTTCCATCCCTCCTCAGGTGCTTGTCTTGTAATATTTCAATGTCTAATTCCTAATTAGAGTTGAGGAAGATCACTAAATTTCTTGGCATGATACCATCTGGCATGAAACATGTGGGGAGATATTTCCTTTACCCATCATCTGCAATGCACAAAATGTTCCAAAAGAGAGAAAAAGAAGTATTCCCTGGTTCATATCTGCTGCTTTTCACATAGTAAAGTGTTGTTTATCCTTCTTTTTCCTTAGTAATCATATTAGTCTCAATGAGAAAAAGCCAAACTAAGGAGGGAGTGAGATAAAAAGAGACAGACAATGATAGAGATGCAGAGAAACAAAAACAGAAACACAGGGAAGGAGAGAATGAGAGAGACAAAAAGTTATATGCCAAATGGTGCATTTCTTTTCTTATCAAATACTTTTTTGCTTTAAAATGTATTATTGATTTGTTATTATTCTTTTTTAAATGAAAATTGTCTCTCCCTCTATTCTTCTCATTTATTAAGAAGAAAAGTAATATATCAGTTATATTATCCATGTTGAAAAAAGAAAGAAAGACAAAGCAAATAATGATGCTTAAATTTGCAGAGTTCATTGATTCTCTCTCTGGCTGTAGAAAGCATTTTTCATCCTGAATCTTTCAAAAATGTTTTAGATCATTTGATTTATCAAAGGAGTTAAATATTACACAGTTGAACACAATTTCAACATTGCCAGTACTGATCTTCTCCTGCTTGTTTCATTAGACATCAGTTCAGATAAGTCTTCTCAGATTTTTTCCTTTAATTATGTCCCTCATAATTTCTCATAGAGCTGTATTGCATCAAAATCATATACCATAACTTCTTCAGCCATTACCCAATTGCAAGAGATCCCTTCCATTTCCAATTCTTTAGCACCACAACATAATTTAGAAATAATTTTGTTCATATATGTACTTTCTCCTTTTCTTGGATATCTTCGGGATACACCTGATAGTAGAATTTCTGGGTCAAAGTTTATGGACAGTTTTATCACCCTTAAGTTTAAGTTGTAATTTGTTGTCCAGAGTGGTTGGAGAATTCATAATACCACAGACAACATAATTTTCCCACATCACTTCCATCGTTTGTATTTTTCTGTTTTAGTTATGTTAGATCATCTGATATGTGTAAGGTGTTATTGAAAAGATGTTATAATATGATTTTCTCTAGTTAATAGTGATTTTAGCATTTTCATATGATTATTTATAATTTTTATTTCTTTTGAAAACTGCCTGTTTGTATCCCATGACCATTTATCCAATAGGGAATGGCTCTTATTTTTTATGAATTTGACTCAGTTCCAAATATATTTGATGAATGATCTCCTTGTCAGATAACGCATATTGTAAAATACTTTGACCTTATTTCATTATCTCTAGTACCTTTTAGCAAATATGTAGTTCTTCTGATTATTTTGCTTAATTAGGTCTGCTTTTGCTTTGCCTGAGATCCTCCTACCTTTTATGTCAAATGAAACATAATAGATCTCTCCCAAACTCTTACTTTAATTTTGTTTTTTTGTGACTTTTTCAAGTGTGTCTCATAAAAACAAACTTATTTTTGGATTCCAGTTTCTTGTCCATTCTGCTCTTCACTACTACTTTATAAGCTTATTATCCCATCCTCAACTGTGATTATTAAAGTTGCATTCAGCTATATCCTATGTTTTTTTTTCCTGTTCATCATTCTTTCTCTCTTTTTACGTGGTATCTCCTTAAACATCTATTTTGCTTCTAACAACTATCTTCCCCCAATCTGCTTTTCTGCTTTCCTTTTTATTTACCTGTCCTTTTCCTATCCTCTTCCCCTCCTATTTCCCTGTTAGGTAAGATAGATTTCTATACTGGACTGTGTGTGTGTGTGTATATATATATATATATGTGTGTGTGTGTGTGTGTGTGTGTGTGTGTGTGTGTATTCTTTCCTCTTTGAATCAATTGTGTTGAGTGAAATTTAAGGATTTCCCATAATACAATCCTCATTATTCCTCCACTGTAAAAATCTTTCTTACACACCTCTTTTTTGAGACTATTTCCCCCATTCTTCCTCTTTCTTCTCTCAATCATTGAACTTTTTCATTTATTCATTTTTTATCATCCCCAACATAAATGAGTCACATTCATATCCTCTGTCCATATATTAATGCTTCTAACTGTCCTAATAATGAAAAGCTTCTTAGGAATTACATGTAACCCATATAGGAATATAAATTGTTTAACCAAGTCCCTTGTGATTGCTATTACTTGTTTATCTTTTTGTGTTTCTCTTGAGTCTTTTATTTGAATGTTGGATTTTTAATTCAGCTCCAACCCATTCTTCAGGAATACTTAAATGCCCTCTATTTCATTAAACATACATTTTCCCTTGAAAGATTATACTCAGTTTTCCTTCATAGGTTATTGTTCTTTATATTCCTAGCTTCTTTGCTTTCAATAACACCATATTCCAAGCCCTCTGCTTCTTTAATAGGGAATCTCATAAAACTTGTGTGATTAAGGTCATGATTCCATGATATTTAAATTATTTCTTCATAGGTACTTGCAAAATTTACTCCTTAACTTGGGAGCCTTGAAATGTACCTGTAATATTCTCAAAGGTTTTTATTTTGAAATGATTTCCAGAGGTAATCATTGAACTCTTTTAATTTCTATTTTATCCATTCATTTTAAGATATCAGGACAGTTTCCCATAGAAATTTCTTTAAATATGCTATATAAACTCTTTTTTATCATGAATTTCAGTGAGTCCAATAATTGTTTTTTAATTAATATTTTATTTTTTAATTATATGTAAAAACATTTTAACATTCAATTTTTAAAATTAAGTTCCAAATTGGAGGCAGTAAGAAATTAAAATAGGTTATAAATGTTTGATTGTGAAAAATATTTCATATTAGTTGTGAAGGAATACACCTATTAAAAACACACACAAGGAATATAAGGCCAAGGATATCAAAGAAATCAATGAACTATGTGAAGGAAGTTGGCCTAGCCAATCCACATCACAAATTGTTATATAAAGTCATGATTATTGAAACAATCTGGTATTGGCTAAGAAATAGAGTGGTAGAGAGCAATGGAAAAGAGTGTATATATAAGATACCATGGTAAATAACTAAAGTAATCTAATGCTTGAAAAACCTGAAAATCAAAAATTTTGGAACAAGAACTCACTATTCGACAGAATCTACAGGGAAAACTGAAAAGTGGTTTGGCAGAAACTAAATAAAGAACAAAATCTCACATAATATGAAAAGATAAAGTCGAAAAGAAAACATGATTTAGACATAGAGTATTCTGTATTAGAGAAATAGAAAAACAAGAAAATAAGGGGTAATAAGAATCATTTACCTCTCAGATCTATGGATAAGGGAAGAATTTAAGACCAAAAAGAAATAGTGAGAGGATAATGGAATGTAAAATGTATAATTTGATTATATTAAATTTTAAAAGTTTTGTACCCAAAAAGTGAAATCAAAATTAGAAGAAAAGTAGAAAATTGGGAAAATAATTCTATAGTATTTTTCTGATAAAGTATTTATTTCTCAATTATATAGAGAACTGAGTCAAATTTATCCTTCAGTTGATAAATGGTCAAATGATAGGTACAGGGAGAGACCAAAGCTATCTAAAATCATCTGAAAAATTATCTAAACCACTATATATCAAAGAAATGCAAATTCAAATAATGCTTATGTACTAGCCTACACCTAGCTAATATGATGGAAAAGGTAAATAATAATTGTTGTAGGGAATATAGAAAAATTGAGAACTTAGGACAGTTGGAATTATGAATAAATTCAACCATTCCAGAAAGTAATTTGGAACTATTCACAAAGCACTATAAATTGAGGATATATTTTGCCAAACTATATCATTACTAAACCTGAGGAAAAGAAACCATAAGAACCTTTTATAAAATTTATTTTAGTAGATCTTTTGTGTGGTGTCAGTGAATTTGGAATTAAGGAAATGTTTATCAATGAGGGAATGAACATATAAGCTATATTATTGTGATGAAGTACTATTGTGCTATAAGAAATGATGAGTGGGATAGTTTCAGAAAAACCTAAGAATATTTGCATGCACTGATGCAAATGATATGAGCAGAATTGAGAGAACATTGTACAATGTAACAGGAATATTATAATGATCAAATTTGAATGATAGTGTTTCTCCAATAGTTCAATGGTCTAAGACAATTCCTAAAGGATTTGAGATGAAAAATGGTGTCCACCTTCAGAGAAAGAACTGAAAACAGATCAAGGCATAATTTGTTACATTTCCCCCCCCCCACTGCTTTCAATTAGAACATTGCTAATATATCTTCTTCATAAATTCACGTGTATAATCTATATTATGTTCATTCCTTTTAAGAAGCAGTTAGGAAAAAGAAAGAAATTGAAATGCAATAAAAACAACAAATGTTATATTTTTACATATAATTGAGAAAAATGAATTAAACATTTTTTAAGTTCCTAAGACCATAATAAGAAAAATCTGTAGAATTAACTTCTTTTAAGACATAAATTCATGACTGGTGAGATATAAATATTGAACCTGAAAAATCTTTAGAGCAAATCTTTTTGACAAAGGCTACATTTCTTAAATATGTAGAAGACAGAGTAAGATTTATATGAATACACTGTATCTCCCAATTTCAAATGATGAAAACCTATGAACAGTGATTCTCAGATGAATAAATTAAAACTATCTTTAGTTATATGAAAAATGCTACAAATCACTGTTGATTAAAGAAATGTAAGTTAAAACAACCCTGAGGTACCACCACACACCTATTAGACTAACATGACTAAAAAGGAAAAGGATACATGTTGGAGGTGAGGTAGAAAAATCAAGACATTAATATACTGTTTATAGAGCTGTAAACTAATACAACATTCTAGATAACAATCTGCAGTCATGTCCAAGGGGCCATAAAAGTATGGATACCCTTTGACTTAGTAATGCCACCACTGTGGTCTATGTAGCAAAGAGATTAAAAATAGGGGGAAAGAATTTAACTGTACAAAAATATTTATAGCAGGTATTTTTGTGATGGCAAAGAACTGGAAACTGAAAGGGATGCCCATCAGTTGGGGAATGGCTGAACAATTTGTAGTATATTAATATGATATAAGAAAATGATAACCAAGATGATCACAAAAAATTTGGAAAGACTTCTGTGAACTGATGCAAAATAAAGTGAACAAAACAAGGAAAATGTATACAATATCAACAATAATGTATGATGATCAATTGTGAACAAGGCAAGGACCCAGGACAACCCTAAAAGACTCAGGATAACCACCACAGGAGAAACAGATAGAGTTTGAATGCAAATTGAAATTTGACACTATTTCCTCCATGAATTGTTCACTTATGTATCTTCATTTTACAATGTTAAGAGAATGGAAATATGCATTATATGATATATGTACAAACTAGAACATATTATTTGCTTTCCTTGGTAGTAGGGAGAAAGATAATATTAACTGCAAAATACAAGAAAATGAATGGTAAGAATTTGTGTTGACATGTAATCTGTAAAAAAAAATAAAAACTGAATACCTTTCTTATTAAAGGCTATTCCCAGTGTTGTGTTTTAGATGCTTTGAGTAGTGAAAATAGAAAGATTCCATTTTGATGACATTTTTCAAATGATCCTATTCATAACTAAATTTTTTTCTTGTATTGAAAAAAGTAAAAGATATGAATAAAATGAACTTTAAAAAGATATATTTAAATTTTAATTTCAGCAAATATTTATTAAGAAGCCATAATTTGAAAGGTAGAAGAAATCCATGATGAATATGGCCTTTGCATAATAAAGCAAATTTGAGAATAGTGCAGTCTTTGACAAATAGAAGTTAAAAAACTCCTGAAGCAAAATGGAGAAATAAATGTTGGTCATGAGCCAGTAGTAACACGATGCATATGAATAATTACTAAACAAAATGGAAAAAATGGAAGTAAAGAAGTATATTTTTAGGAGAAAAAAGTCCCTAGAATTTTAAATTCCTGACAAATATCTTTCTTTCTTTGATTTTTTCTTTTTTTCTTCCTTTCTTCCTTCCTTCTTTCATTCCTTTCTTCCTTCCTTCCTTCCTTCCTTCCTTCCTTCCTTCCTTCCTTCCTTCCTTCCTTCCTTCCAAAGGCCAGCACTTAATAATTCTTAGAAATGCAATTTGTTACTTTTGAGAGTTTACTCAATGCTAAGTGCATGATCAAACTTTGCTAAATCACCTTCTGACTGTCCAAAGAAGGGCTTCTTTAACAACATACTTGTCATGAAGGGGGTACTACCAATAGGAGAATCCTATAGCTTAAGAAAGTCTGAAGGCACAGTCTAGTTGAGTAGAAGATTTAGACCTTTTCAGAGTTTTATAACAGTTTCTGAGAGATTTTTGTAAAATTAAATTCGGAGGTATACGGGTGATTTTTTTGACAGTCCTTCAAAGAGTCTATATTTTCCAACAGAGTAACGCGTGCATTTAATTTTTTTGAGTATCTTATACTTCCCCTAGTTGTTCATGCATATTTGCCACTTCTTTGCATTTATGTATTTTCTTTGGAGTTAGAAATAATGTGTCTCATACCTGATACCCATTCAGTATATAGAATATCTATGTGAGAAATAAGACTGTTAACCACATAGGAGGAAATATAAAAGAACTAAGTTTTATTTTAGGGATTTCTCTGGAGTATTATTACAAAGTGGTGACATTACTAAGCCAAAGATAACTAATCTGAATTGAAGTCCCCAGGAATTGGTTCATGCCAACCCAGCCTCCCTATGAAGACACATTATGATATCAGATGTCACAGATAACACATTGCTGTGATCATTGTAAATGTGCTTTTCCTGGTTCTGATTAGTTTGTTCTTCATTAGTTCATAAGAATGTTTCTAGGTTTCTCTGAATGCTTTATATTTGTCATTTCTTATAGCACGGTATCATTCTTGACTTCTTTATAACCTTTCCCTGATATTTCCCACATATTGTCTAGCCCATTAGACTATGTGCTATTTGAGGGAACAAGCTGCTTTTGGTCTTTGAATTCCTAGTACTAACCACAGTGGCTGGTACTTAGTAGACACTTTATAAATTCTGGTTGACTGACTTGCTTCCTGATCTTTTATCTCTAGTTCTTTTTTGCCTCATCATCATATGTTTCTATAATGATATTCTTTAGAACACTTTATTTTTATTTTACTAATTCCTAATGCATATTACATGTTGTAGATTGCTCATGTCCCCCATGGCCTGCTCCATTCTATAGCCATCTATTGAGGACCATAATTAAGTGGTGCTCTCTCTTCTATTCTTCATGTGGTATAGTATTCTAGGAACTACAGCCCTTTAATACCATATGAAGAATATTTGTCATTTTAATGTATTTTTTCAAGGAAGATAAGGCTGATAATACAATCTATGATTTTTGTCTAATAATAATCACAACACAAAAATAGTCATTTGTAAAATATACTATTATAACTTATAAAATACTTTAAAACCATAGTCATATTAGTAAAATGAATCAGTTTTAAATCTGATTTTTTATCAGGTAGACTGAATGCTTCAATAGTTGTGCTATGCAAGTGAAAATGTCAATTTAATACAGATTTAAGTTGAAATGAACACATTTCCTGACTAGACCATATGGCCAATCATCATTCAAACTCTGACACTGACTAAATATGCAAATTCAAATATATAAAATATTAAGTGAACTGAGCTGAACTAAAAATATTTGAAATCAACACCTAATCAATCTGATTTCATGTAATGTTTAATGAATTTTGTTTATTTAATGGTCAATACTAAAGATGTTTAAATATACTATAATACAGACCTAGAAAAGAACAGAAATCCATATGCTGCAAGTCTGAACACTTCAAACACTACCAGCTATTAGCACAGAGCCCTGAATCTGGTAAAATAAAATTCTTCTCTTGTTTAATTACTAATTGATGCCATAGTCCTAATTAATTTTTCAAAGAACACTAAAGATATGTGCCTAAAACTGAGTTTAACCCTTACTTATTTATTTTTCCCTTTAGTTTTAGAGAGTTAGTTCTCTTTCTTGGGAAGGATAAAGTATGTGAAAATGAGATTTGTGTTTTTGCACCAGGGCTTAATAGGAACAACAGGATTCTAGCCAGGAATGGAGTACACTTAATAATATATGATATGATTTATTTTTCATAAAATGGGAATATAATGTTTGATATGTCCAATGTATCAATTTGTTTGCTTGACTACATATTTATTATAATGTTTCTTATTTATTTTTTAATTGAAAGAGGGAGAAGGAAGAAAAAAGATTATCTTAATTAAAATATATATTAAAAGAACGCATTTTTGTGTCTTGAAATATATATAAATATGCATGTCTCTAATATATACATACATACCCAAACAATGGGCAGTACTTCAACATTATGCTTTAGGGTCATTTTATACAACAAAATTACCAACAAAAAGCATATAATGGTATGAAAAAATTGATTGGCATTAAAGAGACAGAGAAAGAAATTCACATTAAGTGGCAGTCATTTTTTGTTGTAGCTATTTTGTATAGGTCTGTGAATAACGTCACAAACACCACAAATATTTCTATGGCTGTTACACATAAATTGTAGCAAGTAGGACAATTTGCAAAAAGAGAATATATGAATAATAAGTGACTCTGACTCTTTCTATTTATCTCTCTCACTATATCAATGATGGTAAGCCTTTTAGAGACTGTGTGTTATATCCTGCTGCCACCCACTGGGTGCTGACTGTGCCCAGTCCCCCTCTTACCACACATAGGGGAGGGAGAAAGCACTCCATTGGGCTGCTGGGTAGAGGGGCTGATGAAATGAGGAACGTCCTCAATGACTATAGAGAAGGGGAAAGGAATGGCCTTAGTGCTCTGCTCCCCTCCAGCTCTGCCACATGTGACCTGCCCACATTACCCCAGATAGGGGAGGGGAGAAGCACTCTCATTGGGTTACTGGGTGGAGGGGTGTGTGAAGTGAAAAATAATGCCTTCAGAGCATGTGAAGAAGGGAAGAGGAGTGGCCCAATGCTCCCCTCTAGCTCTGTCACCTGTGAGCCATCCACCATACCCCCGTGCACTCCCATTGGGCTACTGGGCTAGGGGTGAAAAAATGTCAGGCACAGTGGAGAGGGGGAAGGGAGTTCCCCTGCCTCTCTAGTAACAAACTCTTAGAGGGGATTAAGGTAGTCCATTTACCCATAATGTTCTACATGCCATCTTTGGCATGCATGCCATAGGTTTGCCAAAAGTGATCTATATCTATCTATATTCACATATTTGTAGATAGGTATCAATGCATACATGTAACTGAGACATCCTTAAAATTATTACATAGTCTTTGCATAAATATTTGTTATTCAGTCCTGTCTAACTCATTGTGACCTCATAGGCCATAATATGCCAAAACTTTCCATGTAATTTTCTGGGAAATGAAACTGGAGTGATTTGCTATTTTCTTCTCTGGTGGATTGAAGTTATTTGCTCAGGGAAAGTGTCTGAAGTTTAATTTTAACTCAGATCTTCCTAAGTCTAAGCTTCACACTATACACATGGATCTATTTAGCTTAATCAAAAGAAATAAGATTCTTAAGGTAAAATATTAATATTATTAAGAAAATATTGGAAAAACCAGAAGATTAAATGAGTAGACCATTTGGTTAAAGTTCAAATCTGGTGTTTTTGCCATTGAGAAATAATAATACTATAGAAGATTTGGAAAGAAGAGATAGTCAAAATGTTTTAAAAATATAGCACTTGCATTATATAGTATTTTTGCTACTATTCTTTGTCTAATATAAGGAAAGGAAACAATAATTTATTGTCTTACATTATTGATAGTTTATCTTTCAAATAGTGGGGAAAACTAATTTGGTGAGATTCTATTATAGATTTGATTCCTATCAACAAGAAGGAATGCTTATTAGGATAGAAATGATAAGACTGTTCAATGAAGACCATAACTATTTCATCTTAAATGTTATTATAAAGAAGAAGAGTAAATAAAAACACAATTTTACATTTTTCTAGATTTGGAGAAATTAAATTTCAATAAGATAAAAGGAATGAAAGATAAGGTTTTGGGGACTAAAATTCTACTGAGGAAGTGAGCCCAACAGGACTTAGGAAGCTCTCTAGAAGAAAATTCTGGACACAGAAAGAGAAACAATTCTGATGAGGTTCAAATTAAGAGTTGGAGAATGGCTTAAAGAACATCTTTTCCAAACTCACCTGTTACAAATTAGGAACTATTGTAACATCCATTAATCATTCAGTCTAATCTTACACTATGATCCAGGGACATAAAATAATTTCTTCAAGATCATACAGTTAGAAAATAGTAAGCTGGGATTTGAACCTAGGTCCTCTGCCTTAAAAAAATGTAGCCTAATTTCTCTTGCATCATATTGTTCCAAGAGATTGATGTGCATGTCTGAGAAACCAGTTTAACAATTTATACATTTTAAAAAGCATTTGCGGAATTCTAAAAATATGGCTAAGCTCTGACCCAAAGCCACAAACCTCAAACATACCAAGAAATGCCCAAGATTCAGTAAAAGAAAAACTATCAAAAGGAAAGAAATTCATGATAGAAAGGAACATTAATACCACAGCAATTTTAAGAAAAAAATCACAAAAGTAGAGAAATCTTCACCCCCACTCCTAATGCTACCTGCTCCCATCCCTTCCAACCTTATTGTACAACAACCGTATTGTATGGTATTGTACAAAGGGGCTAATGAGCCAAATAAAGTTTGAAACTTATTGTGGGTTAATAATAAAAATAATACTATCATTTATGTAGTGCCTGCAATGTGCCTGAAACTGTGCTAAGAACTTTACAAATATCTCATTTAATCCTTCAGTCTACATGATAATCTTGGGTTTTAGCTGTGATTATCATCTCTACTTCGTAGTTGAGGCAATAGGAAAATAGAGGTGAAATATGTCCAATGTCACAGCTATTAAGAGTTTGAATCTGGAGTTGAACTAAAGTTTTCTTAACTCCAAGGCCAGCACTCTTATCTATTGCATAGTCTATATGCTTCAGCATGGACCTTTGGGACAGGTTTTGAATCAAATACCCTTCATACCCTAATTCTTATGCATTAGGGCTCAAAGGACAGGGTATAAAATTAATTGCAGGTTGGGTAGGGGAATGATAGACATTTAATAAATGTTAATTGACTATCAACATCTCAAATACTATCACAGGCACTGGCAACATCCTCCACTGTCGTCGTCATCATCATCATCATCATCATCATCATCATCATCATCATCATCTCAAGCTCAATTTACTTTTTTGTAAAATGAAAGATTTAAAATAAAAGGACTTTGAAGTCCTTTACCATTCTAGATCTATAATACTATGACTTTATATTTTCTCAATATTTCTTGTTGCATAGTCAATAATTCGAAATATATTCAGAGGGATACGATTATAGCATAAAAGTATCATATTAAAGAAACCACATTCATTCTTCTCTTGCTCTCTTTAATGCAGTTATTCTACAAGTCTTTGAAACTCTAGGAGTTGGAAAAGGCTTTATAGCTCCAACCATTGAACCTCAAACAAAGGCACAACTCAAGCAAGGGATTAAACTAGGAAGCATGCTACCTGATTCTTTTCTCTCTATTTTATTAATTTTTTAAAAGATAATTTAGAGCTAGAAGAGACTAGAGAGAACTTCTATTCTTAAACTTTGCCTATAGTTGAGGAAGTGAGGTCTCAGACAAGTGTTTTAACTTGTCGTTTCCCAGAAGTAGTAGATATTAAGGCAACATTTGAACACCAATTCTTCTGACTCACAATCCAGCATCCTGATTACTGAACACTAGCCCCCTGCTTTTGCAGACAACGACCTTCACAGAAATGTGGGGGTAAGCAAGGTAAATTCTACAATGTTGATTTTTCAGATTGAGATGATGATTACATATGATTTACAAAATCAATTATTTGGCATAATGTTAATTCAGATGACTAACTCCCAGTAAATTGATCTTATAAATCTGCCTTCCTACTCTAGAAATTTCTCAAGCTTACTTTCAAGAATGGATGTTTTAAAAGATTTCCAGAATAAGATCTCAAATCTAGGGACTAGTTTTAAAGTTGTCTCATCAGACAGGGCTCTGAAAAAGGGGAAATAAGACCTTGCCTCTGGCTTGCTTCCTCTTCTTGGTAAAGTAGAAAGCAATGGTTTTGGAGCCAGATAGGTTCAAATTGATTCACTGTCACTATTGTTCCTAGGGCAAGTTACTTGTCCTCTTATCATCATCTACGAAATTAAGAAATTGCATTACATTATCTGCTCTGGTTCTCTGGTCCCCATGCCTATCCCAACAGAATTACTACTTGGAAGGGAAATACAGAAAATTTGATCATAAGCCCAAATATTATATTACTTGTATTAGGGAAATTGAAATCATTATCATGATACTGAATTACTAGGTACAGCAATAAAAAATTACATTTGGGCAAATATTTGGGATGGGTGAGAAGGCACAACATATATGTGAATGCATAAGACAAGGTGATGGGAAGGGGTGAACTTCTCCCAAGGGAGAAGTGCCTATAAGTCCTTAAATATTGGGAGTGGAAAACTGGTGCATGAAAGAGAACCGGTATGGTAACTGAATGTTTCAACTAGGACTGGATGAGGAAGTTTAAAAACTAGGATAGTGCTTTCCTTGAGACAGAGATCTCTCACTACTAACAGGAGATACAAATGACCCTTGGGATTTCGTATCTTGAAACTAAACCATGGCTTAGTTATAAATTTTTTGTTATAAATTTGCTACTGTGGGTGTCAAACCATTGTCATCCCTTCCCAGTTGCATTACTAAAAGAGCAATAATGGCTGTTTAGGGAAGAGTCATTCTTGACTCAACTAGATCAGTTTTAGTAACCACTTTAGCATTATCTCCCTAAAAGGAGCTAGGTTTTGCAGTGAATAGACCACTGGACCTAGAGTCAGAAGAGCTGAGATCAAACCAGTCCTCAGACATCCACTACATGATGGTTAATGAACAAGTCAATGAACTTCTATCTCAGTATCCTTAACTGTAAGGAATAATATTTAATGACTAATTTTAATTATTAAGATCATGCAACCCATAATATTTATTAATATAAATTACATAAATTTTGCCAATTTTAATTTCATAATTAATAAGTTGTAGGCAGAGATAATGTCATATGATTTACCAAATCATTTAATTGGTCTAATATTTACTGATATGACTGACTCTCATTTCACTAATCTGCCTTCCCACTCTAGACATTTCTCTAGCTTACATTAATGAATGGAGATTTTAAAAGCCTGCTGGCACAAAATCTCAAATCTGGGTACCAATTAAAATAATAGCACCTACTTCCCAAGTTTGTTGTGAAGATCAAGTGGGATAATATTTGTAAAATGCTTAGCATAGTAGCTGGCATATTTAGGTACTATGTAAATGTTAATATTAGGCACAATATAAAAATATGTATTATTACTGGATAACATAGCTGTATTTTATTAATCATATAGAGGACAATTTATAGTTTATGAAGTGTCTTATATCCCTTAGTCAACTTGAATTTTTTTTTTTTTTAGGATTTTTTTTTTAATAAACCCTTGTACTTCGGTGTATTGTCTCATAGGTGGAAGATTGGTAAGGGTGGGCAATGGGGGTCAAGTGACTTGCCCAGGGTCACACAGCTGGGAAGTGGCTGAGGCCGGGTTTGAACCTAGGACCTCCTGTCTCTAGGCCTGACTCTCACTCCACTGAGCTACCCAGCTGCCCCCAACTTGAATTTTATAAAGAACTCAGTGCGTTATATAACAGATAAGAGTTATCTCCACTTTATAGAAGGAAACTAGGTCTCAGAAAAGGGAATCAGTCTATCAAACAATAAAAATGTATTGTGATGATTGTCTGCCACATCACACGCTGTGAATGACCTATACCAAATCATAGTTCTTAAGCAACCAAAAGGAGAAGTACCCATTTCTCCTGTTACAAATTCCAATGTTCTTTCTCCTTCTCCAAGGTGTTACCTCAGAGTGAATGAAGCAAGACCAATTACTATATTGATCTAAGGTGCAGGAATAATCAAGTTTATTTTAAGATGAAAAGAAAAGTGACAATGTTATATAGACAGTGGTTGGAGGCCTGGATATTTGAAATAAGTGAAAAGCAATGAAACAACTAATGATGACAATAAAAACAAATAAAAGTTGCTAAAGGAAAAATCAGGATGATTTAAATTGCCATATAAAAATGATAATATCTGGTATTTCTATACTGCTGTCTTTGTGTATTAATTTTTATACATTAAGTCATTTGATGTTTTTACTGACATTTTGAGTCATTTACTTTTTTATCATCCCAATTTTGACCACGAGACCCAATTTGGCCTCAGAGACATCTGACATGTCCAGGGTTACCTAACTAGTGTATTTCCAAGACAGGCTCTTAATCCAGGTTTTGGTGACTAACGGTTGTACATATGTATCCACTATGCTGTGTTGTTTCTCAGTATACTGGTAGGTGTTTCCTTCAGTACACTAGTGTAGAAGTGGGTCAGGTCTGAAAAGTGTAAAAAGTATTACTGAGTGAATAAAAGCAAGTTAGAAAGAATAAGTTTGAAAGGCAAAAGCAGTTACTTGGTTAGAGGAGAATTTTCTAGGTAGCTTTTGATGAAGAAGAGAAGTGTAAAATTAATTCTAGAGATTTTTTTTGTGGGGGACAGCATCTTTGATATAATCTAAGCTAAATTCAATAATATGACCTGGTTGGGGAGAAAATAAAAGAGATATAGGAGTTATCCTGCTCCTTCAAGTGTTCATTTGCTAACAGAAGCAGGGCTCGAGTTTATATTGGTGGTAGAGGCAAGGGCAGATTTGGGTGATATTGGAGGTGACTGTAAATTCCTGATTATTTTTTAAGCTGAGTCAATCTGAATTGAATAACAAGACAGATACAGTTCATTTGCAATTCAACTAGCTGCATATATTTTGTAAGCTTACATTTTTACATGTAGTAGAAAAACAGATTGTGTGCCCTAACCAATTGAGTATTTATTGTATTGAAATTATAATGGAGAAGAGTATCACTTTATTTCTCTCTGTTAAAGACTAGGCCCTATTTCGTGTCTTTCCTATGTGATGAAATAACAATATTAAATTCAATCCAAAAGTAATTTTAAGATGCATATGTTGTTTTATACATTTCTGAATTTTATATGCTTAATGTATACTTTAAGTATAAATTAAATGTATGCGTTCAAATATGTATTCAATGCCAAGCATAATAATCAGTACGAGGGGAAAAAATTAGATGAGACAATTACTGTCCTCATGGAGCTTTTATTTGACTGTGAATAGGGTAAATAGGTTTTGTGTGTGTGTGTGTGTGTGCATGTGTGTGTGTGTGTGTGTGTGTGTGGCTAATTATAATACATATGATGTATGAATGACTTAGATATAACAAAGTATTAACTGAGATCTGAAAAAGGCAAGTTTCTTTGGGAGAAGAATCAAGGAAGTCTTCATGGAAGCTATAGCAACAGTTCAATAGGTAAATATGGGAAGAAAAAAATAGGAAAGAAAGGATATTAGAAGTACTAGAAAACTTAAGGTGATATAAGGCACTTAATTTATATCTGAGTATTTGGAAGTTCCAATCATTATGTAAACTTTCTAGAAATCACAGAGGTGGTCTTAGTGGCTAATAAGATTTTGTATACCAGGATCATGGATCTAGAGCTAAAAGCATTCTCAAAGGACAGCAAGTCCAAATGATTTAGAATTTATGAAAATGAGGCATAGAGACATTTGATTACTCACCCAAGACAAAACAGAAAGTGTCAGAGGTAGGATTTTAGCCCACAACCTTTCAATCAATAATCTTTCCACCACAATCCAATTGACTCTGCTAGAAAGAGTTTGGGAAGCAAAAAGTAATCCTGTTAGAATGCTGGATAGAGTGTATGGAGGAAAGAAATTCAGGATATGCCTATGTAGAGTACATTGGTGTTAGATTATTTTGGAAATTGGTGTTAGGCATGGAATTTGAATTTTATTTTGTAGACAAAGAAGAATTATTGAAGAATTTTAAGCAAAGGTTAATCATTATCAGAATAGAAAAGAGTATTCTGTCTATAATTTGGAATACAGTTTTAAAAATCAGGCCAAACACAGTACCATAATGAAAACCCAAGTTAAGGGGTCTGAAAAAGGATTAAGAGATAATAAAAGAGAATGAAGAGAATCATTTTAATAAATAAGAAAAATAAGGGAAATGGGCCTCAGGATTGGATCTGTATATAATCTCCATAGTAAATGAAATACTCCAAATTCCTCTATTACTGTGGCTCTTACCTAAGTGGGATTATTTCCCAAAAACACGATTCTATTTTAAATAAACGTATTGAAGTTATAAAAGTGCCAGAAACTGAGATTCAAGTAAATTCAATAGTTCTAGAATTAAGAGAGACCTTATTACCAGACTTAATAATCTTGGGAAATAAGAACTGAACCACCATTATCCTAGTTGTTATCCTATTCTTTGAAAATAGATACTTAAGACTTCTAAACATGTAGGGCTCACAAAACTATATATAAATACATACACACATATATGTATATATCTATACACACACACCTAGGGGACCATGGAAGGATAGGACTCAGCTAATGGCACTGTAAGTTAAAAATAAGTCCAAAGTATGTTAGTCTTATGAAGAAGTTGATGATACAGGATGGAGTAGGGGAACATTGAATATATAACAGAAATTAGACCATATTTATGAGTTCAATAAGAATATAGAAACAGGGGCAGCTGGGTAGCTCAGTGGAGTGAGAGTCAGGCCTAGAGACGGGAGGTCCTAGGTTCAAATCCGGCCTCAGACACTTCCCAGCTGTGTGACCCTGGGCAAGTCACTTGACCCCCATTGCCCACCCTTACCAATCTTCCACCTATGAGACAATACACCGAAGTACAAGGGTTTAAAAAAAATCTAAAAAAAAAATGAATATAGAAACAATTTTATTTCTTTCTAAATTTATATGCAATGTGCCAAAATGTTCTGTGGTGATCTGTTTTACAGTTGAATTTTATTTATGCGACATTTATTTCTTAGATTTCACATTGCATTTATAATATTAGAAGTTATTTTTTATTTATCCCCATAAATTATAGCATGTGATCAAAATTATCTGTAAACCTATTCACTTATTAATTGAATAAGACAAAAATATCTCAGATAATATATTTGGGAAAAATAAGGAGAATGAATAGTCAACAGTGTTAAATATTTCATCAAGATTCACCATAGTGAGGACAGAAAAAATTCACTGGATTTATCACTTGGAGGCATCATTTCATGATTTTATTTGATTGAAGGATTTTAGTCACATGGTATTAAGGAAGCCAGTTAGGAAAGGTTTGAAGAATTGGAGAAAAAAGAGTTTTCATTTGTTGAAAGAGTCAAGGCAAGCTTACTGTGAATGGAAAAATCTATCATTTATTATCAGAGGAGTTAAGAGGATACAGAGAGTGAGACTTGGAGATTTACATTACAATATTTGGAGTGAGTTCTTAAAACAGACAGAAGGGAATTAAATTGAAGGTATAGATAATGACTAGGTGAGGAATAATGACACATATTGAGACCAGAAGGGGTAAAAAAGACTGAGTAATTATGTGGGAGAGTATGGAAAGGAGGAAAAAAAATTAAGGAATTCCTGTCAGATGACCATAGTATTTTTCATAATGTAGGAAATGATGCTCACTATAATCTCTAAATATTTTCATCAACAAAAGAGAGTAAGAGAAGGATCAATGAAGTGGGATCTTAAAAAGCAGGGAATTAACTCAGTATGAAGTGTACAGAATAAAAACTATTCTGTAATTCATATAATTCCTGTGGGTATCCTGTGAATTCACAGATGTATTATGTATTTTGTAGTTATTTTCAACTGGAATGTTTTTTCAAATTATTTGAATGGAATTTCTTCCTCTGGTTATTGAGATTATATATGGGAAGTGAAATATGTCAATAATATAGATGGAAAAGTTTGTAGACTTGTTGGTATATAGTTGAGTGACTAGACCAGGGGTCGGCAACCTTTTTGGTCGTAAGAGCCATAAACGCCACATTTTTTAAAATGTAATTTCGTGAGAGCCGTACAGTGCTCACAGTGCCGCTCCTGTAACAGCGCCTGAAAAAAACTGACTTCATGGCTCCTGCAGAAAGAGCCATACATTGCCGACCCCTGATCTAGACTCTATAGGCCTGAGTAGGCCTGAGTGTCAGCTTATAGACCAAAATGCTATCTGACTCTCTTAAACCTTGGTAGCAAGAATAAGTGAGGTTTATTTTATATCCAAGTAAAAGAGGATGAAGGAGGACCACGGAAAAGGAGTCCCTAATCTTAAAATCTAGATTCTCCACCCAAATCCTACATGCTCCTCATAGAATCATCTTCAAAGATCTTCCAGCTACACTTTCACTACTCTGACTCTCTCTACAAACCCAGACAAACTAGCTAATCTGTGCTAACTTGTCCTCAAATTAATGAAAGATAAGTTAAAAGTTCGTTAGAGTAGAAAGGATTTGAAATCTTGATGAACTCAGCCTGTTAGGCAGAGGCCCAGGATGGTTACAAGCCTCTTCACGGCAGGTTTCTCTGGGTACTGGCTCTCTCACACACAGTGAGGGATACTCTCAGGAAACCAGGAGCTCACAGGATCACAGGGAGAGGGGAAATTGGAGACAGAGATGGACAGGATCTCTGGATCTTCGGATCTCACGAACCCAGGAAAACCAGCTCTCAGGGACAGGTAAGTAAACTTCCCTTGGCCAAGACCAATCAGCCTCCAGGAAGTTCTCTCTCAGCTCCTCCTGGAGAACAGGAACAACAGATTCCAAGGGTCTCCGTTTGTCACCTTTTAAGCAGTCCTCCCATTCCAGAATTGGGTCTAAGAAGTTCTGTACATGACACCAGATCCTCCTTTGCAAACCCTTGTCTTTGGCCACTTTTTGCAGTTTTGCAAAGCCCTGGTTTCTCTCATTCTCCCTTAAAGAAGATGTATAATATGTGGCTTTATATTTCTTCAAAATTATTAATTATTTTAAATAATTTTGGGTAAACAGTTAATATTTTCAAAGTGACCACTCTAAGGCACAGCTGGTAGAGTTATGGATTGGCCTTCACATCTGTAATCAACATAACACTACACTCAATAATATATCACTAAACTGAGACATTTGCCCTTTTGGTCAATGATGGCTGTACATGGCATATGTACTCATATATCACAAATGTGTCAAAAAATGGGAAGTACTCATAGCATACATCACTATTGGTAGGAGCATACTTTTTGATGCATAGAATGGTACCCATAAATTGGGGAATGACTGAAAAATTATATGATTGTAATGGAATATTCTTTTATTTAATAACAAATATGATGGATTCATAAAAATTTAAGAAGGCTCGAATGAAGTAATGTAGAATGCAGTGAGAAGAACCAAGAGAAGGGCTTATAAAATACCTAAATTCATGTAATAGGGAAGATCTTAAAATTTTTCAGAAATTTACTCAATGCAATGACCAATTAAAACTTCATAAGATTGATGAAGCATATATCCCATCTTTTGTCATAAAAGGTACTAAAGTTCAGAACGAGTCAATATTTTCTGACAACCATGGTTTGCTGGTTTTGCCCTTAGATTTTGTACCTGAAGCAGAGTTATGTAAAATATAGATACTTCTATGGCAGATATGTTGCTTCATTCATACAATCACCACCTTAGGTCAGGCAGTCATTGCATTACCCTTCCACTTAGACATCCTATATCAAGTCTCTCTCTACTTCATTCCATCTTTGGCATAACTACCAAAAGGATTTTCTCAAAACATGTGTGATCATATCATCTGTATAATCCAGTGACCTCCTGTTACCTCCGAGATCAAATATAAAAATTTCTGTTCGCTATTAATACTATTCACAAGACAAACCTATTCTATCATTCTATTCTCATATTTTATTTTCTTTCTATATTCTTTTATCTAGTGCTACCAATCTATTGTGATTCCTATCACAAGGATATCCATTTCCTATTTCATTCCTTTTTACTTTTTTCCCATTGATGAAATGCTCTTCTTTCTTACCTATGCCTCTTGATCTTGACTTCTTTTAAGATTCAACTCAATAATTACCTTATATATGTTGTGTGCAGATGCAAAGCATGGAATCCCTGCAAAGGTACAGGGAGAGCCTCACCCAGAATTCCAGGGGACCCCCCTGGAGAACTTTGGGTGAGGGGGCAGTTGAGAAGGGTTGAAGACAGTTAATTGTTGCGAGTGGATGTGAGGAGAGACTCTGTTTGATTCTCCTGACTTGGGGTTTCACCTGAGGTGGCCATTGTAGTATAAGCTAGTGATTTCTACTCATAGGATTAGCCTATTTGTTATTACTATTCTTCATTAATATAATTATATAATTATTTAGTAATTAGAGAGTAAGAGATTTATCTATAGCAAGAGAGCCAGTTTTAGTTAAGTGCTTCATCCCTCCAGTGAGGAGGGGGGAAGGGGCATCAATTTAACAGTTCAGGGTCACCTTTCCTTTATTCAAATACCTTCATTAACTTCTCTAATTTTCCTTGTTAATTCCTAATATAACTTTTTACCTTCAAATCTGTGTCTGATAATTATTTGGAAGATACTTACAATTCAGTTTGTATATTTAGTTTGAATCCTGTTGGCTGCCAGTTTAAGATCTCCTCTGTCCTCAACAGTTAGATAGCTAGCTGTTATATCTCCTCTAACTGACCTGAGAGGAATATAAATTAATGAAAAGGAACATTATTGGGGTTTCAGCCATAAGAGAAACTTACCAGAAGAACCCTATTCCTGTCTTCATTACCAACTGAAGCAGAAGCAGTTAGAGGGGGAGGGGTTTGAGAGCCAGGAGTATTTTACCCCCTCCTTTCCTCACTGTAGCCTGTCAATCTCTGGCTCTTAACTTAAAGCGCTATTTGGCCCTGACACATTTATCTGCTTCTCCAAACTATCTGTTATTATCATCATAACATATAAGAGGCCCACCCAGGACCAACAGTCATCTGAGACTTTCCCTCTAAAGAATCCTTTCTTCGATTCCTTTGGAAATTTTTTGGTGCCTCTTTTTATGAATGCTTTCTGCCACAAAAATGAAATTAATTTAATGAATGAAATAAATTAAAAGACTATTTTGCCTTTCTTTGGATCCCAAGTGCCTGATATGATGTAGGTCCTTAATAAATACCTTTTAGAGGCAACTTGGTGGCTTAGTGGATAGAGAATCATGCTTGGTCAGGAGGTCCTGAGTTCAAATCTAGCCTCAGTTACTTCGTAGCTGTGTGACCCGAGGCAAGTCACTTAACTCCAGTTGTCCTGTTCTTGCATTCTTCTGTCTTGGAACTGATACTTGGTATCAATTCCAAGAAGGTAAAGTATTTTTTACTTATTTATTGATTATTAATCAGTAGTTAATTACCTTTAAGAGGTAAAAGTGTTCTGGCTGATCCTGAATATTACTCTTATCCTACACTGGCATGTAGATTAACAATGTATGGAACTAAAGAACTGGAGGATGAAATGAGATTTGGCTTCATTTCCCTCTACATTAGAATTCTCTAGTAATAATCTTTAACTTAGAATTCTTCTAGATCAACCACTTGTCACCTTTTTTTCTCATATTGTTTCTTGCATGAAATACTATGACCTTCCAAATTCTATTCCTACACCACAGATTCACAAAATCCCAGAGCTGGAAGAGACTTCAAAGCCTGTAAAATGCAATCTATATCTGAACAGGAAGACCTAATGTCTTCGAGCAAGAGAGAAAAGGAACAATCCACTGCTTCCAAGGGGAAACCATCAACTAACATGGAGCCACCTCCTCGGTTGCCCTGAAATTAAAGTTTTTCAAACAATTGATTATGCTTCAATAGGGCCAACACATCAAACCTAAGGACTAATACACAAAAATAATTAGTTAAAATTAGAAATAAATAGATAACACATCTAACCCTCATTCTCCCTTTCCTTCACTTTGTGACAGCTTGGCTGGTTGAAAGTGTCCTGTCACCTTTGCCCCCCACCATTTGGTTGTTTTCATGACCTTCCTTCTCCCCTGCAGCCACCGTCATGATGGATCATTTCCTTTCCCTTGTTCTAAGCATGTTCATGTCACTTATCCCAATATAGGTCTGCAGTCTCTTTTGGACAGCTATATAATTGGAAAGTTTGCCTTTATTTTCTGGCTAGATCTCTGTCTTTATGAATTCTACCTGTTTTGCCTAGTTTCTGCCTCTCAGGCTAATTGTAATAAAAACCCTATGGAGCTTTCAAATTTCTTCTTATGTCTATGGCTACTGTAACTCCATAAATAACCATTCTTTGTTTATCAGAGTCAAAGAATGGATAAAAAAAAACACCATATGATGGATGCATGGGAATAAGCAAGCATTGATCCATGTCAGTTTTCTGTATGTCATGTCAATCTTTTAATCTGTTTCTACAAGTATACTTTCATGTAGCCCAATATGCATTGAGCAGGCCAGTTCACTGAACCTCATAAATGAGAAATTCAGTCATTGAACACTTTTTTCACAGCGGAGCAGTTTGGACTTCTTTAGTACAGGTGTGCAGATAATTATGATACATTGGGGAAAAAAAATCACATCCTTCTGTGGTCTTCAGTTTCATACTTCCAACTGTGCCGTGTGCCGACCGGTCTAGCGCTCACGTGCTGAGCAATAATACCAGGCATGTGGGAATACTGGCTGACTCAGCCTCCTTCGGAGGTGTTCTTGCAGCAGCACCGCTCCTCCTCTGCTCCATCACACTGCAGAGCTGTCTGAGGTCAGCTTAACTAGGTGGGCGTACCCACCATGCCAGCTCTCCTGTTTGAAAAGTGGGTCAAGAGGTATTCTAATGATGCTGCCTGGGCCATAACCACTACCAGGAAGAAAAGATGTGCCTTTAAGGATCCCTTTCCAGAAAGGAATCATAGTACGTGGCTAGCTTTGAAACTGGAGTCTTCCTTTTCTGTGCATATGTCAGGTAGAGTTTACTGAGTGCAGGTGTATAATAAAGCTTAGGAATTGGCGAGGGGTTAGTGAGAGGAAGGGTACTCCTGTAACAATAATATCCCCAAAGTTCTATGAGAATGCCTAAACTTCCTATAATACCTACTCTATTGAAAATGCAAAACTGCATTCCATTTCTCAGACATTACAACTTTTATTATACTTCCAATTATCCATCCAGTTACCTATAAGATCAACACAGTAAGTTAGAGGATAGTTTAATTTTTATGGATGTTGGGTAGCATGGATCAGTCTTTAAAGCTGGAACACTTGGCAAGTAAAGAGGAACATGAGGAAACGAAGTAGCTAGAAATGGGGGACTTCCAAAGAAAACGAAGAAAGGAGAGAGAAATAATATTGACAAATTATTACATCACAGTTTTTTCCAAAAATAAGTACTATCTTGGAATTGTGGTGGAAACAACAAAGGAATGTTGAAGTTTATAAAACTTAGACTTCTAGGAAACTTTATAATTCATCTTATATCATAGCAGGAATATCGGAAAATTAAGGTCCATCAAATTGATCTGAAGCTTCATTTCAGTCAATTCATTGTTTCAATTACTTAAGTTTAGTGTGACATATAATTTAGGCCCTAGTACTCCTTTGCTCTTAATCCTTCCATTATTCCAGATGAATGATGGAGTAAATAAAAAATAATTTCTTTGGCATTTAAAGCCTTTTGCAAACTGCTGCCATTCTTAACTATCAGGTTTTATCTTATATTATCCCTCTCCATGCCCTCTGTACTTCAGTCAAACTATACTACTTGTTATTCCTCTCACATCAGCTGGATTTTGTCAATATATTTCTGAGTAATTGAGAGGATAGAGAACTAGATTTAGAGTGAGGAAATCTGAATATGAATCCTGCTATTCTGTCACCACATGATTTTAAACTCTCTTCAATTTCTGTAATAGGAAAGGTGTTTATTACACATTGATTCTCTTAGAATATATATTTTGAAATGTGTTCATTTTCTTTATTGGTTATAAATAGTAGGTATAAGATATCTACTAAAACACTTTTCTTAATTTTTAAATGAATTACTTATGTCATGGCAATTGTGGACAAAAATTATGTCTTTTGTAATGCTCAAAGACTGTTAAAATTTATTGAAAGATCATCATTTGTTGAATAATTCTTAATCTTATTCTTTGCTAATACTATTCCCAATTCCTGTAATTATCATCTGTCCCATCCCTGTTCTAAACCCATTCCTAATTTCCCTGTTGAATTCTGTTACATTCTGAAAATCCTAAATGAAATGGGAAATTAATATGCAAAGTCTTCCCATTAATGACCTTCCCTCCATGGACTTTAGTGGATCTCCACTTGTTTATCTCTCATTCACTTACTACACTTTATTTTATGTTTTAGGCATCTATTAACATGTTATGTTTTCTGTTAGATTGAAATTCTCATAAGGACTCTGATTCTGTCCTAAATAACCTTCCTTTCTCTGGTAGAATTTAGTACAGTATTTTGTACTGCAAAGGTACCTAATAAATGTTTCTAAAATTACACTGAATTGTTCTTATTTAAGAATAAAAATCTTAAAATATTTTTCACCTAAGTTTTCTGAACTCCAAGGAAGGATTGCAAACAAAGTAGATGCCCATTTGTGGAATGGGTTACATATTGTTGTACAAAAAGATAATGGAATATACTGTGCTTTAAGGAACAATGGAAAGAAAAGACTCAGAGGAGCATGGGAAAATTTATATCAACTAATAAAGAGTAAAAAAATAAGACATAAGCAGGAAAACAACATACATAATGACTGCCACAATTTAAATGGAAAGAATGACAAGAACAAAATGGAAACTTAATGCTGTGAAATAATAATGATATGAGAATGCATTTCCCTCACTTCTTTTCAATAATGGTGATTGGTGGCCTTATAGCGATGATCACTATAGAAAATGTTGGATTTTCTTGATGCATTCATTTTGCTGAACTGTATTTCCTTATTTTTCTTTGTTATAATGGAGGACTTTTTTGATAAAGTGGGAAGTGGGAGGGAATATACTAGAAAATGAAGGTGGATGGAATTTGGTGGCACAATAGATATAATACTGGAACCAGAATTAGCAACATCTATATTCCACTTTGGGCTCAGACACTTACTGGCTACATGACTCTGAGTAAGACACTTTCCACTATGTACATCAGTTACTTCATCTATAAAATGAAGAAAATATTGCAACTACCTCTCAGAGTTATTACTAGTAACAAATGAGATATTTGTAAAATCCTTTGAAAACCTTAAAGAACTATGCCATTATTATTTTTATGTTATTATTATTATATAAAAGATAACAATAAAAACATGAATTAAGAAGATATACATGGCTGTAAGGTAATACAAATGTGTCATAATTATTCATTTTAAAGGGTAATGCTTAATCTGGGCAGCTAGGTGGCACATTAGATAGAATACCAGAGCTAGAGCCAGGAGACTCCTCCACCTGAGTCTGGCCTCAGATACTAGTTTTGTAAACCTGGGCAAGTCACTTAACCTTGTTTGCCTCAGTTTTATCATCTGTAAAATGAGATGGAGAAGGAAATGGGAAACCATTCTAGTGTCTTTGCCAAACAAAAGAGCCAAATGTGGTGATGAAGTAGACGTGTTTGAACTGAACATAAATGCATTTTCATACCTAATTTTGAAAACAAAAACAAATATCTATTAGAACATTTGAACCTCAACAATTTAAATTTTCAAAGGATATTAATAATTTTTCTTACAACAAATTGTTTCTTAATTTTTCATTTTCATCTTCAAAATCTTAGTTTGTGATCTAAAATTCTCTCCAGTTATTATCCAGTTATCATTGGGCTTTGCTCAGTATTTAGGATCCAATTTTTTTTAGCTCTCTATTTTATTAGTGTGATAATTAGATTAAGTCTACACTGCCCATCTTTAGATTTAATCACCAAAGGTGAGAACACCTCTAATTCTGGGAGGTCCATAACCCATGTGTGCTAGAGTGGGTGAGGAATCAGAATCAAGTGATCGCCCCCTAGGCGTACTATGAGGATCATCAATTGTAATTGGACTTGCAAATTAAGAGGGAGGCACAGGAAGTGATGCATAAGTGACCCCTTTTAAAAGAGGGAGTTGAATGAGTGAGATGTCTTTGGTTAAAAGTGCTGCTAATGAAGGAGCTCTTCTGGGCCATGGAGGAGTGCTGGCTGAAATGCTGAGACTTTGGTGAGACTTCTTCAATATCTTTGCTTCATTCACCTCTGGGCCTCTGGCCCTCTAACTCTAGGCTGAGGGTTAATTAGATCTACTTGGATTAATTAGAGGATCATAGAAAATTACCTACTAGGTTAGATTCCTATTTCCTCATTTCCTCTCTCTCTTCTTAATTGTAAATAAACTTCCATAAAAGTCAATTTTGACTTGACATTATTCTTAATTGAGGATTGATAATAGTTCAATCCTCTGGCAACAATTTTTTAATATATTGAACCCATAAAACCCCTATGTCCCCCTTACATTAGTTACAATGTTTTTGGGTGCCAGTTACAAATATTACACATTACTTTCTTAGATTATTAACTCTGATCAGTGTGAAATTCCTAATTTAGCCTTTCCTAAACTCCTTTGGCCCCCTATTTTCTTTTTTATGTATTGCTAAAGGAAAAGAGACATGTCATAATGCATAATTTTACCTAGTCAGAAAATGTATTCATTTTGCCTTAGATAAATTGAGAGATAGAACATATAGAGTGTTTTTACATTCAGGATTTTTAGCTAGCTTTTTTTTTACCTTTGACCATTAGAAGTTCAAGCGCTCAAAAATTGTCTTACCCTTTACATAGAACAGAACATTTAGCCTGAAAATAAGACTTCTTTAGACATTTACCTTGGTTTCAGGTTTTCTATCAAGTGCTCACCAAACAACAGATGAATACAATAGTAAAAGATATTCAGTTCAGTGTTTTTTCTCCCAGAAACACATGGAAGACTTGACATGCTGGATCAAACCCATCCATGACTGGATCAAACCCATCCATAAAATTTACTCTTTCTGAAAACAGGTAGCACATTACATCCTTTCAACTCTCTGAAAAAAATCATTAAAATTTGAAGATGGCTCAATTGGACTACTCCTATACATCAAAAAGAAAGTAGATGTGAAATGTCTTTATGGTTTGATCAAACTGTGAGGCAGAGGATTGATAAAATATATTTAGTTTTCCCATCATTAAATCAATCAAATTGAAAGCAGGAAGGGATAATTTAGATGATATATTCTACCATTTTCTTTTTACCTAACTGATGGCCATAGCAATTAAAGAATAAACCTTCGTTTAAAAGCAACTTAGGAGTGCAGTAGTATTAGATCCAAGGTCTTTTAACTGTAGTCATAAAAAGGATGAGACTACTACTTCCTACCTGCATGACTTTGGGCAAGGTACCACTTGAGCCTTAGCTGAAAGAAGCTAAAAGGAAAAAAAAAGTTAGATATCTCCCTACCTATATACATACACTCATATATATATATATACATATATATATATATATATATATATATTCATAGATTCTGTGGAGGTCTATCTATCTATCTATCTATCTATCTATCTATCTATCTATCTATCTATCTATCTATCTCAACACAAATCTACTGCTCCAACCTAGCCATGACATTAAAATATTGGGGAGGTTTGTATTCCTAACAGGCCATAAAATATGCATACCCTGTGGCCTAGAAATACCAGACTAGGTCTGTATCCCAAAGATATTAAAGATAAGGGAAAATAACGTACAATTAGAAAATTATTTATAGTATCGCTTTTTTGATGAAAAAGAACTGGAAACTGAAGGGATGCTCATCAAATAGGGAATGGCTGAACAAGTTGTGGTATATGTTTCTAATGGAATATTTTTGTGACATAAGAAATGACAAACAAGATAATCACAAAGAAACCTGGAAAGACTTATGTGAATTGATAGAAGAAAAGAACAGAACTAAGAGAATGTAATACACAGCCACTACAATAATTAATGATTATTAACTGTAAATGACTTAACTGTTATGAACAAGGCAATGATCCAGGATAACTCCAAGGGACTCATGATGAAAAAGGCTATCCACCACTATTGAAAGAAGAGACCAAATCTGAATGCAGATTGAAACATCATTCTGCATTATTATTTCTTTCATGACAAGTAAAATGTGTTGCTACTAATTGCCAGTCTAGGGCTCTTTTCCATTCTATGACTCTGTCTTTTATGTATTTTCAGGGATTATCAGACAATATAAATATTTTAATATACTTCAGTGGCCTTTTATGATATCATACATGTGAAAAATTATTCTTGTTCAATATCATGGAGGTCTTATATTTCATTTTCACTTACAAATGCTCTGAAAACATGGCAGGCAATGTCAGATTACATTTCTGAAACTGTGATCACTATAATGATTCAGAATCTCAATTTTTCATTTGTAAAATGGAGGTAAAATATCCATTTAAAATATAGGATTAATGTGGAGATAGTACTTTTTAAATGGTAGAGTCATATATACATATATGAGAGTTATCACAATTACCTATTTTTCATTTTTGTGCCATGTTATTGAAAAGATCTAGTTAATTCTCTCTTAAAATAACAAGAAGTCATTTTGGGCAAAAACAAAACATATTAGCAATAACAAGAGCAACAACAAAAACAAAAAACCACCAGTCTTGCCAATGACTTCTGTCCATTGTCAAATGCTTTGCCTTAATTCTTCTTATTACTTTTCAGACTATGCTTCTTCTTATTACTGTAATATAGAAGGTGAAGGGGAAAGTTCTAATCCTCTCTGACTTTCATTATTATTGGTCTGTTTTCTCTTATTTGTTCTGGGGAATGTTTTTTCCCCATCTTTCCCCCAAAACTTTCCAATACCATCAAATAACTTTTTTTGAGAATAATCAGAGAGCATCCAGATATTGCTTGACCTTCCTTTTTATAGCCCTTCTCAATCAACCCCACTATCTTCCAACATTATATCTCCATTCAAAGAAGAAGAATTTAAGTGTGCATAAGAGAGAACTTCCATATTGGAACTCTGGAAAATGACCAAAAATGGAGAATTCGATGCATATCTTTACAAGTAAGCAATGGAATAAAAAAATCTCATGAATCATACAACTCCAGATATGGTCATTGAAAGGACTTTCTTTTCTTGATTATAGTATGTTAGATAGTAGAGAGGGTAGTGGATTATAGATGACTATATTAGGTCTCAAGACTTCCAACCCCATAAATTCTACAGAGGAACGGTTGCCTGCCCCTCTCTTTGTCTTTGGAAAAGAAGGCAAAGCCTGATTTGTAAGTTTTGACTTACCTACAAGCAAACAGTTAAGTCTTATGTAACAGCCAATTACTGAATGAGGTCCCCGGCTATTAATTATATGCCAGGAAGGACATCCACTTCCTGATTGATGATACTTCATTCTAGAAACTACTCTCACCTTCATTCCTTTTGGGATTTGACCACCACGTTATCAGTGCTGCACCTGCATCTTTGTTGTCCCTTGCAGAAATATTCTGTGATACCATCATCATTTTTAATCATTCTGTGACTGTGGGAACCTGCTGGATTTCTTCCAAGGCCAGAGAAGGACACATTATACCCATTAGCCTTTTTCTTGTTTAGATTTTAAAGGCAAGATAGTTAACACTGGACTATCTGACAGAATCACTATCAAGTACTTCTTATAGTAACCACAAAATATACTCTCTGTATGGAGCACACCATTAACAAGCAGCTGGAGTTCATCTCCAAATGGGATTACTGAGTGCACAAATTAAAGCTCATCTAGTAATAAATCAAGATGTTGCTTCAATTTATATTTACCAGCAGAAAATGGGAAGCAGAAAGTTAAAACACGGCGATGATAATGGCTGAGCCTGTAACAAACTCTATGAAACTGACAGGTATACAGAGAATCAGCCATAGCAGTGCATTTTTCATTAGGAGTCAATAGACTCTGCGAAGCTGTCAAATGTTAACTAGCTTACCTTCTGCTCTTTGCAGAAAGGTTAATGGATACAGCACATTTTCCACTGTGATTCTGAAAAACAAAGAATGACAAATGGTAGGTTGTGATATTTGTTTCCCCCCCCCTTTTTTTAAAGCCTACTCTATGTAAAATCTAGAAAGGGAATACCATATCAAAACTCTCAGCTATTAAAAAAATGTATTAGTAGCCCATCCACTATCATCTCAAGTAGAAATACGTGTGACCTAGAGATGAGCATTTCAGGCTTCTTGGTTACATGGTTTGGAAACAGGGATTGTGTCTCTGTGAATATAAGTGGACAGTGTGGGAAACAAACCCTCAATCTTTACATTCATGAATAGTTATTTATAAAGTAGAGAGACAGAGACAGACAGAGAGAAAGAACACAATATAGAATGGTATAAAGCACCATGCTCTTCCGAGGATTTAACAATTTTTGTATGAAGACAAATTAAGCTCAGAGGTCTTTACTTTCTGATACAATTACTTCTGTATCTGATCAACATAGACAATAAATCAGTCTTTTTACAGAGCTATGACATGTGACCAATCATTCATAAATCCTTTATGATGGTGGCTGATTTCCATGCAATGACTTCTGCTAATTTCTACTGAGCATTAGTGTGAAATACTAAGGAATATAAATATGAATACATTTAGATTACACAAAACCTTTTAAAGATAAATTTTACAAACCCATATTGTTTTGCAACTTTTCTAACACCTATACTACCCACTTGAGTCTCAAATTCTTTGTTTACTATTTTGTTGGTTTCAAAATCATCACATAGTTTGTGGTATCTTTTTTTTTTCCTCATGATCATCCAGTAAAAGTACTATAATTTCCTTTGTTTTTCTCTCAGTCTTGATATGTTAAAATAGTAATTTCTCCCAGTTACTTTCATTTCTTTTGGTTATATTGAACATTCCTCGAATTGGTTTTGTTGAAATTTATTATCAATAAATATTTTTAAATTATTTATAAGGGACCTTACATTTGCATTTGAACTTCCTTGTTTAGCCAATATATTAAATGATATAATTGAAATTCTTCTAATGTTTGGGGGTAGTAAGGTCTACTGACTATCAGAAATTCACCAAGGAAACATGGTTCTATTATTAATATCTTGTGTGACCTTGAGAAAAATTCCCAAATCCCTATAGGCCACCATGTATATATATATATGGGTCAGCAAAAATATGCTCTGAGAAAAGTGATAGAAGAAAAAATTATTCACATTTTCTAATCCCTTTGCCAAATTACTATTTTGAATATAATTCAAATGAGATTTCATCCCTATCATTTTTAGAGTCTAATCTCACTTAGAGATTACTTATCAAAAATGGTAAAAAAAACCAAATAACTCTCAATACACACAATATACAAAAGATGCACAAGTACATTAAACTACTGAATTCCACATATTGTACACCATAAAGAAGTTTATAAGTTTCTGTGGAGTCCTATGTAGAAATATATTTAATACTCTGCCCTGAATTTTTCCATGAAAATGCATTTGTATGCAAATTATACTGTACAATGTACACCTGAAAATGTGTTGCTTTGCATTCTTTCTAAGCACCAGCCAAAAAAAATAGTTATAGGACATCTGAAGGATATTTGATTTGAAAATGCTTTTGAATAGGATTATAAAACAAAAATCTCAAAGCCTTGTTATGACTAGCACAATAATGTTATATAGTACATTCAGATTATTTTAACCAGGACACTATAAACAAGCCATTTCCACTAGATTTCTTAAGTTGTATATACCACATCAATATTTATTATATAAGTTTGAAAAAAAGTTTTGTTACTAATATTGCCATATGAATTATTATTTCTAGTTTGTGATCCTTCGTGAAAGTTCCTTAGTGAAAGATGAAGATTTCAGAGATTTAAATGAAATCTTCATCTTTTATGGGAGCTATTTTCAATGGGGACAATTTTCAATGGGGACTATTTAGCTAATCCCAGGTTATCATTGATGGGGATGAAATTCATTTACAGCCAGAGTGGAAAACTAAGAGGAAATTATTCTCATCTTTTGATCTAGTAATAATTATACAGTATGCATCTGTAAAAGCTGAAGAATCTGACAAATATACTTTTTAAGATCTTAATTGAAAAATATAAAATTTTACTTCAGTTATTCACACATAATGAGATTTGACAAAAAGGTCAGATTTTGCTTTAAGGTAAGCATATTCTTACAAGTGTTATATCTAAATTGTTTTCAAAATAAACAAAATAAATTATTACATTTATCAATATTTACATTGTACATTTTTCCCCATAATTTGATTGTCTTAACAAAACTATGAAGAGAAATGGGCACTGCACTTGAAATGTTCTTACTTTATCAAATCTGCATTCCAAAATCTATTCAAATTCCATGTGAATGTATCCTTTTTTCTCTAATATTCATTGAAGTTGTAGATAAAGATAATGAAAATTTAGCATCTACTAAAATAATTTGAAATGCAAAAATAGCAGTTCTATTAACAATTCACACTGTAACACATTAAGATAGTGACCATAAATTGTGAGCCCTGGCCCATTACACACACAGTTCTTTACAAAGCCAACCATGGCCTAGTACAATGCACAAGCCCACAAGGAAATAAATCAAGAGGAATAATGGTTTCAATATACAACTGTTCATTTTTTTAATTGAAAGTACATATTTCATATCCAAGCCACTGCTTCAGACTATTGCATCCTACTTCAAAACTGCTTTCACAGATTTATGAATAGAGGCAGCCTGAAGAATAACTACTTGGATACTCTTAGATCATTCTTTCTGGACACATTCAATTGCATCATTGTAGTAAGAATGTGAACCAGGACTAAATGGTTCAAAATAAACATATTTATGAATATATATACATATATACACATATATTTATAGAGAGAGATTGTCTTATTAGTATATAGGTATGTATATATAGAGATACATGTATGCATATATGTGTTTATCCACTTTGCAAAGCATATAGATAAGAAGTGTCTGAGGCCATATTTGAACACAGGACCTCCTCTCTCTAGGTTTGGTGCTCTATCCACTGAGCCACCTAGCTTCCCCTGTGATTAATATTTTTTTAAACTCTCACTTTCCATCCTAGAATCAATACTATGTATTGGTTCTAAGGCAGAAGAGTGGGAAGGGCTGGGAAATGTGGATTAAGTGACTTGCTCAGGGTCATATAGCTAGGAAGTGTCTGAGGCTAGATTTGAACCTAGGACCTCTGGTCTGTAGTCCTCAAACCACTGAGCCACGCAGCTGCTCCCTATGGTTAATATTTTAAATAGAAAAAGAAACTCTTGGCTAAGCTCTTTTTCATTAAAAGTTTTCAATTTGATTCATCTAGAACAGTGATTCCCAAAGTGGGTGCTACCACCCCCTGGTGGGTGCTGCAGTGATCCAGGGAGGTGGTGATGGCCACAGGTACATTTATCTTTCCTATTAATTGCTATTAAAATTTAAAAAAAATTAATTTCCAGGGGGCTAAGTAATATTTTTCTGGAAAGGGGGCGGTAGGCCAAAAAAGTTTGGGAACAACTCATCTAGAATGTATGAAGTAGGGAGGGAGGGAAAGAAAGATGGAAGGAAGGAAGGAAGGATAAATGCAAAGGAAATAGAAGGGAGAAGAGGGAAAGAAAAGGAGGGGGAAAGAAACACAAGTGATTCATAAGGCTCTTTACATTATTAATTAATACAAACAATAATAAATCATCTACTACATTCCAAGAACCCATACTATTAAATTTATAATTATTAATCAATTTTGGTTTCAAATTTACCCTGGGAGGTAGATACTTTTATAAATCCTATTTAAAAGATAGGGAAACTGAGGCAAACGAAGGTCAAGTGTCTTGCCCAGGATCATACATCTATTGTCAAAGGTCAAATATGAACTCAGGTCTTCCTATCTACATTGCTGATTCCCAATTAGCTGTATCACACAACTTGCCTTGTATATATGGAGCAATAAAATTCAAAATATGTTTGAAAAAGAATGCAGTTTTCAAAAAATCAGTTAAAATAAATTGTTACTGATTTTCTTTTTTTTCTATCGTCATACTTATTCCACGTATTCCTCCACTTATTCCCAGATAGTCATCACATATATTAAACTATATTTTTAAATAGAAGAAATGTACAATTCATTGATATATTGAAAAAGCCCCAAAACATTCAGTGAATAAAACTTGTAATTCAGCAACTTCCACAAAAGGGTCTATCAAATGCTATCATATCTTTCTTTCACATCCTACTTGATCTTTAGTATTTTGCTATACTTACTCACTTATTTTTAGGTTTCTAGTTATCCTTTCTACTTACATCTTTAGAGTCAATGTGTATATCATTTCTAACTTCTCTCTACATTGGTTTACATTAAACTTCATGTTTCTTCGTTTTCATAATAGACACTGATTCTGACAAAACAACATTATATTCATGTACCACAGTTTATTTAGCCATTCTCCAATTTATAGGTATCTGCTTTGTTTTTAATTCTTATCAGTTTGCAGTTCCACCAATATTAGAGACCCAACATGTCCCATCCATCATTTGACATTTTCCTTTTCTGTCATATAAGCCCATCTAATAGGGGTGAGGTGGTACCACAGAGTTGTTTTAATTTTATTTCTCTAATTAATAGCAATTGGGAAATTTTTATATGGTATTTTTATACAGGTATAATAGTATATAGTATATAAAATTATATAGGTATTTTCATGCAATGCATATTTCCATATTGGTCATGTTGTCTAGAAGACACATATAACACATACAATAGAAATCTCATGAAGGAAATAATGTTGAAGATGGCATGCTTTGATTTGCACTCCGTTTCCAATATTAATTCTTTGGATATGGACAGCATTTTCTTCATGAGTACCTTGTTGTTATCTTAGAGACTTGCTTTGATGATATTTATTTAGTCCTTCATGGTTGATCATTATATAATATTTCTATTACTGTATACATTGTTCTACTCACTTCATTTTCCATCAGCTAAAATATGTCTTTCCAAGTTTTTCTGAACTCATCATGTTTATCATTTAACATGCCATAATAGTATTCCATTATGGGCATATAACATAACTCGTTCTTCTATTTCCCAACTGATCGAAAACCTCTTAGGTTCCAATTCTTTGCCACAACAAAAAGGAGTGCTGAATATATTTTAGTGAAAATAGGTCCTTTTTCATTTTCTCTGATTGCTTTTGGACACAGATCCAATAGTAAAATTAATTACTGGGTAAAAGGCTATGCACAATTTCGTGGCCCTTTTAGCTTGTTTCTATATTGTGCTCCAGAATAGTTCTATCAGTTCACAGTTCTGCAACTGTGTATTAGTGTCCCAATTTTTCCCACATCCTCTTCAATATTTATAATTTTAATTTTTGGTCATGTTATTCAATCAGATAGATATGAGGTGGTATCCCAGAGTTGTTTTAATGTGCAACTCTTTAAACAAAAATAAATTGAATCATTTTTTTCATATTTCTGAATAACTTTAATTTATTCTCTGAAAACTGCCTGTTCATATATTTTGATCATTTTTCAAATGGAGAATGCTTTGTGTTATTATAAATTTGATTTAGTTCTCTAAATATTTGAGAAATGAAGCCTTTGTCAGACACTTGCTATCAATTTTTTTCAAACTTTTTTTGTTTCACTTCTAATCTTGGTTTCATTGATTTTATTTTGTATTTAGAAATTTTAATCCAATCACAATTATCTATCTCATTTTTGGTAATGTTCTCTATGCCTTGTTTGGTCATTATTTTTCATCTTATTCAGAATTCTAATAGGTAAACTTTTCCTTGTTCCCCTAATTGGTTTATGTTTTCACCATTTATTTGAAGATTAGGTATCCACTTTGACTTTATCCTGCTGTATGGTGCAAGATATTGGTCCTTGCAAAGTCTCCACCATACTGTTGTCTAATTTTCACAGAAGTTTTTGTCAGGTAGAGAGTTCTTGCTCTAAAGGCTTGGATCTTTTGGTTAATCATACACTAAGTTACTTTGGACATTGTCACATATTGATAACCTAATATATATCATTGATTGGCAATTCTATTTCCTACCCAGTATTTTTTTGTAATTACCACTTTATATTATAATTAGTGTTTTGATATAGACAGGCTTCCTTCCCTCATACATTTTTTCCCACTAATTTCCTTGATATTATTGGCCTTCTTTTCCTTCAGATGAACTTTGTTGTTATTTTTAAAACTTCTATGATATAATTTTAGGTGGTTTGATTGGTATGGAATTGAATAGATAAATTAATTTGGGAGATTGGAATAGAATTTTCTTTCTCTGTTTTATCTCTATCTGGTTTTGGTTTAAATATCATATTTTTGACATAAAAAAGTATTTGGAAGGATTCCTTTCCCCCTATTCTTAGAAATACTTTATATATTATTGGAATTATATAGTATGTTGGATATGTGTTTATGTTTATATATACATATATACATATATGTAGGTATATGTATGTATGTATGTATGTATGTATATATTTAGAGTTCTTTGAATGTTTGGGAGATTCACTTATGAATCCTTCTGGCCCTGACCATTTTTCATACTAAGTTTCTTGATGGTTTGTTCAATTTCTTTTTCTTTGATGGAGTTGTTTGTTCTGTTTACTCTTTTCTTAATCTGGGTAGTTTATATTTTTGTAAGGTTTCATCTACTTCATTTAGAATGTCACATGTAGTTGGAAAAAATAACTTCCAATGATTGCTTTCATTTCTGTTTCATTGATTGTGATTTTTCCTTTTTCATTTTTGATACTGGTAATTCATTTTTCTCTTTCTTTTGTAATCAATTAACTAATGGCTTATTTTTTTTTCATAAAAACAACTCTTACCTCATTTATTAATTCCATGGCTTTCTTACTTTCAGTTTTATTAATCTCTGTTTTGATTTTCATGATTTCTAATTTGATGTTTAATTGGGAATTTTTTTCTATTTATTTTAACTTTTCATGCCCAATTTATTGATCTGCTCTTTCTCAATTTTATTATTTATTTTATTTTTTCAGGATTAAGAGATATTAATTTCCCCCTAAGTACTGCTTTGGCTGCACCCATAAATTTTAATATGTTGTTTCTTTGTTATAATTTCTATAATGTTTTTTATTGTTTCTAAGATTTATTCCTTAACTCATTTATAATTTAGGATAAGATTACTTAGCTTCCAAATAAATTTTGGTCTTTCTGCTGCCCTTTGTTGAGTGTAATTTTTAATTGCATTATGATCTGAAAGTTATGCAATTAATATTTCTGCTTTTCTAAATTCAATTGTGAGATGAGCCTGACCTATTATCTGGTCATTTTTTTGTGAAGGTGCCTGTACTACCAAGAAAAAGTGTATTCCTTTCAATGCCCATTTAGTTATCTCGAGAAGTCTATCATATTCCATACCTTCTGGTCCTTTAATGTAGGAGCCGTTAGATCCTGTGACTAAAAAATATTTTGATTATTTCATTTTGACTGCTTGTAGTAATTTTTTTCTTTACCTGGAAGTTCTGGAATTTAGCTATAATAGTCCTACAGCATTTTATTTTAGGGTCTCATTCAGGTGGGGATCAATAGATTCTCTCAGTTTCTATTTTTCCTTCTTCAAGAATATCAGGGCAATTTTACCTGATAATTTCTTATAAATGATAGCTAGCCTTATTATTATTATTATTATTATTATGGCTTTGAGATAGTCTGATAATTCTTAGGTTATATCTCCTGCATCTATTTTCCAGTGAGACATTTCAGATTTTCTTCTATTTTTCCATTTTTTTAAATTTTGTCTTATTTTTTCCCGCTGTCTTATGGATTAATTAGCTTCTATTTAATTTTAGAGAGTTTTTTCTACCTCAAGTTTTTGTGTTTCCTTTTCCATTTGGCGAATGGTATTCTTTAAAGTGTTGTTTTCTCCACTTTTTTTTTGTTGTTGTTTGTTTCCATTTCCATTTGATCCAGTCTATTCCCTAGGAAGTTGTTTTCTTTTATTTATTTTTGTGTCTCCATTTCCTTTTGGCCTATTCTAGTTTATAGAGTTAGTTTCTTCAGTGAATTTTTTCCTAGTCTAGTTTTTCTTTCAATTATCTTATTATCTGGTTTCTGAGCTTCTTTTCAAGACCTTCCAGCGTTTTTTTGTTTGTTGTTGTTTTGTTTTTTTGTGCCTGATATCTTTTCATACCTTTCTATGCAGCAGTTTTGTTTTTCCTTTCTTGGCATTGTTGTCCTCTTATTAATGTGTATTTTGGTCTCCTGTCACTAAAGTGAATTCCTAAGTTTGGGGGGCAGGGTTTCTTGGTGTTTTTTTTCTGAGTTATTTTTTCCCTGTTAAATTTTCTGTCTGTTGAGTTTCTTCTGCATTCCTTGGATAGAAGGCTCACTGCTCCAAGCTTCTGGAGTACTTTTCTCTGGTACTTGGGGTAGGTCTAGCTGCCTTTCTCATAGTGTGTCTGTCGAGGAGGTGGTCCTGCTAGCTTTCTGTGAGGAGGTTTGCATCTCTAGCTGCTTTCTTCAGCTATATTCAGAAGAAATAGAATACCTAAATAATCCCATATCAGAAAAAGAAATTGAACAAACCATCAAAGAACTCCCTAAGAAAAAAATCACCAGGACCTGATGGATTCACAAGTGAATTTTATCAGACATTCAAAGAGCAACTAATCCCAATGCTATACAGATTATTTGATATGATAAGCAAAGAAGGAGTCCTACCAAATTCCTTTTATGACACAAATATGGTACTGATTCCAAAGCCAGGGAGATCAAAAACAGAAAAAGAAAACTACAGACCAATCTCCCTAATGAACATAGATGCAAAAATCTTAAATAGAATATTAGCAAAGAGACTCTAGCAAGTAATTAAGAAGATCATCCACCATGATCAGGTGGGATTTCTTCTTCCTAAGCTCCATTGCTCTCTAGAACACATTCCATTTCTTCCTGTGTTTTCTCTTGGACAGAATACTATTGTGTTATTTGAATTTCCCTTATTTTGTATTTGAAGACCTTGCCTTACTTTCAGAACTTGTTTCTGAACTAAATCATTAGATTTAACAACAATGTACTTTTAATTAGATACTTTTTTGTAGAGGATATCTATGAATTCTTTTGATTGGTATTTTTTTTTTCTAAGATTAGAAAATATGGGCAGACCTCTTTTATTTTGTGCATTGTAGTTTTTTGTTTGTTTGTTTTTTGCCCTATCTTTTTCTTATGGAAGATCTATTGTCCCTACATTATCTTTATCAAACCTTTTTTCAGATCAGTTTGTTTTACTTGCAGAGTGAGTATATTTTCTGTTCATGACATTTTTTTTCTTTTCTTCTAGATTATCCTTCTCTCCTATATATGTGCATTTTCTAAATATTATTTTCTCTCTTGTTTCTTTGGTAAGCTTTGAATTGCTGATTCCAGGTTTTCTATTCTGTCCATTATTTTTTGTTATGCAGTTCATATATTCAACTCCTGTAATTCTCATTTCTATTTTCAAACCATTCAAAAACAGCATGTTATATGTCATGTAGTCCTCACCTTCATAGGGTCCTTTAGCTCGTCAAATGTTAAGTCATTTTCCTTTTTGGAGTATTTATTCACTGATTTTTGTTGTTCTGTCATTTTTATTGATGCCTGAAGTCATAGACTAGCTCTGGAGCCTATGTGCCCTTCTGTTGTTAGTGGTTCCTAGTTCATTTATCTGTTTATACTGAAGTTCTTTTCATTTTATTCTCCTCAATTTTTTGGATAATTTTATTCCTTTTCTACTGATTTAAAGCAATTTTTTCTGACTCTCTCTCCTCTGATGGTATCCTTGGTGAGGCGGGGATTGGATTTCTATGTTTTTTAGCCTCCTCCCATGCTGGGCAATCCATAGTTCACCAGCCTAAGTTCACCAGCTTTTTGGTGGTTAGAACTGGACCGACTAGTTACTTCCTTCTATTTCTTAGGTCTTTGACACTGTCAGTCACACTATTGACCAGTTCCCACCAGTAGCTCAGAGCTTTGAGGAAGCACAGGATCATACACCATCATCCCTAATTCCTGGACCTTTTTGTTCCTAACATGAGGTAGTCTCATTGGCTGGCTGTGGAGCTATAGACAAACTTCTGCAGCCTCTATCTAGGAACTTCATGGCACTGGAAAGAGTAAGGGGATATCAGGTTAAATGGGTAAGTTTTGCTATAAGCCTGTATAGAGCTTTAGGGCAGTTTTCCTCTAATAGAATGGAGGATGGAGAGAGATGGTAAGTAAGTCCTAGGGTCAGTGCACTAGGCTCAGTTCATGTTTTGTTTTGCTTTAACTTTCTTTTGAATCCTAAATGTACTAGACTAAGGAAATATGTGAAGTACCTTTATCTTTGGTGCTTAATTCATCCTTTGTAGAGATTTGTGAGGGATGTCTATATACCCTATCTTATTGCTCCTATAACCTGGGAAAATTATACAAAAAAGTCTTCATGCTGTTTTAAACTATTAAACCTTATAATAGCATTACAAATTTGGAGTATCCTCTATTTTATATTGTTGTTGCACAAGACATCAAGAGATTGAAGGAAGAATAATGAGTTCATAATGAATTTTACTTATTTCATCCTATTGATGTTTAGGCATTTAACATGTTACCAAATTTATTTATGTTTATATTATAGGAAAGAGAGTATAGGCAAAATATAACAAATTACCCTATCTGAAAAGCCCTTTTCCTACAATAACCAGACCCCAGCCTTCTTCAGAGCCAGTTGTGCAACATCAGAACACTTCTTTTCCTCCCATTCCATTTTAGAGCTCATCTAAATTCAGACATTATCCCTCTGATTCTAAGATGAAGTTTAATGAGCATTATCCAGCAATTCCTTGCTCATGTGTGAATTACTTCATTCTTAATTTATGAAACAGGTTAATCTAATCGTTTATTATGGTGCTAAATCTATTACAACAAATGTTTCATTGGCTGTAGTTACAGAATAGAGAAATGTTCAGATTGCTCATGAGACCACACCTGGAAAAAAATGACCCTCTTGGATATCCTGAGCCCAGAAGATTTACTCTAATTCAACAGAGAAAATAGGAGTTCTCTGAGAGGTGGCATGGGAAGACAAAAAAGAGGGGGAAAACTTTAATTATGAAAAGCATGAATATAGTCAATCTATCAAATAACACACCTGTGAAATTGTGGGAGTTTACAGATGTATAATAGCATTATGATATTCATGGAAGGGGAAATAAAAACCATAATTTATGCTGGGAAATTTTAAATAAAAAGCCACATCTTGAAAATTACAGAGATTAACAGTAGGTTTCAAATTATGGACACAACGATGTCATTTACAAGAGTTCAAAGATGAAAAAAAAATAAACATAGCAATTCATACCTAGGTGACCTCTAAAGTTCCATGTAGCTTAAAATCTTGAATGCTATGATATTTTTGCATTTATTCATTATTTTACAAACAAACTAATAGTTTTCAAGATACACCTTCAATTTAGAAAATAGTCAATGTCACATAAAGTGAAAAAAAGTAGAGATATTGAGTTAGAATAGCAAAAATTAGGGGCATCTGGGTAGCTCAGTGGACTGAGAGCCAGACCTAGAGCCGGGAGGTCCTAGGTTCAAATCCGGCCCCAGACACTTCCCAGCTGTGTGACCCTGGGCAAGTCACTTGACCCCAATTGCCTACCCTTACCACTCTTCCACCTAGGAGCCAGTACGCAGAAGTTAAGGGTTTAAAACAAAACAAAACAAAACAAAAGAATAGCAAAAAAATCTTTGCTTCATAAAATACAAAGTCACCATCGAACTTCTTAGGTATTGCCCTATAATCCTCCCCTTGAAGAAACTCAAGAAAAGGTAGACCTAAGAGCCTTTGGTTTCTAAAAATAAGTATAGAAATGGCCTTTCAAGTCACAAGACATAATAATGGAATATGTAGGAAATATTTTATTACATGTACTTCAGGATCTCTTATGTATCAAAAGCAAGCCTGTAGGCATCAACAACCATTTTCATCTCATGTGGACTATTTATGTGCACATACATTGAAAGTTTATGTGTTCTTAAATGGAGCCCATTATAAAACCATGGAAGAACAATCAGTAGTTTGTTTGGTTGTTTCTTCCAGAAAAAAAATTCACTATATCATAAAACCGTTTTCTAGGGGTAATAGAAAGATAAAATATAAGGGTCATGATCTTTATTCTTTTACTGTCTATTACTTGAGCTTTTACTTGATTTAAGCTTTTGTAGCTAACACATAGACTTTAAATACATATATCACACATTTAGGGACTACCTGAGAAGTAGAGAGAGTCACACAGAGGGTGTCAGCTCTTTCTTTGGAAAAAAATTTACTTCATGTGATGTACTCAAAAACTTTTAGACTGACTCAATTCACCATTTGAGTTTATCAGTTCAAAACCTATCAGAATCTATGAGGAATGTGCTTTGTAAATTGGATTTCAAAAGTACATTAATAATTCATATTTCTTCCAATAATGTACTTTAGGCTTCCTAGAAAATAAAGTTCTCAGGTAACCCTCTAAATGCTTGAAACCAAACCAATAAGGCAGTCAGAAAATACAGAATATGTATGTACAAATACATGTCTTGAATGGCATATCATTGTCATTTTGAATTATGTATTTCCACTTGACTATTTTCATCAAGCTCATTTTTAATTTCATCACTTAATTGTGATTTTATCACTTTCTATTTTTTTTAACTCATACAGCAAGCACAGTTGTTTCTTGATGTAACTATAATTCATCTCTTCTTTCAATTGTATTCCTTTCCATCATCCCCTTAAGTCTTATTTATTCATAAAAAGAGGTGGCCACTTTCTTTAGCAAAAAAATTCTCTTGACTTATTACCTCTTTAATTTATTGCTTTGATTATCAATTTCTTTTCATTGGCAAACAATTAGAAGATTCCATTTGTTGTATTTACTTTGTCAGCATTCACTCCACTCTGTTCCAGTCGGCCTCATTCTCTCTTCCTCTTTTGGAACTGATCTATTTGATTTATCAATGGCCTTGTGGTAAAATATACTACCTTTTCATCTGGAATTTTAAATGTGCATTTTTAAGTTTTCTTTTTGAGTAAACCTCCCAATATGCAAAGAAGAAAAAAAGAATCCTTTAAAAACTATAAATGTTCAGTGGAGTGAGAGTCAGGCCTAGAGACGGGAGGTCCTAGGTTCAAACCCGGCCTCAGCCACTTCCCAGCTGTGTGACCCTGGGCAAGTCACTTGACCCCCATTGCCCACCCTTACCAATCTTCCACCTATTAGACAATACACCGAATTACAAGGGTTTAAAAAAAACTATAAATGTTTGTTATGTAGTTTTTAAAGGAAATACATTTATATATAATTGTGAGTATGGAGAGAGAAAGAGAAAGATGGAGACCGAGAGATAGAGAGCTCACATTTATAGATCATTTTTAGGTTTGCAACATTCTTTACAAATTTTACTTAAAATAACTTCCTTCTTCTCTATCCTCAACATAAAGCCAGAAATTGAACACAAATGATTGCATTATAAACACACCACCTTTAATCAAGTGCTCTACTGTCTCACAACTATCATTAAGCTTAGTTTTCTGGGGATAAAATAATTTCATTGTTTTAAGAAGCACATAGTCAGAAAACTTTCCCTTCGAAGGTAGATTACAGATAGTCCTCTAATTTATGGTGTTAGAGAATTAGCTAGAGTAGCAAATGATTAAATGACTTAAATAGTTTATGTTTGAGATAATCCAGCTCTTCTTGACTCTGAAGCCAAAACTATCCATTTTGTCACACTGATCATTGACTCTCATTTTGCTTAACTTAAAATTTTATTTACATATTTAAAACTATTTCCTTTTTTTTTCTTACTAAGATTAAACTGATGGTACTATGGATGGTTCTTCATACTATAAGTCAAAAAGACTGGTATTTAAATCCAACTTCTGGATATGTACTAGTTGTGTGACCTGGGGCAAGTCATTTAACCCATTTTGTCTCAGTTCCCTGAGTTGTAAAATGTATATAATAATACTTGCCTCTCAAGGTACTTTTGAGAATCAAATGAAATAATATTTGTAAAACATTTAGCACACTGCTTGGCACACTGTAGGCATAATTATATAAAGTCTTATTCTCTATTCTATATATTCTATATATTCCCAGAATATATAGAAAAGATACCCTACTGCATCTAGAATTCCTTCACAGGCTAAAATAGGAGAGAGAAATAAAAATATTAGTTCTTTGGTCACTGATTATATTATGCATATCAAATTCCTGCACTAAAATTCCTAAAATGTCAGTCATATTGAATCACAATTTAATATGTGAATGTTGTCTCCAAAAGATCATTATGAAAAAATATTTAGATATCAGGGTGGCATACTGCTTTAGAGAGTACAGATTGAATTATTTTAGTGAGAAGTACAGGTCTACAATCTTGGAATCCATTATTCTATAATGCATTACTTTATTATTATTATATAATCAACATGTATTATTATTATTATATTTTCACATTGCATTATTATTCCATTTTTAACTTAGAAATTACCTTAAGCTTACCCTGAGGAAAGAAGAGAAATATATATATATACATATATATATACACACACATATATATGTATGAAATGAAAGACATAAATAGGAAATTTACAAGTCCTATAAAATTTCAGGTGTATGGGAAAGGAAAAGAGAGAATGCAATTTTAAGAACAGATTTTTCTTTTTATTTCTGGATTTCCAAACTTTGCCCCCATTTTATATTTTCAAAAGGGTTTCTTTTCTGGAATTTTAAACTTATATTACATTAGTTCCATTAAAATTAATCAGATGGTTTGGGACATCATTTTCAATGGACATAAATTGAAATTTAAGTCTTTTTCTCAAATATTAACAATTTTGTCCATTAGTATTTTCTCCCAAACATAAGAACATTTTATTTTTTAAAACAACACAGTGAAGGTTGAAAAAAAATAATACTAGTGTAATAAAAGAATCTAACATAATATTACATCATGGCTTCAGGTTCCTGTCATACTTAAATTTAGATGAGAATAAGTATTTTGATCCTTGATTATCAATCAATAACATATATTGAATAGTCAAAGTGCTATGATTTTGTGATGAAGGTTATAAAGAAGCATAAAACCTAATCTCTACACAAAAAATGTTTTCACTCTTCTAAGAAATCTTTTCCAAACTACTTCATTATTTCTGATTTAGAGGCTGTTAAAGATAATTCAATGTAAAATTACGCCTAAGTGTATGACATTCTAAGTCCATCCCAAGTTCCTCTGGAAATTCTATCCTTAATTTGATTAGATTATTTCCATAAAAAAGGATTTCTTTAAATACTAATTGATTTTATTATATTTAATGTTTTGTTCACTAGTCATTAATTATTTGTGGGGAATTTGTGGAGACAAATATAGATACATTCTTCCTAGAAAATTTAGATACATACTACTTATCATTTAAAGAAATCTCCACTTATTCCTATGCTCTATAGTGTTTTTTTTTTAAACCCTTAACTTCTGTGTATTGGCTCCTTGGTGGAAGAGTGGTAAGGGTGGGCAATGGGGGTCAAGTGACTTGCCCAGGGTCACACAGCTGGGAAGTGTCTGAGGCCGGATTTGAACCCAGGACCTCCTGCCTCTAGGTCTGGCTCTCAATCCACTAAGCTACCCAGCTGCCCCCTATCTATAGTGTTTTTAATAGGAGTGGATGTTGTATTTTCTCGAAAGTTTATTCGACATCTATTGAGATAATCATATGGTTCCTGTGGGTTTTGTTACTGATTTGATAAATTATACTGATAGTTTTCCTAATATTAAACCATCCTATATTCCTAGTATAAAACCAGTCTGGTCATGTTGAATGATCCTTATGATATATCAATATAATCTTGCTAGTATTTTATTTAAAAATTTGCAATAATATTGATTAGGGAGATTTATCTATAGTTTACTTTCTTCCTTTTTGCTCTTTTATTTTAGGTACAATCACCATATTTGTGTTACAAAAGGACTCTTTATTGCCTGTTTTCCCAAGTAAATTATATAGTATTGGGATTGATTGACCTTTAAATTATTGGTAGAATTCATTTGCCCTAGGGATTTGTTCTTCAGAAGTTCATCAATACTTTGTTCAATTTATTTTTCTAAAATGGAAATATTTAAGTATTCTTTTTCCTCTTCTGTTAATCTGGGCAATCAAAATTTTTATAAATACCATCTATTTCATTTAATCAAATGTATTTTTATATAATTGGATAAGATAACTTTTGAAAAAATTTACACAGGAATGGTTTTTATTGGGCAGAGTATATCTTGGTTCTTGTTCTGGCTTTGCCATTTCTTATGACTGAGAAAATTGTTATTATTTTTAATTTATTTATTTATTTAGAATTTTTTTCCAGTTACATGATTCATGATTTTTCCTACCCCACTTCCCTCACCCATCCTGGAGCCGACAAGCAATTCCACTGGGTTATACATGTATCATTTTTCAAAACCTATTTCCATATTATTCATATTTGTAATAGAGTGACCTTTTAAAGCCAAAACCCAAATCATATCCCCATCAAACCACGTGATCAATCATATGTTTTCATTCTGTATTTCTACTCCCACAGTTCTTTCTCTGGATGTGGAAAACATTCTTTCTCATATGTTCCTCATTGTTGTTCTGGATCAATGAATTGCTCCTAGTAGAAAAGTTTGTTACATTCGATTGTGCCACAGTGTATCTGTCTCTGTGTACAATGAGAAAAGCCATGAATCTCAAAGTTTTGCTTTTTGTAGGACAGTTTATGTAGGTCAGTGATTCCCAAAGTGGGCGCCACCAGCCCCTGGTGGGTGCTACAGCAATCCAGTGGAGCGGTGATGGCCACAGGTGCATTTGGGGGCAGTGAATAACTGTAAGGAGGCGGTGATAGTATGTGACAGGGGGCGCTAAGTAATATTTTTTCTGGAAAGGGGGCGGTAGGCCAAAAAAGTTTGGGAACCACTGATATAGGTGCTCATAATGAATGGGAATCCTATATGATGGGAAAGCAATGCAGAAGTCTTTCATTTGGATGTCATGTTGGGTCAGGATGAATACATCAACTAATTTCTCAACTAAGTTTAAGTGGCCTTAGACTGAGGTGGACTCAAGAGTTTGAAAGTTTTATGTCCTGATTTCTCTTGGGTGTTCACATTTACCCAGTATATTTTGATCACAATAGCTTTCCATCCATAATTTTGAGGCCTTCATCTTTACAACCTATTAAGATACATTTTTTCCTTTTGAGATGCACATTTATAAAAGAAATCGTATACACATGTAAATTTATTTTAAAGAATTTTTATTTGATCATTAGAAGTTCTGATCAGATTGTCCCTTCCCCATATGCTTCCATAATATATACAGTCATGAAGGGTAGGGGGGTGGACAGTGATAAAAGTAAAATAAAGAAAACAAATATATAATATGCAGCACCATTATATTTCCCTTTTGGATTTCTATAAATACTTATTCCTAACGATCCCCTTGTAATTTCAGTAATTAGTATAAATGATTTAAATTAAAGCATTTTTTTGGCTCAATGACAATTGCCAGAACTGCATCCAAAAGTCTAGTTTTTCAGGCTATGATTTGCTGCAAATCATTTCTCTGTTTCCCCCATAGTAATGCTAATTCTGTTCAGATAACAGGCAACTAAAGCAGTTGTCTCATCATATTATATTCTCTATTGGAAAAATAATCACTTGAATACATAGTTAAAATTACATGAACTCTGCTGCATACCAATTCCATACCTGTTTAGGTTAAACTTTTTGACTATTACTATTTACTGATTCATTTTATTTTGTAGGATGATGGAATTTCCTTCATTGGAGCATTTCTCTACCTAGATAAAATCATAGATTTTTTTGTATATTCAATATTCAATAAAATTCATGCTATATATCCAGAAAAGCATATGATATAGTATAGCTCTGACTCTGCATTCATGAAGGTTATGTCAAAAGACTGTGGCACTGGCATGTCCTACAAATCAGGAAAAACTTTCAAGTCCCAGCTTGATGACATCACATGCTTTCTAAGTACCAAACTATGCTCTGGCAGTTAGACAATAAAATGATTTTATTTTGTTATGGTTTATTTGTTCTTCCACATTTATGAAATCATCTGACAGTGAATGAAGGGGTAACTGGCAATCATCATAAATAAGGGGAGCCTCTTCACTTATAACTTTAGGGAGAGGTATAGTAAAAGTCTCTGGATTTGAAATAAAAGGACAAAGATTATACCCCTCTGCAACTACTTATATAATTTTGGAAATTTACCTGCTGTTTGGACCTTGGTTTTATCATGTATAAATATGGGATATGAGAGTGGACTGGATGGCTTTTAAGACCTCCTTTTCATAAAGCTGTGATTCTATTATTTTTAATAAGTGGCAAAGCAAAATGAAAATGAATGGAATTTTAAAAAATAATGATTTTATTTGAAACATGATTTCATGCCAAAGAGACATTGGTTATATGCTCTCCTGATTTGAAGAATCAAATTCTAATAAATCTCTCCATTACTCAGTTTGAAATACCAAGTTCAGTACATGTAAAATGGATTTCCATTTTGATCAGAGGTGATACTATTATCTCTCTATTTAGGGTTGGACTATGAAAATGTTAAAGTAACTCCAGTGACATGAATATTCATTAAGTCAAACAGTCTTTGTTTCCCTGGTATGATGATGGTGTGGCAGAGTGTACTCATTAAAAAAGAAACTTGTGAGTGAAATCTGTTGCTTAGCTTATCAAAACACCTGTCAGTTTTTTACAACACATATGGCATTGTATCCAGAATGCCACATGGGTGTCACTTCCTGGATATGATTTGGCTCTCAGAAACACATCCTCAGGACCCATTCCTTCTAAAATGAGACTGGCATCCAACAATTCATCCACATAGGTCAGAAAAGTTTTCAAAAGCATTTTAATGTTTGTGCCCTGGGTAAAAAAATAATAATTCTATTATACAGGGTGAGATTCTAATCATTAAAATAAACCAAAACTTGTTTTAAAACAGAACTCATATTTGTCAAACCAAGAATCTTACCCAAATGGGTGGGAAATCGGAAATTCTGTATTTTTAAATCTGCACTAGAAAATGTTTAAGTCTCTACAAAGTACTATGTTAAAAAAACCCATGATTTTTCATTTTTATAAAAAGTTCTTTTAAAAGTAATTTTCATTTGAAGGAATGTTGCAGGATCAACCAGCATACAATAGCCCTGCTAACTCAGACCAAAAGAAAGACCTTTAAGTAAACTATGATCTAAAATTTAGAATTTCTATCTTTTTCTCCAGAACAAAATTGTGTTGGAGCTATTGGGTTCAATAGAAGCTACTTTTTTTTTAAACCCTTGTATTTCGGTGTATTGTCTCATAGGTGGAAGAGTGGTAAGGGTGGGCAATGGGGGTCAAGTGACTTGCCCAGGGTCACACAGCTGGGAAGTGGCTGAGGCTGGGTTTGAACCTAGGACCTCCTGTCTCTAGGCCTGACTCTCACTCCACTGAGCTACCCAGCTGCCCCGAGAAGCTACTTTTTTAATATTTATTTTGTTGTAGACCTATTATCTAAACATTTATACAATTACATTTTAATTTAAAAAAACTATCCTATTAACTAAATGTGTAATCTTGCCTAAAGCACCAAATATCTTTGGGGCTATTTCTTCATTGGCAAAATTATAATATTTGATTCTCTACCCTGATAGTGAGTGAGAAAAGAACTATTCAGATGGGAAGAGGTAAAACCAAGATCATATACTTCTTCCTTCATAGCAACCTGTGGACTTGAATGCCTGGTAATATTGTTTTGTCTGTTTCTGTTGTGTTTCCGTGTTTATTTTCATTGGTAAATCATCATTAGACATAGAATGGACCAGGCCTCAAACTTGTGAGCATCAAAAATTAGGATAACCAACAGAGGACCATTCTAGAAGGATCCAGTCTTATGTAGATATCTGCTTAACATAGCCCAGCAACAGGTCAAGTGTGCCCCTTAGATACCATTTCTTCTTTTATTTTTTAGAAAAAATTTCCATGGTTACATGATTCATGTTCTTTCTTTCTCCTTCACCCCCTTCACCTCCCCCCCATAGGTGACACACATTTCCACTGGTTTTAACATGTGTCATTAATCAAGACCTATTTCCATATTATTGATATTTGCATTGGTGTGGTCGTTTAGTGTCACATCCCCAATCATGTCCGCATCAAACCATGTGTTCAAGCAGTTGTTTTTCTTCTGTTTCCACTCCTGTAGTTCTTTCTCTGAGTGTGGGTAGCATTCTTTACCATAAATCCCTCAGAGCTGTTCTGGGTCATTGCATTGCTTTACTGCTAGTACCATTTCTTGATAGCTAAGGAAATATTAAGCAATTGAATATGCCACATAAAGATGCATACCTTGTGTGTGTGTGTGTGTGTGTGAGAGAGAGAGAGAGAGAGAGAGAGAGAGAGAGAGAGAGAGAGAGAGAGAGAGAGAGAGAAAGAGAGAGAGAGAGAGAGAGAGAGAGAGAGAGAAAAGGGAAGGAAGGAATGAAGGAAGTAAAGAAAGAATGAAAAAAATAGGAAAGAGGGAAGAAAAGAAGGAAGGAAGGATGTGAAATATATAATATCTAATGCCCCTTCTGGCCTAAATATATAATTCTGTGATTTAATCTCTTACCCATTTCCATCTTCTCTGAGGTACCCATCTACTCACTAGTCCCCATCCAAAACAAAAGATTATACTAAAATATGAGAAGCTGATTACTAAGAGCAGCTACAAATTTTTATGGGGAGGCAGGAAGCTGGATATAGTCTAAATCATACCTAAAAGGAAACTTCTACATAATATCAAAAAAGTGATTATCTAGCATTTCATCAAAGACCTCCTTTGAGGATGAACCTTTGTACAATATAAATGATAAATTCCTTATATGCTTATATTTATGTATACAACACTGTGATGTTATTTCATGTTTTTGTTATGCTATTTCAATATATGTTGATTATATAATTAATATATCATACATGTCAAATCGTATATAATATATATGAATACAGTCATGATATTATATATTGAAGAGTTTATGTATTTTAATAATCTATACTATATAGATGATATACTACTGAATGGTACCTAATCTCATATATTCATATATTCTATAACCACATTTATGTGTGTATGAATATGCATACAGTTATATATGTGTATACATATGTGGTTTATGGGATGTTCAGAAAAGACTAGCACCTCTCATCTGAGGGCTTGTATAACTCTTTCCAGGACTTCTCATCATCTTTGCTGTCTGCCTGTCATTCAGTTCTCAATTGCAGGCCCCAGAAGCTGTATTGTGTTTGTCGCTATATCCCAGTAAAACCATTTTGCAAATGGGCTACTAAGATTAGTCTACTAAGTTGGAGGTAACTAGGAGTCCTCAAACCCATTAACAATAATGGGGATTGCCCACGACATGCATGTGAAGACATCCTCTGGTGGAATTGGTGGTTGAGAACAATTTGTTCCAATAACCAATGAGCTCAGAGCGTAGTCAGATGTGGAAGACACTGATTGTATCTTCCGTGCAGGCCCAATTGCCAGTCATTTTTATTTTTCATTTTCCACTGGAATAAGATATACCACAAGAAAGTATGAAGCTTGACAACTTTGTGCAACACTGCCTCACTAAAATCCAATTCATCAGCAAGTCAAACGTTTGTTAATTTTTTATATGTTTTTAAAGATTGAGATATCTCATCCTATATGGTTAATGATAATGTGAACACTGGCATTGTTTGGGCATTTGAGTCTATGTTCTGCTGGAGATAACAAGTTTATTCCTAAATTTTTTTTCACATAATTTCTACCCAAAGAGGGATCATTGTGTGTTACTACTTAATTTCAATAAAAAGGTTCATTTTTTCCATGTATAGTTTAAAAAGGAAAAGCAGCAGGAAGGCAGACTACACTTAATGAAAATATAACCTTCAGCTTGAAGTTTCACACATATGTTGAACTCCTGTTGTTTTGTCACTCCTAAAATCCAGTCACATAAAACCTTAACATAAATACTGTGTGCTTGGGTCAATGATCAGATTTAAGCAAACAGAAATGTTCATTTCACTGAATTCCTTCCTGCTATGTTCAAGAAACACAAATAAAATATTCCATCTTATCTTATTTAGATATAGAATGTGCCATCATGAAAAAACAAAAAAAACATAAAATAAGATTAACTAATGTGTCTTCAGATTATCACTCAGTGTATAAATAAACATTTTAAATGTCTACCATGTGCCAGACCCTTTTCTGAGTGCTAGGAAAACAAAAAAAAAATGGGGAAAAGTGAATCCCTACCCTCAAAGGGCTTATTATCTAACTGGGAAGATAAGCAAATAAATATGTGTAAATATGTTATATATAGGAAAAATGAAATAATTAAAAGAATGAAGGCACTAGAATTACAAGGGATTGGGGGATGTTTCCTATAGAAGGTACGTTTTGAAGAAATCCAAGAAAATGAGTTGAAGGAAGTGAGGAGAGACAGCATTCTAGGTATGGAATATAGCCGGAGAAAATACCAATATCCTAGAAATGGAGGGTCTTGATTCAGGAACCGCAAGGATGCCAGTGTCACCGGATCAAAAGGTATCTGGGATAGAGGAGAATAAGGGGTAAGGAGAATAGAAAGATGGAGGTGAGAGGTAGGTTATGAAGGACTTTGAATGCCAAATAGAGGGTTTTATTTGATGCTGGAGGTGATATTGTGTCATTGGATTTTATTAAGTAAAGGACTAACATGAAAGGATCTAAACTTTTGTGTAGGAAGGAAAAACACTTTGGTGGATGAATGGAAGGTAGATGGGAATGGAGAGAGAATTGAGGTAGACAGAACAATTAGCAGGCTATTTCAGTAGTCCTAGCATGAGTTTTTAATGGCATGAAAATGGGCTGTGGCTATATCAGAGGATAGAGGTAGTGTAGTAAAGTTTCAAGGCTGAAATCAAAGGGCTAAACAACAACAAAATTATTACATATTGGGAGATGAGAGATAATGATGAATTGAGGATGGCATCTAGGGTTTGAGCCTGAGGGACTGGAAAGATGGTGGTGCCTCAACAGTAGTAGAGTGCTTAGAAGAATGAAATGGTTTAGTAAGAAAGATAATGACTCCAGTTTTGGATAGATTGAGTTTAATGTCTACTAGACATTCAGTTCAAGACATCTAAAAGGCAGAGTGAAATGTGAGATTGGAGATTAGAAGAAAGGGTAGAAAAGGACAGGCAGATTTGAGAAATATAAACACAGATGGAAATTAAATCTATGGGAGATGATGAAATCACAAGGTGAATAGAAGGAAAAGAAAAGAGGTCCAAGGTCCAAACCCAATAGGACTTCTACGGTTAGAGAGTATAACCTGGATGACAATATAGCAAAAAATACTGAGGAGAGGTCTGATAAGTAGGAGGAGAAAGAGAAGAGAATGGTGTTCTTAAATTTTAAAGTGAGAGGAGTATGAAGAAAAAGAGGATGATCAGCAAAGACTACAGAGAGGACAAGAAGGATGAATAATGGATTTTGTTCATTAGATTTGACAACTGAGATATCATTGGTTACTTTGTAGAGAACTTTCAGTGAACTGGAGAAATTGGAAGCTATATTGTAAGGGTTTTAAAAGTTAATGAGTGAAGAGAAAGTAGAGACATATATTGTAGTTGACCTTGTTCTTGGACTGGTCACAAAGAGTAGAAGAAATAAAAAAGCAATACCTGTCGGAGATGAGAAGATCAATTAAGGTTTTCTTGAAGAATAAGAGAGACATTGGTATGTTGTAAACAGTAGAGAAGGAGCCAATAGATATATGAAGATTAAATATGCAACAGGGTGTTGATAACTGAGCAGGCAATTTGTTGGAAGAGAAAGGATAGAAGGGGATCACTTGTGCTTATTGAGGGATCTACTTTGAAGGAAGGATCAACTTTTTATTATATTTTTATGTTTTAAAATAGTTATCAATTATAATTTCTTACAACTTACTTTCATCTTTTAGAAATCTGAGCCCCAAATTCTCTCCCAATTTTCTGCTTCTCCAATTATATCAATTATGCATGTGAATTCACGCAAAAAATATTTCTGTATTTGCCCTGTTGCAAAATACACACATACACACACACACACACACACACACACACACACACACACAAATACAAGAAAAGTTTAAAAAGTGAAAAGAGTATTCTTCAATATCCCTTCTGATTTCATTACTTATCTCTTTGGTGGTAGACAGCATTTTTCATCATGTATCCTTTGAGATGTTCTTATGTCATAGTCTTGAACTGAGTAGCTAAGTCTTTCACAGTTGATTATCTTTAGCATATTTATATTATAACATTGCATGTTCACTTGATTCTGCTCACTTTACTCTGCAGCAGTTTATATATCTTTCCAAGTTTTTTTTTTTCTGAGACCATTCCCCCCATCATTTCTCATAGTATGATAATATTCCAGTATAATCATACACCATGATTTGTTCCATCATTCCCCAATCAATGAACTTCCCCTTGATTCACAATTCTTTGCCACCACAAAGAAGTTCTATAAATATTTTTGTAAATATAGGCCCTTTTTCTTTTATTTAATCTCCTTCAGATACAGAACTAATTGTGGTATTGCTTCATCAAAGGATATACACAGTTTATAAAAATGACCAATATGGAAGAGTGTGTTGCATGATAATAAAATTTAAATTTTTTTAAAAGAGTATGCACAGTTTTATAGTTTTTTGGGCACAATGCCAAATTGTTCTCCAGAATGGCTAGACCAATTCATAACTCTACAATAGTGTGAATGTATTTTTTCCATATCTACTTCAACAATTATAATTTTCCTTTTCAGTCACATTATCCAATCTGATAGGTATGAGGTAGTCCCCTCAGAATTTTAATTTGCATTTGTTTAATCAATAGTTATTATTAAGAGCATTTTCTACTATATGACTATCAAGAGCTTTGCTTTCTTCTGTAAACTGCCTGTGTAAATCCTTTCACCAATATGCAGTTGGTGAATGGATATTGTTTTTTATAAATTTGACTCAGTTTCCTAATGTATTTGATAAATGAAGCCATTTTCAGATAAACACAATAAAATATTTTCCTTCTTTCCTCAAAATTTTGGCTACATTGGTTTTATTTGTGCAAAAACTATAATGTTAATTTTTCATGTGAGAGAAGGATAAAGGAAGAGAGAATAACAGTAGGCAGCTTACTAATATAAAATGAGGAAAGGGGAGAAAAGGAACATCGTGATAAATTTTCTTCTTGTTTCCAGTAAAACATGAGACCCATCATCTCTGAGGGTGGAAGAAGTGGGGCATTAGAAGTCTGAAAAAGGATGAAATAGATTAGAAGAGCCACTATAAAGATTGGGACAGTAAACTGGAAACAGAGGTATCAAAGAGTTGTCTAGTGTCAATGAGGGTCCAGCTGAGGTTATGTAACATGAATTTGTAGTGAATCCTTTCAGATCAGTTGCATGACTTTAACCACCTTCATTTAATACCATGCATAACAGGGAAGGTGATAGATTGTATGAAGAGCTTAGAAGTCATGGCATGGAAAAAATATAGACATTGCTATGCTAAGAGAAGGTGGAGGGGTGGAATTCAATAGGTTATGATCATATATGAAAATTTTAGAACACTTAAAAATAGAGCTATTGCATTTGTCAGCACATGTCAAGAACAGGTTATGCTGAGCTTTGTGCAAGGCTAGGGTAAGATGGAAGTAGTTCATAGAAATAGAGTAGATTGAATAACTCAGAGGTTAGAATATTTAAAGTAGAGTAATTTTGTATTTTGAAGTTCCACAGTCTGAGGTTAGAGTTAGAGGAAGAAAGAAAAAGAATATACCAGGTACTGAACTCCTTAAAGAAGGAAGGGGCATGATCCAGATGTCTGCAGAAGATATCTAATGGGATTTTGCTTGGTTTGTATATATGAACTTGCAAGAATTGCAAAGGAAGAGAGATTAATGAGTGATAGAGGTAGGAAGAGAAACTGGAATTGGAAATGTCGAAAAAAAAAAACCCCAACAGTATTTTCATTCCTCCAACTCAACCTTTGAACTACAGAAAAAGGTACAAGCACTACAAATAATGGTCAGAAATGTTATGTCATTAGAGTAGAACCAGGTTTCAGTCATTTATAAAAACTGGAAGGAGTATAAAATAAAAAGGTTACAATTATGGGAAATTTGCTGCCTGTGGAACAAGCATTACAGAGGGTGAAATGGAAAGAATAGGGAGTGGTTGGTTGTGATCTTGGAGTAGGGAGGTTGAGGGGATGCAAATAAAGAATTGAGAGATGTAGGACAAGAAATGGGAATATGATAATAATCAACAAGGGATTCAGAATCACTAGGATGAGTAGGGTATGATTAGGTATGAGAATGTCTTTGATTAGAGGGGATCATTCCTCTTCAGAGAAGATATTGGAGATCAAGTAGGAGATAATAACAGCATGGGATGGAGGGCAAACAATCAGATAGATACATTGGAGGCCCATTTCTTTATTTCACTTTCCTCCAAAGCTTGGAAATTATACAGGAGAAATTGCAGCAGGAGATGGATGTCAAAACTACATTTTCCACTAGCCACTTTCCACTAGCATATCTCTTCCTCCTTCCCTTAAAGGACAGGCCCAGAAGGATATGGGAAGGGTAAGGTCAAAAGGAATTTGTACCAAAAATTGGAAACTGAAGGGTTCTCACAGAATTGGGGAATAGTTGAACAAATTGTGGTATAAGATGGTGATGGAATACTATTGTGCTATAAGGAATGATGAAACAGATGATTTTGTAATTGGAAAGACTTACATGAATTGAAGCAGAGTGAAATAAACAGAATGAGGAGAATATTATACACGGTAACTGAAACATTATGGGATAATAAAATGACTTTGCTACTCACAGCACAAAATCATTCCGGACAGTTCTGAGGGACTTATGAAATGAATGATATCCACATCTAGAGAAAGATCTGTTGGAGAAGAAATGCAGAAGAAAACATTTGATTGGGTATATGATTTGGGGTTCTGGTCTTAAAAGAGTACTCTTACAAAAATGAATAATATGGAAACAAGTTTTGAGTGATATTATATGTATAATCCAGTGGAATTGCTTGTCAACTCTGGGAGGCAGAAGGGAAGAGGGGAAGGAGATAATATGAATTATGTAATCTTGGATGACTTATGTGTAAATTTGTTACTGGAATAAAATAAAAAAAGTTAATTAAAAAAAATTTAAAGGAATTTTTACTTCCACACCAGAAGATCTCTTCACTGAGTAGGAAATCAGGCTGGCAATAGAAGGTGAAAATTGCCTTTCAATATCACAAATGACTGCTGGTTTCTAGGAGCTTTTCCTCAGGGGACAATCAGCAGGAGATGGAAAGAATATTGGCTGGAGGAAGTTCTTGATCCTCTTCTCATCTGAGGTGAGAAATTTCCTATTCAGGGACAAGTCTACTGGGGCATATAAAAGTTAGTCCACCTCTTGCAGTTTCCTTCATGAAACAGACTTTGCAGGAATCATCCTTAACATGCCTTGAAATGGGGTGAAATGGAGAAGGAAAAATCACATATCAAGAAGGTGATAGTAAAATAATTTCATTGACCTTAAATGGTTACTTATTTTAGCTAAGTTGTATTCTTCCTCCCTTCCCACTAAATAAATGTCATCTTAGCTTGACAACACCTAATAAAACTATATAAATCTGTGGATCTATTAATACATTTCAAAACAGTATCTTGAGGCATGAACTCATTCTCCATCATGATAGATAGAGTTAATGTAAAATCTAGGTGGCATACTTCAAATTTCTGATTAAGAATGAACCAATCTATTAGAAAAAATGAGACTACATTCTATTATCATGGGCTATATGTAGTTCTATTAATAAAATATTGGTTTCAACTTTTAAAAACCATTTACAATGTCATTCTAATTCCTGAGAGTGAAGAGATGTCCTGACCTCAGAATTTCACTTCTAGCATATTTTCTTTTTGTAGTCACAGTTCTATTTAATGCTATCTTTGAAGTATTTCCATTTCACTATATGTAAAAATAACTTCAGAACTGACTTTTTCCCCAGAAAATTCTACTTTTTAAAATGCTCTACTTCCTAAGCTTGATTTTTGAACATTTCTCAGCCCTTTTAAAGATGCCCTGATGATAATGGAAACCTACTTGGCATAAAGGTAGTTGGATTTATTTAGTAGAGGAAATACAGGAAACTCAGCTTGGAAGTGTACACATTAGTAATTTTGAGAATGCACTGTCAATATTACCAGTATAATATAATGCTGAAAATCAATCAGATTTTGACAGAATCTTCGTGGTGCAAACTACTAGACTCGAAAATATTTGACTACTTCACTTATTCTAGATGGCCAATTAATATCAGTTCCAGAGTCTTAATCAGCATGACATTCCTGGGACTTTATTCCAATGCTGACTTGAGGATTAGACTTATTAAGTCCCTATTACAGTTCATAAAATTCCTAAAGAACATATAAAACTCTTGTCTGTAAGGATGGGATTTGTGCAAGGGGGATGGGACAAAAGGAGCCAGAGAAGGAGTTGCTGACAGTTGGTGACAGTTACTGGCAGTTGAGACCAGAGAGAATTCTGGGAGTTGCTTGGAGGAAGAAGGAGAGAAGAGGTCTTTGGGTGGAGGACTGTGAGGAGAGAGGAGGAGGACATCTCAGCTTGAATCCAGTCCTGAGAGCTTCCTGAGGATCTTTCTTTGGATACCGAAACCCTGATTCCCTGATCAAAGCCCTTCCATGCATCTCTCCCATCAAGACTTCAACCATTGAGTTAGTTAAGTGTTTGAACTTCATTTTGGGAGTGATCTCTTAGTCTCCTTCTCTCATTACCCAACCTTGCTGAGAGACCCCCTTTTAGTCAAAACTTACAATTATAGAAAGGGATAGAAATAGAAATAAAAACAGAAGGAGAAGGAGAAGGGGTGGGGAAAGAATCTTGGGAGTGGGAACCCCAAAGGTTCCCACCCAAGTGACAGACCCCATAGAAATAGAGAAGAGGGCACTCCAAATCCCTCTGACATTCACCCCTTTCTCCAACCCCTGAATTGCAAATAATAAAAGCCATTCATTAGTCAGATAGTGTTCCAGAGTGCCTGAGAGACAACAAGGGAGAGGTTTATCTGGCTGCCTCCATCTTGAAGCCAGACCACCCACTGTGAAGTTGACTGATATTGGGGGAGGCTTGTGTGAATCCTGCCCTCATTCAGCATTGGATTGGGGTACCACATACCTCATCTTATAGGGAATCCTCACCCCAAAATCCTGTGGGGTGGTATGACCATCTAGGTCACACAGTTTCAGGGTGACACCCCCTTGAAGTCTCCCACTGTATATTTGGTATGAGGGAAGAGCTAGAAGAGAGTCTCACTTCATAGACTTTCTCTCTCCCTTCTCTAATAACATTTGGGTACTGGTTTTTTTTTATTGTTATATGTCCAATTCTAGATTGCTAGAGCAGGCTAGAGCTACTTCATGAGGGCCAACAGTAGGAATCTCCTTTTTCATAAAGCACAAATGTGAGGGCATCCACTGTACCTCTAACCTTTTTCTTATTTACCGTAACACCATGCATAAAGGATTAAATAATTATAAGTTGTTAATGGTGATTTTATATATATATTCAAATAAATGATCTGCTCCACCATTCCTTTGTATTAGGCTCTAATGAGACACTTTTTCATTCTCATAATTCAATCCTAACTTTGATTTACCTTCTCTAAATTCATTCTACCTTATGTATTATGAATAGCAAGTCTATATACTGAGGCTAGAAAGGCAAACAGTGTATTCCTTTCATCCCTGAAATTCAGAACTTTCTTCTGCAATGGACAAAACAATAAATAACATCGTCAACAACCACATCATTCATAATATTTTCATCCTTCTCAATCTGGTCAGTTCCTTCCAACTCAAATAGTTTTATTTCATACAAACTTTTAGTATATACAGTAGCTGTGAAATTAGAATATGTTACCCTAAACACTATGATTCCCAGCTAAACTACAATCCCCAGAAAAAAATACGATTCCCAGAACCTCACTCACTTCCTGTCATTATGTGCTGAAGTAGACAGGATAGAAATTGGGTGGAGTTCCTTGTCTAGCCCTTTTTTCCTTCCTGTTGGAGGCTTTGGTGGAATGGGCTTTTTGAGCAGGTAGAAAAACTTAGTCATATGGTTCTATTTTGTCAGATATTAAACTTAAAAATAATACTTAAAGTCTTGTACATTAATTTAATACTTGCATTTATGGCAATCAGAAGTAGGGTTCATAAACCCTTAATTCTCTCTGAGTAGATTAGTTTGAAAAGAAACCACATTTCTCCTGCCACATCTTTTTAGGTCCCCTTCCTCCCCCCGGGAATTCCCTTCAGAGATGCTGCCTGTTGCTGGGGATCCTACCTCCTGCTGCTAACTCCCTGGTTAAGTCCCAGTTGCCTGCTTCTGCCCCTCCTGCTCCTGCTGCTGCTGCTGTTTTTATTGCTGCTACTAATTGGAACTGCTTTCCAGAGACTTGGAAAGTATAAATCCCTGTTTCCCTTACTTTTCCAACAGCTGAGTGCTTGCTTGCTACTTGCATTGGAAGACCAGGTGTGTATTTTCACAATCCCTCTTAACTCCCTGTTCACGTGGCAGGGGAAGCAAGCTGCTCCCTGGCATTTTACCCCTAGGGGGAAGGAGAAGGAAGGTTACTCTTCCAAACAGGAAGTAGGATTGCAAGAATGGCCCACTCTATGAAAGAGCAGTATATTACCTATCTCAAACAGCTCCCAGTTTTAGGGTGTCTTTTCTTCCTACTATTCCTGGGTGCACTGGTCCTTGCAATTGCGAGGAGAGATACACCCCCTTACCATTCTGACCTGCCCAGTCTCTACAATATATCCAACATGGGATTCCTCCATACTACGTTCAGCTTCGAATTTTCCACCACTATGGGAGATCTCAGAAGTGTGACAAAAAGAACCAAATGGATAATGATCCTGGGGAGAGAAACCTTAAAGAGTCTGGAGGTGGATTTTAAGCCTTTTTTAGACTCTATTGTTTTATGGAAGTCTATGTATTGGAATTGGAAAAAGGACTCTTGAATTCAGTTCCTATATCATGTCACATTTATTATATTTGCTGATTGCTTGTTTTAAGATTTTATTTTGTTTGTTAAGTTCTGTTATACTATGTCACTTTAAGTTACTGTGTTTCAACAATTAGCTAGCACTGTCTTTACTTGTACCTTTCCCCTATGACCTGACTGGAGAAGATACTATTATAAAAGTACCTTTGAATTCTTTGTAACAAAAGGTAAAGGTCCATTTAGTAGCTGAAGTGAAGTGCTAGAGCACTATTTCTCGCTTCCACATGAAAATGGATGAGACATATAAAAGACATGCCTTTAGAGCTGTTACAGTCCCATGCCAAAGGAAGGAGCAAACCCAAGGGGTTGGTTACCTGTAATGGTTTATAGTCTTATGAAGTTTTCCTAAGGGGCATGGTACCTCTAAATGCCCCCCAAGAGGGAGTGTTTCAGCCAAAATTAAAGCCATGAGCTTCAGGGCTACCTGAGTTGTTCAATGTGTTTGTCAATAGCCTCCTTGGGGTGGATTATATAATTGTCATAAAATTCTAGTTTTATAAAAGTTTTTCTTGTTTGAGAATAATTTTAGGATAAGAAGCTTACTAACTCCCCAAATCCAGGAAGTGAACTGCTTGGAGAAGGTGCCATGGAGATGCCTGCAGAAACCTCACTCTGCACTGAAAGATCCAGAATGAACTTTGGGTTGCAGTGAAATTGAACTGTGGGGGGTTGTAACACATTTATTTTGTATGTATACTCTTATGCAAAAAGGGACTGATCCCTAATTGGCTTTTTGTCAATGTGCCTAGCAATCATTGGTTTTGTTCTCTTTCCCTTTTATCCACAAATTATTGTAATTTATAAGTTGGTTATGTTTACTAGATCCATTGGGGAGACTAATCTTCAAAGGATCTCAGGGGGGATTGTGAAATTAGAATCTGTTATCCTAAAAATTATGATTCCAAGAAAAACTATGATCCCCAGCAAAAACTATGATTCCCAGAACCCCATTCACTTCCTGTCATTATGTGTTGATGTAGACAGTATATAAATTGTATGGATTTCCATGTCTAGCCTTTTTTTCCTTCCTGTTGGTGGCTTTAGTGGAGTGGGCTTTTTGATCAGGGAAAAAAACTTAGTCATGTGGTTTTATCTTGTCAGATAATAAACAAAAAAATAATACTTAAAAGTATTATACATTAATTTTAACTATTACATAGCCTAGACATGTTTAGAAGCCACCTTATCTTCAGGCACCCTCTCTAGAGCTGACTGCTCATTATTTCACATTTACTTATCACTTACCTATATATTCCAGAAAAAAAATTGTAACATTCCTTTTCTGTAGGAGAAAAAGGAAGAGGGGGAAGATAAGAAGAAATTTAAATAATATTTAATGTTTGCAAAGCAATATACATATATTACCTCATTTTATCCTAAACATTACCCTGGGATCATTGCTATTATTATCCTCATTTTTTCAGATGAGGAAACTGAGATAAATGGAGATTACTTGATTTGCCCCACAATCCCAGAGTTAATTAAGTATGCGAGGTCAGATTTGAACTTAGTTCTTCTTTTTAAGTCCAGTTTACATTCTATCCCCTTCTCCTTGTTCCATGTTTCTTGCCTACATTCCTTAGCAGCCATTTTTCCTCTCTAAAATCCATTCCATCTTGTATTTAACCTCAATGCTATTATTTATCGAATCTCCAGGTTATTCTTCCTCACTCTTAATAAATTCAGCATAATATCAATCTCCATTCCAAGTCTTGCCCCTGCTCCCTTCAAAAATTTTTCTTCAAGTATTCCAACTTTTTTAATCCCATGACTTTTGTCTTCAATCTACCTAAGCCATGAAGAGACATGTTCAGCTATTTGACTTTGAATTCCAACCTCCATCCTATTAAACTGAATTTACTCCATATTTGAGAATATCTATTCATTATGCTGATCAATACTTGCTCACTAAGATGTAGATTGTGATAAACAAATAAATAATAGGTATATGGCCAACTGGACACAAGTGTTAGGACATTCAATTCCGTTCCAGAAACATTTATTAGGTGCTGTTATAGTAACTGCAGTTTAGTCGGTGTTATGGATGTAAAAATCTGCAATTCCCCATTCTAAAAAGTTTACTCATCAAGAAAAAGAGAATTAATTGGTAATTATTTTTTTTTGGTAGGAGATTGTGACTTTTCTGACTACTATCTCCTCCCTCTTACTGTCACTGAACATAAGAAAAAAGCAAAGAAATAGAGATGGGATTTGAGAACTTAATAGTGAAAGTCCTGCCAATACGCAAAAGTAGAAAATTCCATGATGGCCAGACTTTCTTTTGTTGCAAAAAAGAAAAAATGAATTTATGTTTCTGAGAAATAGTGCTCTCATATGAAACACAATGAGAGGGAAAAAACAGGGAATATTACCTAAGAAATGGACAGAATCTAAAACATAATCAGAAGTAGAGTCATGATCACTTCAGAGATGAAGGAATTAAAATTACTGTGGGGTTATAGCACATTGTTTTCCTTGAAAATAAAAATGGTAAAAGTTTTGCTGAATTAATGGCATTTGTTTTCAGATGCAATATAAAAAAACATCTCAGAAATGGATTTAATCAAACAGACCACATATGGAATACCCAACTATAATATACCTGGCAAATCATTATCCAGTCATTTTTATAAAGCCTCTTTTTGAGGTGAACTCCATTATTTCTTGAGTGTGATCATTTTTTTCTATCATAAAAGCCAATCTAATAGATGTGAGATGGTACCTCCGAGTTGTTTTAATTTGCATTTCTCAAATCACTAGTGATCTCAGAAAAGAAAAAGCAATAATAAAAATTTTAAGTAGATCTATTATTGCTTTTTCTTTATCTGAGATTATGGGCACTCCCCCTTGCTTTTTTATGTCAACTGAAGTATAATAGATTATACTCTAGCCTCTTGTTTTTAGTCTCCATGTCTTTTTGTTTAAAGTGTCTTTTGTAAATAATGTACTGTTGTATTCCAGTTTCTAATCTATTCTATCATCCACTTTTGTTTCATGGATGAGTTCATTCCATTCACATTTACATATATAATTACTATGTATTTTTTCCATTCTACTTCCATTTGTTGGAACATCTTTCGATCTTTTTAACCTGTCCCTTCTCATCAGTATATTTTGTTTCTGGCCACTGCCTCCCTTATCCCTTATCAGAATAACAGCAGTTTAACTTTACTGAGTCCCTTATAATTTCTCTTTCATGCATTTTTTTATGTTTTTCTTGAGACTTGTATTTCAATAACAATTTAAAAAAATTCAGCTCTGATCTTTTTATCAGTATTGAATAAAAGTCTATTATTTCAATGAATATTCATTTTCTCCCTTAAAGGATTATACTCAGTTTTTCTGGAAAGGTATTTTTTGGTTGTAATCCTAGCTCCTTCATCTTCTGAATGTCATAATGCAAATATACTATTCCTTTAAGGTGGAACCTAAATTAAAAATCTTATGTGATCTTGACTTTGGTTCTATAATGTATGAATTATTTATTTTTGGCTATTTGCAACACATTCCCTTTTACCTGGGAACTGTGTAATTTGACTATAATATTCCTGGGAGTTATTATCTTGGGATCTCTTTCAGAAGGTGATCAGTACATTCTTTCAATTTTTTTTTTACCCTCTTGATCTAAGGTACCAGGGCTGTTTTCCCCTATAGATTAACCTTTTTTTTTTTTTAAATCATGGCTTTCAGGTAAAACAATAATTTTAAAATCATATTTCCTGGATTTGTTTTCCAGGTCAGTTTTTCATATGAGATATTTCACCTTTCCTTCTATTTTTTCCCTTTATTTTGTTTTGTTGTTTTTTTGATGTTTCATGGATTCATTAGTTTCCATCTTTCCAATTATAAAACTTAAGGAATTATTTCCTTCAATAAGTTTTTGTAACTCTAGCTATAGGAAATTTTTCTTGCATCACTTTCATTTGTTTCCCCCTTTTTTTCTTTACTATTCATGTCTTTCTTTAACTCTCCTAGGTATTCTTGTTGGACTTCTGTCCAGTTAGCACTTTTCTTTGAGGCTTCAATTTTAGCCCTTCCATTTGGCCCTGGAATGGTATCTAGGTACGTTGCTCACCTGTAGTTGCCACAGAACCTCAACCAGGTTCCTTATTCCTCTGTGAAAGACCACAAGTGTTCTTCTTCACCCTATAACTGTGTCATATAACTATATATGGGCAATAGAGTTGCCAAAAAATGCCTAGTTCTATACCCATTTTCAGCTCAGGGTTCCCTGTAATCTCAGTCTGATGAGTGGTCCATCCCCTTTTTGTCTCTGGGATGAGAGTTCTAGAAGCTGCTGCTGCTGCTATTACAACTACCTCAATGACCCAGTGCTGATGTTTTGCCTGCATTGCTCCAGGGAAACATCTGCATCAGAGATATTTCTTTGTTACTTCCTTAGATATCTTGGGTTGGAAAGATATCTCAATTTGACTTTTTGTTGCTTCTTTTGCTCCAGAATTCAGTTTGAAATACCATTTTAAATTTGTTTGAAGAGGAATTGTTGAAAGGGTTCAGTCAGATTCCTGGGTCTACTTTGCCATTTTGGATTCCTCAATCAGTATTTTTAAAATCAAGACTTCAATTCAATTTTCCCAATCTTAAAATTCAGTTTTCTTTACACTTTTACAAACTGTCAGTGAAATTTTTACCTCTTTAATTAATTTTAACTAATCTTAATTTTGCTATTTCCAAATGAAAGACACTAGATCAAGAGAACAATATGGTCAAATCACTAAACATTTATTAAGTGCTTTCTATTTGCCCTGGGCATTGGAAATAAAACTGAATTTAGCATCAGTGCATTTGAATTTAAATCATACCTTTACCACTTGCTATCTGGATTTCTTCAAAAGAGACAATTTTGTATGTCTCAATTTCTTCTATTATAAAATGGAGAATTATAATAGATAGCTTCAAAGGTATCTCTTCTAGTTACAAAATATGTTCCCATTTTCTCATCAAAAATAGGAAAATGTTATCAGCACAAGAATCATAGATTTCTCCATTTAGAAGCAAAGTGGAGTCAGCTAATAATGAGTTTGAAAACTCTGAGGATTAAATTTAAGTGTGATTTTTTTAATACTTCAGAAATAGGCACATACTACAATTCAGAGCTTGATTTATTTATTTGTTGACTGTCTAGATTTAAGAAAGCAATTATAATTTCTTTAATAAAACAGATGAAATTGAAAATTTTGTAGTAGCTCCATTTTTTTCAGGATAATCAATGGTTAAACATTTAAGCACATTTTGATTGCCGTATTTTGGAGGAATTTTTAGAAATACAATTAATAAATGTTGTGGCTAGAAGCCTGAACTTGACTCATTGTAATGCTATATTTATCATGATGGCATAATAAGTCACTGAAAGAACCTGTAAGAAATGGAAATTTCTCAATCTAGTAGAACAAAGAAACACTAGTTTTAAGATTTTATCAAATATAATATCTCTCTTGAATTCATCATATACTTTACTGGTAGTGTGTGATTTTGAGCTAAAATTATCTTCCTCTAATAATAAAATATTGACATTTTTTAAGAGCTAACGCAGCTCTATCCTCCAACTTGACTTAAAACAATGCAAAATATTTTCTTATAGAAAAATTGTGATTTTAATTTTTTTCTCTGAAGATTTTTTTAAAATTTCAAATAGCTCCCAAACACTTTACAATACACTCAGTTTCTTTTGGAAAATAATAGCTGGATTGAATTGAACACTTTAGAAGATATTTCATTTCTTGGCATTTAAAATCAATATTTTTCTCACTGTCATGAATATTTTTTGTAGAAACCTTGGCAGCTATTTTTGTTCATTGTAATTGTGGCTTTGCTGTAGGTGAAGATGGAATACCTTTCTCTCATTATTAAGAGTTTAGTAGCTCTGAGCTAAAGGCTGTGATTCTTCATGTCACTGTTGTGGTGGCAAATGAGAATTTCCATTTAGTTTCTAGTAACCTCATTTGTCAAGAAGACTGTGTTTCAAGTTTATATAGAATTAAAGCAAACAAAAACCAGACAGTCAAATTCCTCTTTTGTCATAAATCTCATCCATCCATTAGTCAAAAGTTAAACTAATGGGATATTAACTTTGCTAACACACTGACCCATTTCAGATTTTATTTAAAGATGTATGAAACTAATTTAATTCCAAAATCAGTTCTCCACTAAAGATGATTTCAATATGCTGCCAATTCAGTGTAGAACCCAGGGAATGACATCCTAACCTGAAGAAATTGAAAGTTCCTAAAAGTTTACCAAGAACATGGAATCAGAACTATGTTAGGAGAATGTTCTACATAGTAGGTTAAAAAAGATTTATTTTTAAAGGGGGAAAAAGGTTCGAAATTGTTCTCATTTCCCTTTATGCTTTCAATTTTAGCCTGAGAAGATCAAGATAAAAAAGGTCATGCTTTAAGAAACTTTAAATCTGTCTCAATTTTTAAATGACAGGCCTTTCAAGCCAAGTGACTGAAGCTCTTGGAGAGGGAAAAAGTTCATATCGGGTCATACAGTGACTGAATGAACTTAGGGTCTCTAATGAATTCTACTGTGTACAGGCTAGTTTTATAAGCTCTATTTGGATTCAAACCATTTTTCAGCTGTTTCTGATTATCATGCCTGGAACTCATAACTGTTGGGCTTTAGCTTCAAGATTCTGACCTGATACAATTTAAAATTCAGCAAAAGCATGAAATTGCTAATGAGGCACAAAACCAAGTTAACATAACCTACTCCCAACATAATCCCATGTTCTGAGTTTACCACCCCAATCATTAAATTAATGAATTCTGCTCTTCTGAAGACCATGTAACCTCATTGAAAAGACTATTTTGAACACAATTTCTTCTTTGTTATTCCAATATACAGAGAGGTCCATGACCTTTTATGTTACCTCTGTACCTCTCAGGTTTTGCTTATATTAGCTAACTTGCCATCAATACCATATTGATTTCTCCAACTCTCTAATCAATATTTTTTATTCTTTCATCAACCCATTGATCTAAATTAGGCCTAAAAATTTCTATCTGTGTTTTCATGGAAAATATATACTAGAGAAGGGCATAGGAAAAGGTATTGTATAACATTCTTTATATTTTTATTCCCCAATGACTTCCATGCTTTTCATATTTAGCAGCTAAAGAGGCATTTTTTTTCTTTATATTTAACTGGCACAAAGGAAAATAACTCTAAAATGTTTATGTTCTTTTAAAAAACACACAACTATATCAGGAGGTTTAATATAATCTTAAAAGAGATTAGTAAAAAGTATTTTGCACTAATATAATAAATTATAGTCAATTCAGTAAGTTTTTTCTTCTGCTCCTTTCATTCTGGATGAGTTCATATATGTCTTCTCAGGTTTTTTTTTTTTAAATCATCTTCATCATCGTTTCTTGTATCAATATATTATTCCACCTTAATCATACCACATCTTGTTCAGCCATTCCCAACTTGCTGGGCTGCCCCTCTGTTTCTAGTTCTTTGTCACCAAAAAAAAAAAAAAGAGAAGAGAGAGAACTTATCTATCTATCTATGTATCTATCTACATATCTATCTATCTATCTATCTGTGTCTCTCTGTCATATATATGTTATATGTCATATATATGTATATACATATATGTGTATATATAAATATGTATATTTATATATACACATATATATATCTTGAAATAGTTGGAGTAGTTCACAATTCTGCCACAGTAAATGAATGCATCAATTTTCCACATTTTTATTATATTAGCTCAGCCTATTCACAAGCATTTATAATTTCTCCAATTGTTTAGAACTATTTGTATATGTAGAAAAATGCTTTCTAATTGTGTTCACATAGTCCCTGGCTTTTTTTGTCAGATAGATCCACATGTACTTTATATTGTCTGTAATTATTTAAAAAGAAATTTGTTTTTCTGTTTTTTGCTGCTGGATTTCGTTGACAGTATATATAAATGTTATTGATTTTTGTGAATTTATTTTATATTCTGAAACTTTGCTGAAATTGTTAATTGCTTCAACTAGTTTATTTTTAAATTAATTTTTATTTTTAAAAATATTTTTCTATGTTTACATGATTCATTTTTTTTCTGTTCCTGCTTCCCCCCTCCCTCCCAGAGCAATATCAGTTCCACTGGGTTGTAAAAACATTATCACTTGATACTTATTTCCACATTATTCATTTTTTCCATAGAGCCAAACCCTCAAATGATATATCCATACAAATGAATGATGTAATAAGTCATGTTTTTCGTTTGCATTTCTACTCCCATAGTTCTTTCCATGTAGATAGTATTCTTTCTCATAAGTCTTTCAGGGGTGTCCTGAATTATTGTATTGCTACTAGTAGTAAAGTCCTTTACTTTGAACAGTTCCACAATGTTTCTCTTTCCATGTACAATGTTCTCTTGGTTCTGCTCATTTCACTTTATATCAGTTCTTGGAGGTGTTTCTAGTTCATATAGAAATCCTACAGTTCATCACTACTTACAGCACAATAGTACCCCATCACCATCAAATATCATAATTTGTTTAGCCATTACCCAATCAGGGGACATGCCCTCATTTTCCAAATTTTTGTCAGCCCAAAGAGCACAGGCATGAATATTTTTGTACAAACATTATTCATTATTATCTCTTTGGGGTACAAAACTATTAGTGGTATTGCTGGGTCAAAGGGTATGCATTTTTTTAAAGCCCTTTGGACATAATTCCAAATTGCCTTCTGGAAAGGTTGGATTAATTCACAACTCCACCAGCAATGCATTAATGTCCCAATTTTGCCACAACCCCTCCAACATTTATTATTTTGCTTTATTGTCTTAATGGTCAATCTGCTAGGTGTGAGGTTTTACCTCAGCATTGTTTTAATTCAACTAGTTTATTTTTTTGCTATTTTATATTTACATAACTATAACTATATTTTAATTATTTGTTGTTTTCTAGATACCATCACCACATTTCCAAATTATTTTATTTTTATTCCCTCATTTTCTTTTTCCTGTCTTATTGGTGTTACTAGTGATTCTAGTTCAATATTGAATAATAGTGGTGATTAAAGGACATCCCTATTTAATTCCTGATTTAATGGGGAAGACTTCAGTTTTAACCCCATTAAACAGAGTTCTTGTACTTGATTTTAGGTAAATATTGCCTATCATTTTAAGAAAGGCTCATTGATTAGTAAGCTTTCAAATGATTTTAATAGGAAAGGATGTTGTATTTTGTCAAAGTCTTTTTTCATATGATTTTTGTTGTTTTTGTGATCAAAGGCTATTCAGTCTGGGCTGTTCAGTATTATAATGAATAATATATTTCCACGTTGTTAATTTTTGAGAGAGTAATCTTATAAAACAAAAACCCCCAAACATAAACCTAAATAGACAATTGAAAAATTGTATACTTTCATCTGCCTTCTCACTCCAACAGTTCTTTCTCTGGAGGTATAAGCATACTTTGTCATAAGTCCCTCAGACCTGTCCTGGATCATTGTATCACTGATTATAGCTGTCTATCACAATAAATCATTCCATAACATTACAGTTACTGTGTACAATGTTTCCTGGTTCTGCTTATTTTACTCTATCAATCCATGTAGGTTTTCCAAGTTTTCTGAAATTATTATTTCAGCATGCCTTTCAGAACAATAGTATTCCATTACTATTATATACCATAATTTGTTCGACCATTCTCCAGTTGATGAACTTCCCTTTAATTTACAATTCTTTTCCATCACAAAAAGAGCTGTTTAAATAATTTTCTAAAAGCAGGTACTTTCCCATTTTTAAAAATCTCTTTTGGATATAAACCTAGTAGTGCCATTACAGGATCAAAGAGTATGTATTGATTTAAAGCACTTTGGGCAAAATTCCGAATTGCCCACCAGAATGGTTGGATCATTTCAGCTCCACCAGCAATGCATTAGTGTCCCAATTTTCCTACATCTCCTCCAATATTTATCATTTTCATTTGCTGTCATATTCACCAATCTGAGAAGTATGAGGAAGTACCTCAGAGTTTGTTTAATTTGCATTTCTTTAATCTAGAGGTATTTAGAACATGTTTTTCTACATGGTTATTGATAGTTTTGATTTCCTTATCTGAAAACTGCTTATTCATATCCTTTGACTATTTGTCAACTGGGAAATTACATGTCTTCTTATAAATTTGGTTTAGTAATTTACATATTTGAGAAATTAAACAGTTATCAGAGAAATTAGTTATAAATTTATTTTCCCAGTTTGTTGATTCTTTCCTAGTCTTCATTGCATTGGTTTTGTTTGTACAAACCCTTTTTAATTTAATATAATCACAATTACTCATTTTATATATTATAACATTCTCTGTGTCTTGTTTGGTCATAAAATTCTCCCTTCTCCATATATCTGACAGGTAAACTGTTCTATGTTTCCCTAATTTACTTATAATATAAACCTTTATGTCTAAATCATATACCATTTTTAACTTTATCTTGGTATAGGGTGTCACATATTGATCTAAACCTAATTTTTCCCATACTGTTTTCCAATTTTCCCAGCAATTTTTTCTCATATAATGAGTTCTTATTCCAAAAGTTAAAATCAGGAATATTTCTTATGAATAACACATTGCTATCTTGTTTCTAATCCATTCTGCCATCTACTTTTATCTCTTTTTTTCTTTAGAATATTTTCCATGGTTACATGATTCATGATGTTTCCCACCCCCTCTTACCTCCACGCTATGGAACTAACAAGCTTTTCCACTGGATTATACATGTATCACTGTTCAAAATCTATTTCCATGTTATTCATATTTGTAATAGAGTGATCTTTTAATATCAATACTCCAATTACATCCCCATTGAATCAGATGATTGATCATATGTTTTTCTTTTGCATTTCTGTTCCCACAATTCTTTCTCTGAATGTGGATAGCATTCTTTCTCATAAATTCCTCTGGAATATCCTGGCATTGCTGCTAGTAGAAAAGTCGATTACATTCTATTTTGCCACAGTGTATCATTTTCTGTGTACAATGTTCTCCTGGTTCTGCTCCTTTTGCTTTGCATCAATTCCTAGAGGTACTTCCAGTTCACATAGAAATCCTCCAGTTGATCATTCCTTTAAGCACAAAAGTAGTCCATCACCATCAGATACCACAATTTGTCAAGCCATTCCCCAATCTATGGAAACTCCTTCATTTTCCAATTTTTTGCCACCACAAAGAGTGTGGCTACAAATATTTTTGTAGATCATTTTTCATTATTATCTCTTTGGGGTACAAACCTAATAGTGGTATTGCTGGATCACAGGGCAGGCATTCTTTTAAAGCCCTTTGGGCATAATTCCAAATTGCCTTCCAGAAAGGTTGAATTAATTCACAATGCCACCAGCAGTGTATTAGTATCCCAATTTTGCCACATCCCTTCCAATGTTTATCACTTTCCATTGCCAACATATTTACCAGTTTGTTAGGTGTGAGGTGGTACTTCAGAATTGTTTTTATTTGCATTTCTTGAATCAGGAGGGAATTGGAATGCTTTTTCATGTGCTTATTGATAGTTTTGATTTCCTTGTGTGGAAACTGCCTGTTCATGTTACTTGACCATTTGTTGATTGGGGAATGACTTGATTTTTTAAAATAAATTTGACTTTGTTCCTTATATATTTGAGAAATTAAATCTTTGTCAGTTTTGTTATAAAAATGTTCTCTCAGTTTGTTGCTTTCCTTCTAATTTTGGTTGCATTGATTTTGTTTGTACAAAACCTTTATAATTTTATAATCCAAGTAATTCATTTTATATTTTGTAATGTTTTCTATCTCTTGTTTGATCTTAAATCCCTTCCTTTCCCACAAATCTGACAGGTACACTATTTTATGTTCACTCTCTCTTTCAGGCCTTGGTTGTTGTTTTTTTTTTAATATATCATTCACATGTATACATATTATATCATATATACATATCATTCCACATCACATTTAAATATACATCACATCATCATATACATCTTATCATCATAATTAGCTTATTTCTTCACCCTCTTACTGATTAAATTCCTTCTATCTTTTCTACTACTAGGAGTAATTTTTTGAGAATTTTAGAATTCCTCTTTCCATGAAGACTGATAAACATTTTGATATTTATGAGTTTCTACCTTTCTGGGTTTCTCTTGTGTCTTGAATTTGGACTTCAAATTTCCTGTTTATGTCTAGCTTATTCCACAGGAATGCTTGGAAAGTTTCTATCTTATTAGATGGTCATTTTTTTATCTCTGAAAAAAATATACTCAGTTTTGCTGAATAATTGACTCTGGATTGTAAACCCAAATCTTTTGACTTCATGAATATCATATTCCATGCCTTGATATCCTTTAATGTAGAAGCTGCTAGGTTGTAAGTGATTCTGATTGTAGTTCCATGGTATTTTATTGGTTTCTTTCTGGCTATTTGAAGTATTTTTCCTTGGCTATTGAATTTAGCTATTACATTCCTGGAAGTTGTCAATTGAGGACTTTTTTATGGAGGTGATCTGTGAATTCTTTCAATTTCAATTTTTTTTCTTGTTAGAGGATTTCTGGGCAGTTGTCTTTGATAATTTCTTATAATATGATATCCAAGGCTTTTTCATCATCATGGCTTTCAGGTAGTCCAATAATTCCCAGATTGCCTTTCCTAGATCTATTTTCTAGGTCAGTTGTTTTTTCAATAAGATAGTTTATATTTTCTTCTGTTTTTTTTTCATTCCTTTGATTCTGCTTTACTGTTTCTTGATTTCTAATGAAATCATTAGTTTCTAGATGATCAAGCCAACCTATGTCCCTTGAAATTTCAAATCAGTGGAGAAGTCTGAAGCCCCAGCCCAGGGAATTGTAGTCTGGGCTTGCGATAAGGACTTGGTTCATACTTTGGGGGAAGTGGGTATGATACTATTAAGTACTAAGTACAGATCTTTTTGCCTAAAGCTCATGGCAGAACTCTAAAACAAGGCAAAGGTGTGCCTGATTAGATTAAGTACACAGCCTGTTATGTGATCAAGAACAGAGTGAGATCAAAAGCTTTATAACTAAACCTGAGGCAAGTCTTTAAGCTATCAGAATATCAAGAGTAAATTTAATCAGCAGAGGATAGGGCTCTCAGACCATCACATCATCCCCCCAAACCTGTCTATAATTAGTTATAGAAAATGAGCAAACAACAAAAAAACACGTAACTCTATAAAGAATTTTTATGGAGATAAAGAACAAGGTAAAGACACTGAAAGTACAATGAAAGCAAAAGAAACACACAAAGTCCAAAAGAAAAATATGGATTGGACACAGATTCTGAAAGAATTCAAGAAGTCCTTCAAAAACCAATTGGGGGGGCAGCTGGGTAGCTCAGTGGAGTGAGAGTCAGGCCTAGAGACAGGAGGTCCTAGGTTCAAACCCGGCCTCAGCCACTTCCCAGCTGTGTGACCCTGGGCAGGTCACTTGACCCCCATTGCCCACCCTTACCACTCTTCCACCTATGAGACAATACACCAAAGTACAAGGGTTTAAAAAAAACAATTAGGGGGGCAGAGGAAAAATGGGAAAGAGAAATGAAAGGTATGCAAGAAGAAATGGAGAATCAAAATCTGACATTGGCTGGGGCTTCAGACTTCTCCATTGGTTTGAAATTTCAAGGGGCATGGGTTGGATTGTACCACTATTTGCCCAGGCAGGCAGGATGTCAGGATCTGGATGTTGGCTTGGCCATAGGGTTCCCAAACCTTGTGTCAGCAAATTTGGTTTGTGGAAGTGTGGTTTGTTCTTGACTTGCTCTTTACTCCTTGCTCTAGTCTCTTGCTGGCTCTGCTCTCCTCTCACTCCAGTTCCCCAGATGGTCTCTGACTACTGTAAGGGGGCTTTTGGGTTTTTATTTTCTTGAAAGTTGTTTTACTCTCTCCTTGTTGATTCTTTCACTCCTGTATTCATTTTGTGGTGATATTTTAATCTTGGTCAGAGAGAATCCTCATGGTGGCACAGAGTTGCTCGGGATTACTCTGCCATTTTGGCTCCACTCCCAAAAGTCTATCTATTTCTTCTTTATGAATGATTACATCCCATTCACAGTTATGATTTCTAACTGTTCATTTTCTACATTTTGTTTTCTTCTGTTTATCCTTTCTTTTTATTTTGCAACTTACATAATTTCTGTTTTACTTAAGAATACTCTCTTCTTTTAACTATCATCCCTTATATTACTTCCCTTCTTAGCTATTTATACTAATATTTCCATGTTTTTTCAGATATATTTCTATTAACAATTGCCTATTTACATATATTTTCCAAATTTAAACCAATCTAGAATAAATTAGTTTAAAACATTGCCTGTTCACACACACCTGCACAAATATATGCACACTGTACTCACACATACCCTGCTGTTTCCCCTTCATAAAAATAATTATATTTTTAGGGCTTACAAGTATCACCTTACTTTATAAGAATGAAAATAATATAACTTTACTAAGTCTATTATTATTTCTTTTTCATGTTTACTTTTTGTGATTCCTTTAAATCTTATCTGTGAAAGAACTTTTTTATAATTAGCTCCTTTCTTTTCATCAGAAGTGCTCAAAAGCTCTCTCTTTCATTATATATCAATTTTTCCTATTAAGGGTTACATTCAGTTTTTCAGGATAAGTTATTCATGGTTAAAATCCCATTCCCTTTGTTTTCCAGAACATTATATTCCAAAACCTTCTAATCCTTTATTATGATAGCTGCTATGTCTTGTGTGGTTCTTACTGTGGCTTCACAGTATTTGAATTTTTCTAGCTTGAAGTATTTTCTCTTTGACTTGGGAGTTTTAGAACATGGTATAATATTTCTGGCACTTTTTATTTTTGGATCACTGTAGGTGACCAATGTATTGCATCCATTTCTATTTTACCTCCCTGGTTCAAGAATGCTTGGGAATTTTCCCTTGAAAATGTCTTGAAATATGGTGTCTATGTGCTCTTTTACATAATGGCTTTCCTCTAGTCCAGTGATGGGCAAACTTTTTAAAGAGGGGGCCAAAGGAAAGGAAATGCTCATCTGTCAGTCTGTTTCTAAGGCAACTCTTTATATGTTTTATTGTATTGTATCCTAATCATTTTATTTGTCAGATTAGGAATAATGTCACATAGATAGATAGAACATTTCAAGGGGCTGCATCTGGTCCTGTGGGCTATAGTTTGCCCATCACTAATCTAGTCCAATAATTCTTAAATTATATTCCCTTAATCGTTTTCCAAGTCAGTTGTTTTTCCTATGACATTCTATTTTTCTTTAATTTTTTGATTTAAAAAAAATTGTTTTTATGTCTCAGGAAGTCTAATAGCTTCCATTTGCACAATTCTAATTTTTACATATATATTTTCTTCAATGAGCTTTTATGATTTTTAAAAAAATAATTTTGTCAAGTCCCTTTTTTATTATTTTCATCCAAAAATTTTTGTACCTCTCATCCATTTGGCAAATTCTGTATTTTAAGGTGTTATTTTCTTAAGTATTAGTTTTGCCCCTTTATTAAACTATTAATCATCTTTTCTGAATTTCTTCCTTTTCTTTCATTTCTTTACCTAATTCTTCTACTACTACTCTTACATAAGTTTGGAAATAATTGCTTATGTCTTCCAAAAACTCTTGTTTACTTTCTGACCAATTCTTTTTTTTTTCCTTTGAGGCTTTGTTTTTAACTATTTTGACTGCATTGTCTTTTCAGTTTGTTTTCTCTATTTCATCATTATGATTCCTTCAGTCTTTCTTTAATTTTTGTTAAAGCTTAATAAATTCTGCTCCAGGCTCTCATTTTTTTGAAAAACTCTTACCTTCCATCTTGTAATCTTTACTATGTATTGGATCCAAGCCAGAAGAGTGGTATGGGTAGGCAATGGGGATTAAGTGACTTGCCCAGGGTCACACAGCTGGGAAGTGCCTGAGGCCAGATTTGAACCTAGGACCTCCTGTCTCTAGGCCTACCTCTCAACCATCTGAGCCACCCAGCTGCCCCCAGGCTCTCATTTTTTAATTCTCTGCATCTTTATGTTTCACATGTGTTTCTTATAAACAATGTATTGTTTTATTCTAGTTTCTAATTCATTCTTCTATCTGTTTTTTTGCTTTTATTTTTAATCCCAGAATTTATAATAGAGTTGCACATAGTAAGAATTCAATAAATATATGTTAGATGATATTATATGTATCTAATTCTTTGCCTTCTTCACTCTAGTTATTCCTTTCCTTTCTCTTTTGCAAGTCCTAGTCTTCCTATTGGGGTTTAAATGTTGTGTCTTAGATTTCAAAAATTGGTTCTGTTTTTATTTCTTACTATATACCCACTTTGTCATATAATTTATTCTTTTGACTTCAATTATTCTTCTATGCCAGGGGCCACCAAATCTTGCCCAATTTTTTTTTTGGTATGGCCCAAAAGCTAAGATTTTTTTTTACATTTTATACTCTCTTTTATTGTGTTTGGAAGTGTAAAAAACATTCTTAATTTGTGAACCATACTGAAATATTTGGTGAATAGATAGTTAATAATTTGCTAAATCCTGCTCTGTGTAGAAAAGCACTGGATTTTGTATCATCATTCAGCTATTTCTGAGGACTCTAGTGATATATTTCTAATAATCTGTTCTATAACTTATTGAAACTTTTAATTCAATATGTTCAAAACTGTATTCATCTTCCTAAAATCAGATCTTCCCTTACACATCTCTATTTCCTATAAAAGTACTGGCATCCTCCAAGGTACCCAACCTGTATATAATACTTATATTTTCTATCAGACTCTTAGCCCTGACACCGAGTAAAATTTAAGATTTCCACTTCCAGGAGCCAAGATGGCAGGGTAAGGGGTTCTTGGAGCTTGCCTAACCCATCTCCAAAATAAAAAATAAAAAACACAAAATTTCCCCCAAACTGATTCTGGAATGATGAAACCAACAGAAGGCAAGGTGAAGCACTGCTGTGTCCAGGAAAGATGACAGAGACAGCAAGGAGGGACCATCTTTCTGGGGAAAGATGGAATGAGTATCCAGCATGCCAGGGAAAAAATTTTTATGCAATCCATTGCAAGTGGCATGGAAAGCAAGACAGCCAGGTTCAGTCAAGTCTCAGTGGAGGTGAGTAGAAACCAAGGTGATACATTGCAAATGGTAGTAGGAAGAATATAGTTCAGAATAGAGTAGGAGTGAAGCTCAATAGAGCTTAGCTACCACTTTAGTGGGTAGAACTCAATGAGATTCACTAGAATAGCATCAGAACAGAATAGCTAAAGCCTACCCCACTCACAGAACAACAGGCACCCCCTCATCCCCGCAGAGTGCTCATATAGGAGTCAAGTAACAGTCTAGTAAAACCCAGATACCAGAATAGACCCCAGTCCAAAGTCAGGACATTACTCTTTCCATTCCAGGAGCAGAGATGTACTTCACCATATAAGCAGGGTAGTTGTGAGAAATAAACTGAAAATGAGCCAAAGACAAAGAAAAAAATATGACCCTGGAAACCATTTCAACAACAGGGCAGATCTAAATGCAGGTTTAGAAAAAGACAGCAATGCTAAATGGAAACTTTGAAAGTCTCAAAGAAAAAATATGAAAACACATAAGGCCCACAATAAACTCCTGGAAAAGCTCAAAAAAGAGTTTAAAAAACAAGTGAGATAAAATAAAATTGGGAAAGGAAAGAGTCAAAATTCAATGAGAGGGGGCAGCTGGGTAGCTCAGTGCATTGAGAGCTAGGCCTAGAGACGGGAGGTCCTAGGTTCAAATCCGGCCTCAGACACTTCCCAGCTGTGTGACCCTGGGCTAGTCACTTGACCCCCATTGCCCACCCTTACACTCTTCCACCAAGGAGCCAATACACAGAAGTTAAGGGTTTAAAAAAATCAATGAGAAACTCACTACAAAAAGTAAGTATAAAGAAAATAACTCCTTTAAATTTAAAACTAAATAAATCAAAGATGATCATTATATAAAATATCAGAGAAAAAAATCACAAGAATGAAAAGTAGAATAAAATCTGAAATATCTCATTGGAAGAACAAGACCCAGAAAATAGATACAGGAGAGATAACCTAAGAATCACTGGACTGAACTGAACTGAATAAAAGTCAGGATAAAAAAAAAAGATCCTGAGCTATATGTTGTAAGAAATTATCTCCACTGTTGTTATCAAACTGCATGGGGAACTACTCTGTTGTTCTCAAACTAGAGGGGAAGATAGAAATTGAAAGAATCTGCCAATCACTTCCTGAATGTGATCCTAAAGTAGTCATTTCCTGGCCAAGGAATAAAATACTTCAAGCAATAAGAAAACAAAACAAAACAAAAAAATAGCTCCCACCATTTTAAATACTGTGGAGCCACAGATATGATTATATAGGATTTAGCAGCTTTACCTTAAACGAATATCCAGGAGTCTGAACATAATGATCCATGGGAGAAAAGCACTTCCAGGCATTCCTGATGAACAGACTGGAACTGAAAAGAAAAATCAGTGATTAAAATCTAACACCCAAGAGAAGCATAAAAATTTCAATAGAAAAAAAGTTAAATCAATATATTCAATAAGTTTAAACTAATCAGATTCCTATGTGAGAAAGTGATAATTAAGATACTTAAAATATCTTTGATACCAGAGATACTTAAAGTACTTAAAGTACTGAAAATATTCAAGGGGACTAAAATGATTACATTACCATACAGGAAAGAGATAACTAAGATACCTGAGATATCTATGATACTCGAAATACCTAATGCACCTAAATTACTTAAAATATTTAGGGAATCAATAAGATCAAACCAATTAAAGTACCACATGGGAATTTAGTAATTAATATACTCAAGATATCCCTAATATTTGAGATACGTAAGTTATCTAAAGTACTTAGGATTCTTAAGGTATCAAAGTCACATAAAATCTTTATCTCTATTGTGGAGATTAAAATTAATAGGCAAAATAATAAATATTATATTTATAAATATTTTATTACTATAAACTAACAAAAGAGACTAACTAAAAGGTACTAACCAGCTCACTCCCAGGAACTAAGGAGAAAGAGGGAGGAGTTATAGCCAACTATAAAACAATAACGTGACCACACAAATATGGAGGCGGAGGAGAGGTTAAAGGGAATTCTGGGAAATACTAAGGACTTATGGGAGGATGCAGTCCAAGGTTCAAAATCTCCATTTCTACACTATTAAAGTAATGAGCAGGAACATACATAAAGCAAAGTGGAACATGATGGGATAATATCCAACTAAGGATAAGAAAAAGTAACCTATTAAGAAAAAAAGAAAAGGAGACAGATGGAGGTAAATTATATCATATGAGGAGGCACATAACAATCAATAGAGTAGAGGGGGAAATTGGGAGGGAGTGGATAAAACTTAAACATTCCTCTCGTTGGAACTAGCATAAAGTGATAATAAGATCCACACTCACTTAGCTATATAATCCTATTTTACCTTTTAGGGAAGTAAGAAAAGGAGATGGACAAAGGGGTGAGTGAACAAAGCAGTGGTCAGGAAAAAAAATGTGACCAGGAAAAGGCAGAAAGGAGAAAAACAGAAGGAAAAAGGAGGAAAAATAAATGTAGGGAAACACAGTAATCTATGAACATGAATAAAGTGAACTCATTCATAAAATAGAAGAGAATAGTAGAGTGGATTGAAAGTCAGAATCCCTTAATACACTATATAAGAAATATATTTAAAAAAGGGAGACTAACAGTGTAAAGGTTAAGGGCTGCCATGAATTTATTTTAGTTAAATTTTAAAAAATCCAAACATTGCAATCATGATCTCAAACAAAGCAAAAGTGAAAATAGATTTAGTTAAAAGAGATAAAATAGGAAATTACATATTGACAAATGGTACCAGAGACACTAAAGCAATATCAATACTCAGCATTTATTAAACAAATGGCATAGCATACAAATTTTTTTAAAGAAGTTTTATGAGTTACAAGAGGAAATAGCCAATAAAACAATATTAGTTGTTGATATTAACCTTCTTTCAAAATTAGATAAACAAAAATGAAAGAAGAAAGAAACTAAGGAGATGATTGGCATTTTTAAAAGTTAGATTTGACAGACCTTTGGAGAAAACTGAATGGGAATAGAAAAGAATATACATTTTCTCATTAAATTAAAAATGATTTTACACAAATAAAACAAATTGTAACCTACATTAGAAGAGAAACAAATCTCTAGGGAAAAAATTTACACGTAGTTTCTCTTACAAAAAAATTTATTTCTCAAATATGTAAAGTATGAATTAAAATTTATAACAACACAGGTCATTCCCCAATTGATAAGTGATCAATGATTATGAATAAGCAGTTCTCAAATGGAGAAATTAAAACTATCTTTAGTCATGTGAAAAATTATCCAAATTACTATTAATTAGAAAAATCAAAATTAAAACAAACTGAGGTTCTATCTCACACCTATAAGATTGGTTAATATCACAAAGTGGTAAAATGATAAGTATTCAAGAGAATGATGAAAAAATTGGAACACTATACACTGTTGGTAGAGCTGTGAACTGATACAGCCATTCTAAAGAGCAATTGGGAACCATGCCCAAAGGGCCATAAAATTGTGTATACCTTTAACCTAGAAAAAAACACTACTACATATGTATCCTAAACATATCAAAGGTTTGAAAAAAATGACCTACATGTACAAAAATATTTATAGCAGCTCTTTTTGTGGTAGCAAGGAATTTTAAACTCATGGTATGTCCATCAGTAGGAGAATGGCTAAAGAAGTTGTAGCATATGATTTTAATGGAATAATACTGTTCCATAAGAATGATGAACAAGATGATCAAATACACACACAAATGGAGACATATGAAATAATGAAAAGTAAAGAGAATAAAACTAAGAGAATGTTGTACTCAGTAACTTGATAACGTATGAAAATCAACTGTGAATTTAAACTCTCAGCAATGCAAAGATCCAAGAAAACGCCAGAGGAAAAAGCCTATTCACCGTTATGGAATGAACTGATGGTGTTTGGATGCAGATTGAAACATGCCATTTTTCACTTCATTTCCTTCATTAATTTTTTCCCTTTTAGTATGTCATTTTTTTTCATTACATGATGAATATGGAAATAAATATTGTTTGTAAGCATGATTATCACCTATATTCTATTGCCTTCCCTGTCAGGGAAGGGGGAGAAGTGGGAGGGAAGGAGAGAACATGTATTGTAAAATATAAGAAAATTATTATTAGAAATATATCTACATGTAATATAGAAAAATTAATAAATACAAAAAACAAATGAAATTAATATTTGTTAGCATGAATATATACTGACCCCTATGAATAGTTCTTTCCCTTATAATTACTCATAAACCTTAAATTAAGTTAGTAATCCATTCTAGAACCTCTGTAAGACTTTTGAGTCTATAGTTTTTAGATTTACCCTTAGCCCTATTTAGAATATTGGAAAAATATTTAAAGGTTTTTCTTCTGTTCTTTTTTTTTATTTCAATGATTCTTTGAGGGTATTCAATATAATTTTTTAAACAGACATGTCTAACCTTAAGGAATATATTATTCTTCTGCAAGTTCTTTTAGTGATAGGCCATATAATACTTACGTTTCAGGAGATGTTATTTAATTTAGCCCATATATGATCAAGACCAATCTTTAGAGAAAGGGATTATCCTAGAGCTATATTATAACTTATGAAGGATTTTTCAATTACTCAAAAACTGTTTACCTTTCCTCTTAAGATCCTTTACATTTTAATGGGTGGTTATTGCAAAGGGAGGATTAAGGATTCTATATGTTTCTGTAATGAGAACTAAAAACAAATTATATTGAGAAATTCTGTTGTAGAGCCATCTAATATTATTCTTCCTCATTCTCCTGTTTCTGAGCTTATCTAGAGGTTTAGGTCTCAAATACTAGTCTTATACCCCTTGGAGGCTGTGAACCTAGATAGAAAGTGATGAGAGAAGGAGCTATTTTGATAGAAACTTGAAGAATTAGAGGAATGTATAAAAATGCCTCAGACTGCTAGAGTTGGAACTTGCTGATCATAAATTATCTCATTTTAATTAGCAGTGTTATTTTTTTTTATCATAAAGACCTAAAACACTTGGTCCACCATTAATATCAAACACATAGACACACACAGAAACACACATACACATATACACACAAAAAGAAAAAAGACTGTAGGAAGAAAAATAATTTCCCCCATTGTCCAACAAAAACTCTAAAATGCTGTAGTCAATTCCTTCTAATAAATGATTCCCTCCAGAATATCACTTATAGTTGGTCATTATTAACTTTAAACTATTAATTTCGCTTTATGATTCTTTCTACTTGCATAAAGATGAAATAGTCCTCAAGCAAAATCAATGTTTTTAGTACGGTGAGATTTTCATTAGATATCAGATTAAGTACCATATACTTATAGTTCACCTCTGCTTCAGGTTTATGACGTATGTCAGATAAGAATGATCCATATCTTTTATTTTGCCAGAGTCTCTAATATAATTACAATTTTAGTGATATGTTATTTTCCCCTATTATATTTTAACCTAAATGATCCCCAATATGTTTCTATTCTCAGAATTATACATTTTTACTCAGGAATGTATCTTCTTTACATAGAGTTCTTATTTATACCCCTTTTTAAAAACTAAAATGTTTCTTTAGACCAAGCTGTGCTCTTCCATTTCTGAAATTTTTATTATGAATAATATCACATAGAATCTCAATGTTTATGTATGTATAGCTCATTGTCTTGAACTCTATAATTCACGTTATTTATTATGTCAGTTCCATGCATGGATATACAGATATCTGTAAACTTCCAAACTGTTATAATTTATATAATATTGTGGAGTGATTTTGTTGTCAAATGACTGAACAATAAAAAAAAAGTCCATCATGAAGTTTATTGTGTGAAATCTACTTTTTAACTTTTTGGGAGGACCATTAATCACACTTGTGTTCTATTTACCATCCATTGAAGAACTGATTTTATTTTAGTTTTTCATTTGTGTATTTGATCCATCCATTATTCTATAAGCATACCAATGGATGTGTTCTGTAATCATTTTGTCATTGTAATAAGTGCTGCACAAGTTGTGGTCCATTTAACAAATATGATCTCATGCACTGTCAGCATATGTATACTCACTATAATTAAAATGCAATAACAAGAAATGCATAGTAAATTAGCTTTAAATCTCTGCCAACATGAAATAACTTTTCCCTTCCTGGTTCAATTGAACTCCACTTTATACATGAGGTTCTAACTGATTCGTTACTTTGTCTTTATATACATCTATAACATTAATAATGGAAACGTCTTTTATCACTACTAAAGAAAGTTATAAGAAATTCTCATGAGTAGAGAATTATTTCTTTTTACGAGGCGGGAGACAGTTCATTTGAAGGTCTTTTTAAAAATTAATTAATTAATAAAGAATATTTTCCATGGTTACATGATTCATGTTCTTTCCCTTCCTTCTACCTTCCTCCCGTCCCAGAGTTGACAGGCATTTCCACTGGGTTATACATGTATCTTGTTCAAAACTTATTTCCATGTTATTCATAATTGCAGTAGAGTGATCCTTTAACATCAAAAACCCCAATCATATCCTTATCAAACCATGTGACCAATCAAATATTTTTCTTCTGTGTTTCTATTCCCACAGTTCTTTCTCGTATGTTCCTCACTGTTTTCCTGGAAACATCCTGCATTGTTACTAGTAGAAAAGCCTGTTATACTCAATTGTGCCACAATGTATCCTTTTTTTGTGTACAGTTAACCACCAAATTGAAAATCCTGAATATCAAACATGAGATTAATAAAATCAAAAATAAGAAAGCAATTTAACTAATGAATAAAGTGAAAAGCTAGTTTTAGGAAAAATCAAGAAAATAGATAAAATATTATTTAATTTGATTTAAAAAGGAAAGAAAAGTCCCAAATTACCAGATTCAAAAATATAAAGGGTCAACAAATCTCAAAATCTCAGTGAGATGGATGAATATTTTAAAAAATACAAATTGGCTAGTTTAACAAAATAAGATATAGAGTATGAAGCAATCTAATCACAGAAAAAGATAAATTTAATAAGCCATTAATGAACTCATTAAGAAAAAATCCCTAGGTCCAGAAGGATTCACAAATGAAGTCTACCAAACATTTAAAGAACAATTAATCCTTAAAAAAAAAAAAAAACATGATTTGGAAAAATAATGGAAGAAGATACACTCCAAATTACTTTTACAAGAAAAAAGTGGTACTGATACCTAAATCAGGAAGAGTAGAAACAGAGAATGAAAACTAGACCAATCTCACTAATAAATATTAATGCAAAAATTTAAATAAGATATCAGCAAGGATATTACATACATGTATCAGGAAGATCATACAACTAGATGAGATTTATATCAGGAATGCAAGACTGGTTGAATAATAGGGGAAAAATCAACATAAAAATAAATGAATAACAAAACCAACAGAAATCACATGATTATCACAATATATGCAGAAAAATGACTGACAAAATATAGCATTCATTCCCTTTAAAAATGCCAGAAAGTATAACAATTCATGGATCTTTCCTTAAAATGATAAATAATATTCCTATAAAATAATCAACAAGCATTATCTGTAATGGAGATTAACCAGGTACATTCCCAGTAAGACAGGGAGTGAATCAATGACGTCCATTATTATCAGCTTAAAGCAATAAGCTAGCAAATGCAAGTAAAAAATATTAGTAAAGCAATAAGTGAAGTAAAAGGAATTAAATAATTAGCATAGACAATGAAGAAACAAATCTATCATTCAAGATGACATGATAATATGCTTAGAGGATTCTAAAGATTCAACTAAAATATTATTTGACATAATTAGCAACTTGAGAAAAGTTGCAGGATATAAAACAAATTCACATAAATAACCAGCATTTCTTTGTTACTAACAAAACTCAGCAACAAGAGATAGAAAAAGAAATTCCATTTAGCTCAAATTTAAATAATATAAAACACTGTAGTGTCCACCTGCCAAGATAAACCCAAGAATTTTACAAACATAATTAAAAACACTTTTCATAACATTTTAGTCAGATCTAAAAATTGGAAATATATTCTTTGCTCATAGGTTAGCCTAGTCAACATAATGAAATGATAGTTCTAACCAAGTTAATCAAACTAATTCAGTTCCAAACCAATTGAATTGCCCAAAAATTATATTTTGGAAGAAGAAAAAATAATAACAAAGTTCATCTGGAAGAACAAAAGATTAAAAAAAGATCAAGTGAATCAAAAAATGTGAAAGAAGATGATATATGACTATCAAATCTCAAACTGTATTAATAAGTTGTAATAAAAATATCTTGTACTGGCTAAGAAATAGAGTGTTAGATGAGTGGAATATTTTAGCTACACAATACATAATAGTTAATCACCATAGTTGTCTAGTGTTTAATAAACTCAAAGATCCAAGCTTTGGGGACAAGAACTCACTATTTGACAAAAACCACTCAGAAAAATGGGAAAAGGTATGGCAGAAACTGAGAATATTCCACCATCTCACACCCTATAGCAAGTTATTGTCAAAATAGATAAATGATTTAGATATAAAGGATGCTACCATTAGCAAATTAGAAAATAAAATGATCTATAGAATTTATTAACAAACAAGAGATAGAAAGTAAAATGGACAATTTTGATTATATTTAAACAAAAACAGGTTTTGTACAAATAAAATCACTGAACCAAGATTAGGAGAAACCTGGGGGGAAATTTTATAGCAGCTATCTCTGATAGAGGCCACATTTCTCAAATACATGAAGTCAAATTTATAAAAATAAAAATTATTCCCCAAGTGTTAAATGGACAAAAGATATGAACAGGAAGTTTTTAGATGAAGACATAAAGCCTGTCTAGTCACATAAAGAAAAATAAATCTCAAAATCTACTTTGATTAGAGAAATGTGAATTAAAACAACTCTGAGGTACAACCTCACACTTATCAGACTGGCCATATGACAGAAAATGAGAATAATAAATGTTGAAGGGATATGGAAAAATTAGAATACTAATGCAGTGCTGGTATAGTTGTAAACAAATCCAGCCATTCTGGAGAGAGATTTGGAACTATGCACAAAGGGCTTTAAAACTGGGTATACCCTTTGATCCAGCAATACAACTACTAGATATATATCCCATAAAGATTTTTTAAAAGGGGAAATGACTTGTTTGTGCAAAAATATTTGTAGTAGCTATTTATATGGTGGCAAAGAATTGGAAATTGAGGAGATGTGCATCAATTAGGGAATGGCTAAACAAGTTGTGGTACATGATTGTAATGGAATATTACTCTGCTATAAAAAATAATGAGAAGGATGATTTAAGAAAAACCTAGAAAGATCTACATGAACTGATGCAAAGTGAAATGACTAGACTAAAGAGAACATTGTACAAAGTAACAACAATATTATATGATGAAAATTTATGAATTACTTAGCTATTCTTAGCAATACTGTGATCTAAGACAGTCCCTCAAGGACTAATGATGAAAAATGACATTCACTTCCAGAGAAAGAAATAATGGAATCTGAATGCAGACTTAAATATATTGATATTTCAATTTATTTCTTCACTTTTGTTTGTTTCAGTTCTCCTTCACAAAATAACTAACATGGAAATATATTTTACACTATTACATATGAAAAATCTATATTAGATTGTTTTCTGTGTTAGGGAGAGGAGTGGGGTGGGAGATAAGGATTAAAATTTGGCTCAAACTTAAAAAAATTGAAGATTAAAAGTATTTACATGCAATTGAGAAAAAAATAAACTATTATTTTTTAAAGAAAAGAAAAAGACAATAGGATGTTTAGTTAAAGTAAGCAAATTCTTATTGGGGACATATTTTCTTAGTCCAAAAAGCAATATCATCATATTCAAATTTTTAGCATTCAAATTTTTATATAGCTTACAATGTGATAGCAAAGCATAAACTCTGGAAAAGAACCCACAAAAGAAAATACATGTCCTATAATTGTTTTAAAACTAGATTTGGAAAGAAATTATTGAATGTTTCTTTCATATAAGGATCAAAATATGCCAGAGAAAGTCTGGGTAATTGGCATAGTGATGGTGAACCTAAGGAACAGGTGCCAAAGATGGCAAGCAGAGCACTCTCTGTGAGCATGGGGTCAACATACCTAGAGTTCCTTACCAGAAATGCAGAGGGACTTGGGCAGAACTCTCCCATCCTCCTCTCCACCATCCCGGATGACATTTTTTTCACATCACCCACTTCTCTGGCCCAGCAGCCCAATGGGAAGAGTGGGTAAAATGGGTGTCTCACAGACCCCTTCTCTACACTCCTCATTCCTCACTTTACCCACTCCTCCCTCCAGCAGCCCAGTGAGAGTTCTTCCTCTCTCCACTGTGTGGGGTAAAGGGGGGCAGGGTGGGCACAGCACTATGTGGGGTGGGAGAGGCATGGCACATAGTCTGGGGGGTGGGCTAGGGGCAGGTCAGGCACTCCATCTCTAAAAGGTTTGCCATCACTGGCATAGGGGAAAGAGAAGACAGCTCTGAAGTTTCAACATCAAAATATTGATACCAAACATTTATGTGTTCTTTTAAGCTTTACAAAATGTTTTTAAAATATTATATCTTGTTAGAAGTAGCTTGATAGAACAGTGGATAGAATGTTTGGCAGGAATCCCTGAGTTCAAATCTTGCCTCAGACACTTAGTAGTTCTATGACCCTGTCCTTTAATCTCAGCTACTTCAACTATAAAGTAGTAATAAGAAAAGAATCTACCTTCTTGGTATCTTTTGAGGATTGGTTAAGGTAATATTTCTAAAGTGGTTGACAAGTAGTTAATGAATGCTTATTTCTTTTTCTTCATGATCTTCCACAATAACCCTTAGAATCAGGTGACATTATGATACCCAGTTTTATAGATAAAGAAATAAAGAAAGAGTTTAAATGATTAGCCCTGGGCCACTCAAGCTAGCAAGTGTCTGAAGTCAGATTTTAACTGTGGTCTGGCTTACTCTAGATAGTATAATATCTCCACTCTGCATACTTGTAAGGAGCTACTGATATAAACACATTTACTCATGGGGCAAATAGCCGACCCATCACTTATTTAAAAGTATTACAGTTTCCTAGGTTATAAGAGGTTTAGTGATTTGCCCAAGGTCTCACAGCTAAATTCCAGGCCATTTTAAATCTATGGTCTAATATCTGGTCATTCTCTTGTGCTGCCCATTTTCTTATTAAACCCAGTTTTTAAAAAGACATGCAAAAATATTGCTAAGTAAGGAGTTAGCTTTTTTGCAGCTTTTTTATTTGTTTGGTAAGATAAGATAAAAAGTGGAATCTAATAGGAAGTCTTGAGTGTTAGAGTTTGGAAGTGGAATGTTGAATAAAGAAATTGGATTTTTCAATTGCATTTACTCAACATGTGATGATAAGGATAATTCAGGTAGAAGCAAGAAGAAAAGAGGAGTTAAATTAATGGCCTGAAGTAGGGTTTTAGTGGAGATGTTAGAGAAAGTATACTAACCATTTTGCATTAGCAGGAATACAAATGTGAAAAAAAGTGAAATCAATTAACATCAATATGGAGATCATGTACATAGATGACAAAAATTATAACATGCTATTTGAAGAACATTTTGGCTTGGGATATATTCCTAACTAATAGTGCTCTCTTAGTAAGAATCATATGACTAAGATTGATGGGTGATCAGAAATTAATCAATGACACTGTTTCAGAAATGGGAATAAGAAATTTATTATATCGTGGCATTTGTCTCCACACTACATTTGATAACATAGATCTATTCTATCTTTAATGCTGAATAATTTAAAAAACAGCTCTACATTAAATATTTAACCTATCCAAAATTATCTTGTCCTAAATAGATCAATTAAATGCACACAATATGGGCAAGGACAATTTTATTAAACCAAATTAAATATTGAACTAAATTTAATAATTAAACTGGATTTCATATTAGATCAATTTAACACACAGTTTAAGAAGTTCAGTTTGTATAAGTTTGAAAAAGAACTAGGAATAATGTTGAATGGGTTAAAAATGATGAACATGAATTTGGCTAACCAAAGGATCCAACGTTGAAATTTCAAAAGAAAAAATAAAAGGATCACCATACTGTTAAGTAAACTATATACATACATCAGATATATACATGAGAAATATATAGAAAACAATAATCACAGTTTACATTTAATATTAAAGTGAGGAATGTCCTTAACCTGGGTGGAGAGGGGGAGAAGAGTAAGCACAAGCATTGGGCTAGTGGGCAGAGGGGTGGGTGATGTGAAAAAATATCACTGGGCATGGGGGAGGGGGAAAGGGAGCAGCTCTGCCCTAGTCTCCCAGCCTTTCTAATAATGAACTCTTGTTGGGAGAGAGGGAATGGTATGTGTGTCCATAGAGAGTCCATAGAGAGTGCTCTGTGTGCTCTTTCTGGCACACATGGCATAAGTTCACCATCATGGTTGTATACAGTGTTCTCCCAGCTCTGCTTATTTTGCTCTGCATCATTTCCCCCAGATAATTCCAACTTTTTTTTCTGAAATCATCTTGCTTATCATTTCTTTTAGCACAATAGCATTCCATTACCAATGTGCAACACAATTTGATCAGCCATTCACCAACTGAGGTACATCCCCTCAATTAATGGTTTTGTACAAAAAGGTCTTTCCCTTTTTTTATTATTTCTTTGGGATACAGACTCAATAGTGGCATTGACATATCAAAGGGCATGCACAATTTTATAGCCTTTTGTGAATAGTTTCAAGATCAGTTCATAACTTCACCATCAATGCATCAGTGTCCCAATTTTGCCACATCCCTTTAACATTTGCCACTTTCTTACCACCATGTTGGCCAATATGATATGTTTGAGGTTGTACCTCAGCATTGTTTTAATTTATATTTCTCTAATCAAGAGTGATTTAGAACATCTTTTCATATGTTTAGTGTTAATTTTGATTCCTTCATTTGGAAATTCTAATTCATATCCATCCTTTGACCATTTGTCAATTAGGGAATGGCTTGTAGTCTTATAAATTTGATTTAGTTGTTAATACATTTAAGAAATTAGGTCTTTATCAGAAACATTTGTTATAAAATTTCCCACAGTTTATTGTGTCCCTCCATTCTAATCTTGGTTAGATTAGTTTTGTTTTTACAAAAACTTTTTTAATTTAACATAATCAAAATTATTCATTTGTATCTTATTATGTATATCTTGTTTGGTCATAAATTCTTCCCTTCTCCAAAGATCTGCCAGGTAAACTCTCCTGTGTTCCCATAATTTAGTTATTGAATCACTCTTTATATCTAAATCATATATCAATTTTGACCTTATCTTGGAATAGATGTGAGATATTGGTCTATAATTAGCTGCTGCCATATTGTTTTCCAATTTTCCCAGCAGTTTTTGTTAGAGTGAATTTTTTATTCCAAAACCTGGGATCTTTGGGTTTATCAAACAGATTGTTGAGGTAATTTTTCCCCCTCATATTGTGTATCTAATCTATTCCATTGATCTACCATTTTATTCCCTAGCCAGTACCAGATTATTTTGATGATTGCTGCTTAATAGAACAGTCTGAGATATGTGTAATGCAAGGTGGCTAACAGAAACTTTTTGCTTCTGTAATTTCTAACAGTCACAAAAAGTCAGTTAAACATCTTAGAATGTTCAGAAAGTCAGTTAGAACTTAAAGCTATAAATAGAGGTGAAGTTCCAACTGATGAGGCTTTTGCCTTTTGGCTTTCGCTGTGGCTGGAGGCTTTTGCTTTGGCCTTGGCCTGTGCTTATTTTGTTTGGGGAAATTTGGACCTATCTCATTTCTCTGAACCTCTTCCCTGATTTTCCTTTGGGTTCTGGTTGGAAGGGAAGGCTTGGTGATTGAACATAGTGGGTTTTAGTTTCTTTAGATAATTGGAGTATCCTCAAATAAGCTATCCCTAGGTTTGGTAAAGACTTTATTTAAAAGGCAGTCAAATCTTCCTGACTGGGAGAGCCCGTCTCTCTCTCTGTCTAAACCTCTCCGCGACCCATCCCCCACCCTCACCCCTCTCCCTAGCAGCAGTTAGAAAACCCTGAACCTCCTCCCCTTCTGACTGACCCTGATATTAATAAATCCCCTTGTTACCTGTTCAAAACCTGTGGTGAGTCATTGTGTCGAAAATTAAGACAAGGGCCAAGAGGAAGGAATCATTTTCCTTTATTTCTTGAGACAACTGGGGCATCCATCTTGACAGGAAGTACCCACCTTCAAGACTTCCTCCAGCCATCAGTTTGACTGACAGGGAGGGGCCCTCTGGACTCCTCCCTCAAGAGACTTTGAAACTAACAAGAGAAACCCTCCAGGCAAGCCTAAATGTTTATTACTGGCCCTAGTTTCCTCCCTGTATCCTCTGTCTCAAGCCTCTGGGAATAAACCTGTTTAAGCTGCCTCTCCTACATATCCCATTTCCCTTATCTCCTATATACCTTCCCATGCCTTCATTTCCCCCCTCCTAATCACTTTATAATCCCTTATTCCCTTTTATCCTTCCTCACACCCACATACTCAGTTTATTTACTTTCTTTTTTGATAACATATGGTACTTCTAGGTCTGCTTCCTTCACATTTTTTTATTAGTTCCCTTGATATTGACCTTTTGTTCTTCCAGATGAATTTTGTTATTATTTTTCTAGTTCTTTAAAATAATTATTTGGAAGTTTGATTGGCATAGTACTGAATAAATAAATTATTTTAAGTAGAATTGTCATTTTTATTATATTAGCTCAGGCTGTCTATGAGCATTTAATATTTTTCGAATAGTTTAGAACTGATTTTATTTGCATGAAAAGTGTTTTGTAATTGTGCTCATATGATTCCTCTGTTTGCCTAGGCAAGTAGATTACCAGATATTTTATATTGTTTAGATTGATTTTACTTATTTTTTCTTTTCTTTTTTTCTTTTATTTCTTAAGAGTATAAGAACAGTGCTAGTATTGATATTTTTTTTACTTTTATTTTTTTAGAAAAAATGTTTTTCCATGGTTATATGATTCATGTTCTTACTCTCTCTCCCTCCCACAACTCGCCACCTCCCCCCCTTCTGCTGATGTGCATTTCCACTGGTTTCTTCATGTGTCATTGATCAAGACCTATTTCCATATTATTGATACTTATACTAGGATAGTCTTTTAGAGTCTACCTCTGAAATCATGTCCGCATCAACCCATGTGTTCAAGCAGTTGTTTTTCTTTTGTGTTTCCATAGAGTGATTTTAAAGGAAATTTCTCTTTCTAACTGTTGTTGCTGGACTTAGTTGGTAATATAAAGAAATATTGATAATTTATTTTGATTTTTTTGTATCCTGCAACTTTACTAAAATCATAAATTATTTAAATTAATTTGTGGTAGATTATATAGGGTTCTCTGAGTATACCATCATATCATCTAGAAAGTGATAGTTTCCTTATTGCCTACTTGAATTCCTTTACTTTCTTTTTCTTCCCTTCTTGCCAAAGTTAGCATTTCTAATGCAATATTAAATAATAGTGGTGATAATGGACATCCTTGCTTCACCTCTACTCTTATTGGGAAGACTTCTAGCTTATCTTCATTGGAAATAATTCTTGGTGAAGGGTTTAGGGAGATAACTACTTATTTTAAGAAATGACCCATTTATTCCTATACTTTCTAGTGTTTTTAATGGGAATGGGGGATGTGTATTTTGTCAAAGGCTTTTTCTGTATCAGTTGAGCTAATTATGCAATTTCTGTTAGTTTGGTAATTGATATGGTCAACTATGCTGATAGTTTTCCTAATATTAAATACAGTGCTTCATTACTGGTATAAATTCTACTTAGTCAAAGTGAATGATCCTTGTGACATATTACTATGTTATCCTTGTTGTATCTTATTTAAAATTTTTGCATCTATATTAATTAATGCAATTGTTCTTTGTCTGTTTTTGTTCTTCCTGGTTGTGGTAACATTACCATATTTGTTTCTTTAAAAGAATTTGGCAGGATTACTTTTCTGTCTATTTTCCCAAACAGTTTTTGTAGGGATTAATCATTCTTAAAATGTTTCCTAGAATTCACTTGTGAATTCATCTGGCCCTGCCTTTTTTTCCCTTAGGAAGTTCATTGATGGCTTTTTCAATATTTTTTCAACATAGGATAATTTAAGAATTCAATTTCCACTTTTGTTAATCTGGACAATTTGTATTTTCGTAAATATGTTTTCATTTCACTTTAAATTGTCAGTTTTATTGGCATATAATTGGGCAAAATAGCTTCTAATGATTGTTTTAATTTCCTCTTCATTTGTGATAAGCTCATTTTTCCCCACAATAAATTCTCTTCTAATCCCTTACCTTTTCATTTTTGATACTGATATTTCATTTTCTTCTTTCCTTTTTTAAATCAAATTATTCAACACTTTATTTTGTTTTTTCATAAAACCAACTCCTAATCTTTTTTATTATTTCAATGGATCTCTTACTTTCAATTCTATCAATTTCTCTTTTAATTTTTAGAATTTTTAATATAGCCTTTAATTGAGGAACTTTCATTTGTTCTTTTTCTAGATTTTTAGTTGTATGCCCATTTCATTGATCTGCATTTTCTCTATTTTATTGATCTAAGTGTGTAGAGATATGAATTTTCAATTAAATATTGCTTTGGTTGTATCCCATATGTTTTTATATATTATCTCTTCATCGTAATATTCATTAATAAAATTATTGATTGTTACTTTAATTTGTTCTTTGACCCATCCTTTTTAGCATTCAATTATTTAGCCTCCAAATCATTTTAATTTATCTTTCCACGCAGCTCTATTGATTATATTTTTATTGCATTATGATCTAAAAACAATGCATTTTTATTTTCTGCATTTGCTCATGAAGTTTTTATGCTTTAATGCATGGTCAGTTTTTATGTAGGAGCCATGTACTGCTAAAAAGAAGGTATATTCCTTTCTATTGCTATTCAGTTCTCTCCAGAGACCTATTCTAACTTTTCTAAGATTTCATTGACTTTCTTTACGTCTTTCTTGTTAATTTTTTGACTTTTCTAGATCCAAAAGGAAGAAGTTGAGGTCCCTCACAAATATAGTTTTACTGTCTATTTCTTCCTGAAGTTCATTTATTTTGTCCTTTAAAAATTTAGAGGCTATGCAATTTGGTTCATATATGTTTAGTTTTATTTAGTTTATATATTATTGTTTATGGTACCTGTTAGCAAGATGTAATTTCCTTCCCTATCTCTTTTAATCAGATCTATTTTTCTTTAGCTTTGTCTGAGCTCATGACTTCTACTCCTTTTTTTTTTTTTTTTTTTTTTTTTTTTTTTTTTTTTTTTTTTTTTACTTTAGGTCAGTGATGGGAAAACCACAGCTTGCAGGCCAGATGTGGCCCCCTTAAATGTTCTATCCCTCCATGGACATTATTCCTAATCTGACTAATACAATGAGTAGAATACAATACAATGAAACTTAGAAAGAGTTTCCTTAGAAACAGACTGACAGATGAGCATTTCCTTTCCTTTGGTCCCCTCTTTAAAAAGTTTGCCCATCCCTGCTTTATGTGATGCACAATAAATTCTGTTCTAGTCCCTTAACTTTACTTTGTGTGTGTCACCTTGCTCAAATGTGTTTCTTGTAGATGACCTAGAGTAAGATTCTGGTTTTTAATACACTCTACTCTACACTTCTGTTTTATGGATGAGTTCATTTCACTCATATTCACAGTTATGATTACCAATTGTGTATTTCCCTCAATCTTATTTTCCCCTTTTGATCATACTCTTTTCCCTTTCATTCTATCCCTCCTCATCAGTGTTTTGCTTATTATCATCCCTCCACATCCCCCTCCCTCCTATTACCATTCCTCTCCTACTTCTCAATATGATAAGATAGGATTCTATGCCATCGAATATGGTTGTTATTCCCTCTCTGAGCCAGTTAAGATGAGAATTAAGTTTAAGAATTGCCCATCACCACCCCCATTCTCCCTTTCACTGTAATAGTTTTTCATACTACCTTAGATGAGATAATTTACCCCATTCCATCTCCTTCTTCATTTTTCTCCCAGTAAGATTCTCTTTTTCATCCCTTGATTTTTTTTTGCATGTAATATACTAATCAGCTTACTTGCCCACCCTTTATCTTTTGTATACTCCTTCTAACTGCTCTACTATATAGGAATGAAATTAGAGATATATATTGATAAAGTATTGATAAGATAAAGAATCTTAAAGTTGTCCCAGAGGCAGGAGAATGGCTGAGCCAGAAAGAATTCTGTGCATGAGTTTGGAATTGGAAGGGGGAGAAGAGAAGGAGTTCTGGTGACAGTTGGTTGAAACTTTGCTGTGTCAAGATCAGCTGCTCTGCTCTGCTCTCTCTCTGACCATAGGTTTGCTTGTGACAGGAAAGAACGAGAACTCTTAAAACATCTTGAGGGTTTTTCACTTTCCTCACTGTGGAGAATCATCAGGAAGAACCTGTTAGACTTGCTGCTGTGAAAACTGTTGTGTGAAAGGAGGAAGACCAGAAGATCTGCTTGCCTGGCCTCTGAGTTTCATCTCAGAGCCACATTCTTCTAAGGGAGCCGCTGAGACAATTTGGCTCACTGACTTCACCTACTTGAAGACACTCTTAATATAAATAATTTACTTTTATATAAGGATTATAGATAGCTTAGTTAGGTAGTGTTTTATGGATTTTTAGTTATTAGTAAGGAATATGGAGAATAGCTAGGGTGAATTCCTAAGATATGAAGAAATTCACTGTGAGGTAAAATGGGGTTGGTTGGAGAATCTAGTTTAACTTATAGTTAAGGCATCCTATTTTTATTAATTCTTATTCCTTATAATATAATATATATAAATAGAATGTGTATATATATATGTGTATATATATATATATATATATATATATCTGNGAGACAATTTGGCTCACTGACTTCACCTACTTGAAGACACTCTTAATATAAATAATTTACTTTTATATAAGGATTATAGATAGCTTAGTTAGGTAGTGTTTTATGGATTTTTAGTTATTAGTAAGGAATATGGAGAATAGCTAGGGTGAATTCCCAAGATATGAAGAAATTCACTGTGAGGTAAAAGGGGATTGGTTGGAGAATCTAGTTTAACTTATAGTTAAGGCATCCTATTTTTATTAATTCTTATTCCTTATAATATAATATATATAAATAGAATGTATATATATATGTATATGTCTCCAAATAGTTTGTGTACTGGCTCAGTGAAGGTGTAAGGAATAAAAATTAAAGGTTGGGCTAAATTTATGAGAAATGTGGTCACCAAAATTAATTATTCAAGTCAGAATGACTTTTTATGGTAGTTTATTTACAAAAGGAGAGAGAGTGAAAGTAAGGGAAATGTGAAAGAGGATAGAGTAAGATATCTAAACTAACACACTAAGTATTTTGCTTCAGCCCCTGGCTCAACCCAGGCAGCGTTAATCAGTCCTCAGCCAGAGGGCCCTCAACCTTCAGCCAAGGGCCTGGTGATGAATAAAGCAAGAGTGCCATCCTCAAAGCCTCTTCCAAGATGGGGGCCTCTTTGGAGGTTAGTCCCTCCAGGAAATCAGGAAAGGAGTCAGCCTTTTCACTCACCCACTTGGTAGTCCTAAGGGAAGGTCCAAGAGCTGCCTCACCAATGTGAGAGTCTCAGATCCACAAAGCAGATCCTTCACCAGTCTCCAACTTGAAATCCAATTGGAACTCAAACACTGAACTCCAAAGAATTCCCTCTCACAGAAAGTTATAGCCAATTTTAAATATGCTTCTTTGTGTCCCTTCCTGTGCCTTCCTCCACTTTACATGGACAAATCATAGTCTTAGAATTTTCTTAAGGCTGTCCAGGAGGCAGTCAGTCATTTTCCGATTTGTCACCCACTTTTAGGACACATGGGTTATAGACCTCCTCCCACTCAAGTGTAGAGTGAGGTCTATACATTTCTGGTGATTAAATCTAAAAGTAGACAGGAGAGAGTTAATCCCATCTTCATAATCCCCCTGTGATCCTTTGGGAGACTAATTTCCCCAATGGATCATTTGACATAATCATTTTATACCCCTAAAAATCTTCTAACTACAGGTGCATATAATATTGAACCTTGTAAGAGGAAACTACAATAGTTAGAGATAAGAGGGAGATAGAAGTTGATGGACTTTGCATGTGTTTGCTTTATTTTTCACTGTCCCCTTCTGTGTCTGTGTCTTTTCTTTGTTCCCATAAAAATTCTCTATGGTTATGAGGTTTTTTTTGATGTTTGCTCATTTTCCCAGCCTTTTTCTTGACTTTCACTTTTACTTTAAAGGTAGGTTCTAGTCTTGAGGAGGCTAGGGCACCCTCTTGAATTGCAATTCTTCCTTGTTACTACCCTTAACCTTAATTCTGGGTTTCTACAAGTTTCAGTTCTTCCAATATAGAATGATTGTCTGTGGGCTGGGAGATCTGAGAGCCATCTCCCACTGTTGATTCACTTACCCCCAAGACTACTGCAGATGGCTCAAATTCTTGCCTCAGGCTTGGGCTTTTGGGAGACTTGTAAGCTTTTAGTCGTCTCACTCTGGGTTTGATCAGGTCAGGCATACAGCACACAGCAGACTGTCCTACCCTGGAGCTCCACCTTGAGCTTTGACAAGTGTCAGCCAGGCTCCCTCAAGTCATGTTATAAACAAAAAGGGAGGTCCTAAGGAGATATAGATATACAATGATGTGAATGTATCTATCTGCATTCTCCCTAGCTACAGATGATTGAGAAACATCAACCCTGATCACTCTTGATAGTTTTTATAATTTTCCCTTTCCTCTAACAGTTGCCCATGGAGGACCCCGAAAGGTTAGATGGATGAATAACCTTTCCAGGTCCAACATGGGGTTGGATAAATTAATATAGGGCTTTGATTTGCCTTGGATCATGTTTGATATATGACTGCATTGACTCCCTCCCCAAGGGTCATGATATAAAGACCACTCAGGAAGGTACTGGTTAAACTCTCTTTATCTAAATCAGGGAAAGGATCAAGGATTGGGGATTGGAGACCCTATCAACCTAATATCTATAACTATTTGACAATCAGGACTGGAGGCTATTGATTTAGTAGAAGCTGGGGCTTTATTCTCAACTATACCTCTGGCCCAGCCTGGCCGCAGCCAAGCCAGAGAATAGGGACTGCTATTGATGCAGCTGTGTTGGTGATCTTATTCTCTCAGCTTTCTCACTACCAGTGTTTGGTGATGAACTAGCTCTCACAGTCTTCAGGAAATATTCATATTCTTCCTACCCTCTTCTTCATAGACCTCCCTGCCTCCCTTCACCACCCACTCAGAGATTTCCCAGTCCAGAGACCTAGAGAGACCTAGAGACCTTGAAAGACCTAAAGAGACCTGGAAAGATTCCCTCCAAGTGGCTCTCAGGGGTATTTATACTGTCCAGGCAATCAATGTTTGCCCCTGGCTCATGGTACCCAGGAACATTCCATGTCTTCCAACTGTCTTCCCCGTCATTCAGGGTGGCATCCATCATTTCCCAGTATATGAATAGCACTCTGAGGCCTGCCCCTTCAAGGGATTTGGGGTCCAGTTCTGGGTCTACTGGGTCTACTGACTGTCCCAAACTGAGATTTAGGTCCTTATCATGAGCCTGGACTGGGACTCCCCACACACAGATCAGGCTGTGCTACAAGGACTTCCCTAGGCTGGAATATTAGACCTCATCAGAGGTTTGCTTGAAATTTTAAGGGATGTGCATTGGGCTGGAATGCTATTGGCCCAGGCACAGTCTCAGGGTCTAGATGTTGACTTTGGCCCAGGTTCAGATCCTGAAACAGTAGATGTCTGGTGGGGGAGGATGCTTGCTCCTGTAATGCAGGTATAAAGAAGATGGTATGGGGCAGTCAAAGGGCCTAAGCAGATGTCGTTGATGGAATATCAAGGGAAAGGAAATCCAAACTAAATCTGTATGAGAGTTGGATGACCTCCCACAGCAGCTGGGTCAGGTCCCCTTTAAGCCCAAGGTTCTCTGCTATAGGCCCAGGGCTTGGAACCAATCTAGTCAAGAGAGTTAAAATGTCTCCAGGAAGCTGATTGAAACTCCCTGAAAACCTCAAGTTGGAAATGGATAACTGGCTTGGAATGGCCTGCTCAACTAAGCTATAACGTGGATCTGACTACTGTTGAGTTAGTTGTTGGCTGGAAAGCAAGGCTCCAAGACTGTTCAGGCTCAAGGTTAAGCAGGGTTTATTTGTAAATAACTGTAGGAAGGAAAGGGAAGGTAGCTGGGTGAAGGAAACCCTATGACCTTGCCTAAATTGTTGATGTTGATTAATCCTGGAGCACAAGTTGATATTCCTAGGCACAGAGTGATGAGACAGCCTTGAGGGCAAATCCCAAATCTGTAGCTTATTGCTGAGCCCAGAGGCTGGGCAGCCCCTGGGTCAGTTGCTGTTGTTCTTGGTTGTAGCTTTCTCACTAGCTGGTATGTAAGATGTTATCTATGCCAAGGTAGTATTGAATATTTAGCTAATGATTGAATATTTCCTACCTCCCTAACAGAATCTCCCCTAAACCACCCTCAGGACCGAAAAACCCCTCCTCCTCCTTAACCTTTCAGAGGTCAGAGAAGAAATGAAGTTCCCAGGCGTTTGGAGACCTCCTTTTATACCCTGTCCTTAACTGACACCCTGACACATGGCCTGGGTGTTCTGCCAGGTTCTGTGTTCAAAAGTGGCAACTGCCAGCTTGCACCCCCAGAAGTATGACTGCTCATTTCTGCACATAACACTCCTTACTTCTTCGTCTAGCCTCATGCTGGCTATGCTCCCCTCTCACCTCAGTACTCCAAATGTTCTCTGCCTATCTTTCAGGTAATTCTCTTCATGAAAGTTGCTTCACTCCAGCTCCTTATTGGTTTTTTCATTCCTGTATTCATTTTATGTTATTATTTTAAGATTGGTTGGAGAGGATTCTCAGTCGTTTTGTGATCCCCTACTTCTACTCCACTGTCTTGACTTCACCTTTCTATCAGAACACTGATTCTCATAACCTAATATGATGTGTATTTCTGATATCTAAAGAATAGAGAAATAATTAATGATAATAGTTAACATTTATACATACGTAACCATTTAAAAGAAAGTCTGCTAAGAACTATATAATTTTTATATCATTTTAATCAAGAAGGAAAATTATATCAATAAATATCTAAAATTAATATAAAGGTATATATATTGAATAAAATATTAATTTGGAGGATACAATGACAGATTACATAGATTATATATTTTAACTATACTGAATTTAAACCAGAAATTAATGGTTGTTAACAAAGCCATTATAAGCATAACAAACATAAAATTAAACAAAAATATTATTAAGTAACAAAAAGTTCTGGTAAATATATTAACAGATGTAAAAAGAATTTTAAAAGTATATAATGCCTGTTGACATTAGAAAAATAAATGCATAAGAATAAATAGGCCATTTAAAAGTGATAGAATGTATCTATCTCAAAATATTATAGTTGGTACTACATATAAAATGAATCCTGTTTATAACAAGTAAAAAAGGGGAACAATAAGAAGTAAGATTATAAGGAGGAACCAGAAAATCATACTTTGAGAGAAACATAATTTACAATCTGTATCACATATCAACAAAAATTCTCAATCTTGCAATATATGATAGATCAGCGGAAGGCATCGAGGCACTTCTGTCAGGGTTTTGGTTTTGTGATGTGTAAATTTCAGAACTCCACGGCTCCAGACCAGCAGGACACCAAAAAGATGTCGATAACTTTGAGATGCAGTTTTGAAATTGTACTAACAACTTTTTGATGATTTTGGTATACTAATACACTTTCAAGGTGGCACAGAAAGCAATTTGTTCCACCTCCAAAAAATGCTTATAAAAGAGAGACCTCATCCTGCTGCCCACAAAACATTGTTCCATTTTCAAGGGTCTATTCTGTCCAATTATTAATCTCCAATCTATGGTTAGCAAAATGACTCCTTCCTTCTCCATCTTCTTCACCCTTTCTTCCTTCCTTCATGATCCTATCTCCTTTAATACTATGAGGTCTGTCTCAGTACTCCCACTTTTGCCACTTGTCTCCATACTTTCTGTGCTATTGGTTTCACATACTTTGTAGTTTTTTAAAAGTATGATTGCCATCTTGTTTCCTTGTGCCAATCATGCTGTTTCCAGCAAGCACTCCAAGAGTTCAATTATTTATCCCATTCATAATTTCATAAATTAACTTTCAATTCAAATAGTATTACATGAATTTGAGGAATGCTACAGACTTTTGTAATAAGATAATCCAGAGGATTTAGCAGCAAAGCAAACATGAACATTTTCATGACTATCAAATTATACATCTCTAGAAATGCTAGCTATAGAAATATAATATGAAAAAATCAATTGATCATCTTTTGAAGGAAATATGATTATTTGTTTGGAGAACCCTGAGCATTTAATTAAAATTAGCTAAAATTAATTACACTAATATAGTAGGCTATAACTTAAATGTATATAAATCATCAGTTTTTTAGTGTGTTAAACCCAAACACAAAAAATAAGATAGAAAATGGAATTTAATTGAAAATAACTGTCAGGAGGTGGAACAAAGATGGCAGAGTAGTGGCAAAGAAAACCCAAATCTCACTGAATCCTCTCTAAACAAACTTTAAAATGGCATTTCAAAAGGAATGCCAGAGTGACAGAACTGACAAGGGGACAGAATGAAACAATTTCCCTGTAGAAAACAACTTGGAAGGTAGGCAAAGAGGGTCTGGTTCACTGGGATTAGAGTAGACTGCAACCCACTGCAACGGGGCACAGCTGGCAACAAGGACACACTAAGCAGTACTAGAATAAGCCTACAGCAATCCCCCCTCCATCCCAAATCTACTGCTCCAGCTTCTTCACCTGGGACCAAGCCAATGTCAAGATACTAAGACCCCGTCTAAGCCAACATCAATGCGCCTCCTTGGCTCCATTGAGGCCCAGAGTGTTAGCACAAGGCAGTTCACAGTGAGTTTGGTCAATGCAAACCTATGGAGAGGCCCAGAACCCATGCTGAAGCCCAAGGTGAGGCCTCAAGCCTCAGTGAAAGGCAATTCCACAGTGCTTCTGGCTGTGCAAGCCCAGAAAGAGGTCTGCAGTCACTTTTTCAAGCCTGCAGTAAGAACCCAAACCTTAACCCAAGGCAGTCTGCAGTTTGCCTGGCCAATGTAAGCTCAGGGTGATGCCTTGAGCCCCTGTCCAAGCCTCAGATGAGGCTCTGAGAATGAGCACAAAGTAGCTCACAGTGCTCTGAGATACACAAGCCATCAGCAGGCCCTGAGGGAGACTCAATAAATGATGGGAGGTGGCTTCAGGGATCCTAACCCATAGGCTACCAAACCACCTTGGAAAAACTGAAATTTGCAGAAACCCAGAACTAGAGCTAAGAATAGCATGAAAGAAGAACTGAAATTTAAGAGAATGTCATGAAAAAAATGTAGAGAGAGAGCATTGGTTAATTTGTTTTTTAAAAAGAAGAAAATCAAATTACTGGTATCAAAAATGAAAAGGGTGAATTAACCACCAATGAAGAAGAGATTAAAACAATCATTAGGAGCTATTTTGCCCAATTATATGCCATTAAATCTGTGAAATAAGTGAAATGGAATGTTTACAAGAAATATAAATTGCCTTGAAAAACAAAAGAAGAAAGAGAAGACTAAAATAATCCCACTGAAGAAAAAGAAATTGAACCAACTCATCAATGAACTTGCTAAGAAAAAGATCCCCAGAGCCAGATGAATTCACATGTGAATAGTATCAAACATTTAAGGAACAATTAATTCTAATTTTATATAAACTATTTGGGAAAATAGGCAAAGAAGGAGTCCTACCAAATTCTTTTTTATGACATAAATATGTTATTGATACCTAAGCTAGGAAAAGCAAAAACAGAGAAAGACAACTATAGGTCAATTTCCTTAATGAATATGAATGCAAAATTTTTTAAATAAAATACTAGCAAAGTGACAACAACAATATATCATAAGGGTCATTCACACTATGACCAGATGGGATTTATGCCAGGAATGTAGGACTTGTTTAAAATTAGGAAAACTCTCAGCATAATTGACTATATCAATAACAAAACTTATAGGAATCACATGAGCATCTCAATACATGCAGAAAAGTCCTTTGATACAATACTCATTCCTGTTAAAAACAATAGGAAGCAGAGGAATAAATGAGCCTTTCCTTAAAATAATAAGTAGTATCTATCTAAAACCATCAGAAAGAATCATCTGCAATGGGGATAAGTTAGAAGTCTTCCAAATAAGATCAGGAGTGAAACAAGGATAGCCATTATCAATAGTATTATTTGTTGTTGTACTAGAAATGCTAGCTTTAGAAACAAGAGGAGAAAAATAAATTGAACGGATTAAAGTAGGCAGTGAGGAAACAAAACTGTCAATCTTTGCAGATGATATGGTATACTTAGAGAATCCTATAGAATCTATTAAAAACTAGTTGAAATAATTTACAACTTTAACAAAATTGCAAGATTCAAAATAAACCTACATAAATTGACTTCAAACTTATATATCACCAATAAAGTTCATCGACAAGAGATGGAAAGACACAATACATTTAACTCCAGACAATATAAAATACCTGGGAATGTACTTGCCAAGTCAAACAAAGGAATTATATGAAGATAATTACAAAACATTTTTCACAGTAATACAGACCTAAGCAACTGGAAAAATATTAATTTTGCATAGGTAGGCAGAACTAATATAATAAAATGACTATTCCATGTGAATCAATTTACTTATTCAATTCCATGCCAATTGAACTACCAAAAATATTTTAAAGGACATGGAAAATAATAACAGAGTTCATCTGGAAGAGCAAAAGATCAAGAATATCAAGGGAATTAATGAAGAAAAATGTGAAGGAAAATAGCCTAACAGTACCAAATCTCAAACTGTACTTTATATCAGTAACCATCAAAACAATCTATGCTGGCTAAGTAAGAATGGCTGATCAATGGAATGGATTGGACACACAATATGCAGGGGTAAATGACATTAGCAAGTTAGACCAAAGCTCTCAAATTTTGGGATAAGAACTTAGTATTTGGCAAAAAAAAAAACACTTCAGAGAAAACTGGAAAACAATATGGTAAAAGCTAGGTATAGATCAATACTTCGTACCTCATACTAAGAAAAGGTCAAAATTAGTATATGAGTTAGATGTTAAGAGCAATCACATGAGTAAATTAGGGGGATGTAGAATATCTTATCTGGCAGATATATGGAGAAGGGAAAAATTGATGAAGAAATTAGAGGCAGAGAACATTACAAGATGTAAAATGAATAATTTTGATTATATTAAATTGTAAAGCTATTTTTTGTATAAACAAAACCAACATAACCAAGATTAGAAGGGAAACAACAAACTGGCTGGGGGAGGGGGATTTTACAACAAATTTCTCTGCCAAAAGTCTAATCTCCTCTATAAAAGTAGAACTAAGTCAAATTTATAAAAAAATTATTGTACAATTGACACAGTCAAATAAATGAACAAGAAGTTTTCAGAAGAAGAAATCAAAGCCATAAAGAATCATATGAAAATGTTCAAAATTACTCTTGATTAGAGAAATGCAAATTAAAACAACTACCTCACACCTATCAGACAGGCCAATATACCGGTATAGCAAAGCAATATGTATTGATGGGGATGTTGCAAAATTGGGACACTGATGTGTTTTAATGGAATTCTGAAATGATACAATAATTTTGGAGGTTAATTTGGAACTATTGCCAAAGAGGTATAAAACCTTGTATATTCTTTGATCCCGTAATATCAATACTAGTTTTGTATCCTTAAAGTGATTTTTAAAAAAAGGGGTGGGAAGACCTTCTTGTACCAAAAATATTTATAGCAGCTCTTTTATGGTAGCAAAGAATTGGAATTTGAGGGGATGTCCATCAAATGGGGAAAGGCTGAACAAATTGTGGTATATGATGGTGATGGAATACTATTCTGTTGTAAAAAAATGAAGAGCAGGATGATTTTGGAAAAAGCTGGATTAGAAACACTAAAAATCAAAGGAGAAATTAATAAAATCTAAAGTAAAAGAACTATTGAATTAATAAATAAGACTAGAAGCTGGTATTTTGAAAAAAACAGATAAAATAGACAAAGTAGTAGTCAATCTAATAAAAAAAAAGGAAAGAAGAAAACCAAATTATTATCAAAGATGAAAAGGGAGACCTTATCTCTGATGAAGAGGAAATTAAGGCAATTATTAAAAACTATTTTGCCCAATTATATGGCAATAAATATAGCAATTTAGGAGATATGGATGAATATTTGCAAAAATATAAATTGCCTAGATAAATAGCAGAAGAAATAAAATACTTAAATAATCCAATATCAGAAAAAGAAATTGAACAAGGCATCAAAGATGCCCCTAAGAAAAAATCACCAGGACCTGTTGGATTCACAAGTGAATTCTATCAGACATTCAAAGAGCAACTAATCCCAATACTATACAAATTACTTTATATGATAAGCAAAGAAGGAGTCCTACCAAATTCCTTTAATGACACTAATATGGTACTGATTCCAAAGCCAGGGACATCAAAAACAGATAAAGAAAACTACAGACCAATTTCCCTAATACACATAGATGCAAAAATCTTAAATAGAATACTAACAAAAAGAATCCAGGAAGTGATAAAGAGGATCATTCACCATGATCCGGTGGGATTTATACCAGGAATGCAAGGATGGATCAACATTAGGAAAACAATCCACATAATTGACCATATCAACAAGCTAATGAACAAAAATCACATGATTATCTCAAAAGATGCTGAAAAAGCCTTTGACAAAATACAGCATCCATTCCTATTGAAAACACTAGAAAGTATAGGAATAGATGGACCTTTCCTAAAAATAATAAACAGTATATATCTAAAACCATCAAGAAGCATCATATGCAATGGGGAATAATTAAAAGCCTTCCCAATAAGATCAGGCATGAAACAAGGATGCCCATTATCACCTCTATTATTTAACATTGTACTAGAAACACTAGCAGTAGCAATTAGAGAAGAAAAATAAATTAAAGGTATTAAAATAGGCAATGAGGAGACTAAGCTATCACTCTTTGCAGATAATATGTTGGTCTACTTAAAAAATCCTAGGGAATCAACTAAAAAGCTTATAGAAGGGGGCATCTGGGTAGCTCAGTGGAGTGAGAGTCAGGCCTAGAGACAGGAGGTCCTAGGTTCAAACCTGGCCTCAGCCACTTCACAGCTGTGTGACCCTGGGCAAGTCACTTGATCCCCATTGCCCACCCTTACCAATCTTCCACCTAGGAGACAATACACCGAAGTACAAGGGTTTAAAAAAAAAAGCTTATAGAAATAATCAACAACTTTAGCAAAGTTGCAGGATACAAAATAAATGCACATAAATCATCAGCATTTCTTTAAATTTCCAACACATCACAGCAGCAAGTGGTAGAAAGAGAAACACCATTTAAAATCACCCTAGACAATATAAAATACTTAGGAATCTATCTACCAAAACAAACACAGGAATTATACGAAAATAACTACAAAACACTTCCCAAACAATTAAAACTAGATCTAAACAATTGGGAAAACATTGATTGCTAATGGGTAGGATGAACTAACATAATAAAAATGACCATTCTACACAAATTAATTTATTTATTTAGTGCCATACCTATCAAACTACCAAAAAACTTTTTTACAGAAGTAGAAAAAAGCTATAACAAAGTTCATTTGGAGGAAGAAAAGATCAAGAATATCAAGGGAAATAATGAAAAAAATTGTGAAGGAAAGTGTCCTTGCAGTACCAGATATTAAACTATACTATAAAGCAGTGGTCATCAAAACAATATGGTACTGACTAAGAGACAGAAGGGAGGATAACTGGAATAGACTTGGGGTAATTGACGTCAGCAAGACAATGTATGATAAATCCAAAGAGCCCAACTTTGGGGACAAAAATCCACTATTTGACAAAAACTGCTGGGAAAATTGGAAAACAATATGGAAGAGATTAGGTGTAGATCAACATCTCACACCCTATAGCAAGATAAATTTAGAATGGGTGAAAGACTTGAATATAAAGAAGGAAACTGTAAGTAAATTAGGTGAACACAGAGTAGTATACTTGTCAGATGTCTGGGAAAGGGAAAGATTTTACAACCAAGCAAGAGTTAGAAAAAAATTACAAAATGTACAATACATAATTTTGATTATATTAAATTAAAAAGGTTTTTTTCAAACAAAATAATGCAACCAAAATCAGAAGAGAAACAACAAACTAGGGAAAAAATCTTTATAACAAAAAACTATGACAGGAGTCTAATTACGCAAATATAGAAGGAGCTAAATCAATTGGACAGAAAATCAAACCATTCCCCAATTGATAAATGGACAAGGGACATGAATTGGCAATTTTCAGATAACGAAATAAAAACTATCAATAAGCACATGAGAAAGTGTTCTAAATCTCTAATAATTAGAGAAATGCAAATCAAAACAACTCTGAGGTATCACCTCATACCTAGCAGATTGGCTAAAATGAGAGAAGAGGAGAGTGATGAATGTTGTAGGGGATGTGACAAAACTCGGACATTAATGCATTGCTGATGGAGTTGTGAACTGATCCTAACCATTCTGGATGTCAATTTGGAACTATGCCCAAAGAGCTCTAAAAGACTGTCTGCCCTTTGATCCAGCCATACCATTGCTGGGTTTGTACCCCAAAGAGATCATAGATAAACAGACTTGTACGAAAATATTTATAGCTGTGATTTTTGTGGTGGCAAAATGCTGGAGAACAAGGGATGCCTTTCAGTTGGGGAATGGCTGAACAAATTGCGGTATCTGTTGGTGATGGAATACTACTGTGTTCAAAGGAATAATAAACTGGAGGAATTCCATGTGAACTGGAAAGACCTCCAGGAATTGATGCAGAGTGAAAGGAGCAGAGCCAGAAGAACATTGTACATAGAGACTGATATACTGTGGTAAAATAGAATGTAATGGACGTCTGTACTAGCAGCAACGCTATGACCCAGGACAATTCTGAGGGATTTATGGTAAAGAACGCTACCCACATTCAGAGGAAGAACTGCAGGAGAGGGAACATAGAAAAAATGCAACTGCTTAAACACATGGGTTGAGGCAGACATGATTTGGATGTAGACTCTTAATCACCACCCTAGTACAACTATCAATAATATGGAAATAGGTCTTGATTGATGACACAGGAAGAAACCAGTGGAAATGTGCATCAGTTACTGGGGGTTGTTGGTTGGGGAAAGAGAGTAAGAGCATGAATCATGTAACCATGGAAAAATTTTTTTCTAAAAAATAAAATTAAAAAAAAAGAAAAAGCAAAAGCTGGAAAGACCTACATGAATTGATATAGAGTTAAAATAAACAGAGCTTGGAGAACTTTGTACATAGTAAGAGCAATATTGTAGGATGATCAATAGTGAAAGACTTAGTTGCTCTAAACAATTCAATGATCCAGGACGATTATGAAGGACTTATGACAAAGAATGCTATCCATCTCCACAGTGGGAAAAATAAAACAAAACTAAAAACTATTGGAATCAGTATGCAGAAGAAAGCATGCTATTTTTTGATTCAATTATTTGTGTTTTTCTTTTGACATTTTTGTTTACATGAGAATTCTCTCACAAAATTACCAGTATGGAAGTATGTTTTGCATGATAACAAATGTATAACTTATTTCCAATTGCTTACTATCTCTGAGAGGGGAGAGGGAAGGAGGAGACAATTCCCATCTTACACTTTCAGAAAATATATGTTGAAAATTGTTATATGTAATTGAGAAAATAAAATATCTTTTAAATGAATAAATAAATAAGAAAATAACTACCAGGTGTACAAAGTATTGGGGAATGGACATACAAAGACACTCTGTGGAATTAAATAAATAACTACATAAATATACATAGGCATGCACACACACACACACACACACACAACTTACAGTAATAAAGGATGACTTAAGAAATTTGGGATTCAAATGCTCATGCTTGTGCCCTACCAGTGTAATAAAAATTACAATTCTAAATCAATTTTCAAATTTGGGGACATTGAATCAAACTACCAAATATTACCTTATAGAACTAAACAAAACTCTTGAGAATAAAAATAGTAAAACAAAATGGATGGAAGAAATTCTAAGGTTTCTTAATGTCAAAGAATGTCACAAAGAATTAATCATTATAAACAGTTAATACCAAGCAAGGAACAGAAAAATTGATCAAGTGAAACATGTTAGGTACTCAAGGCAAAGAAAGAATTGAACATAAGCACATATTTGCTAAAAATGAGTGACACAACTTACTATTTTACCAAAAATTATGGGAAAAGCAGAAAACAGCCTGGAATAAATTTCATTCATAGTCATGCTATATGTTTTATATTACATTAAATTACATTCTATGACATTACTTAATCACATATCATATCATATATCACATCACATATGATATCATATCATGGCATGTATATTATACACAATCCCAGTACATTATAACATTCAGAATTCATAATAAATATTTAAATGTTTAAATCAATTTCTCTATTTGACAATTTATTTTGTTGACACAGGTGCTTTCTGGGATCTTATAATCTCTGCTGTGAAATTAATTATATATTTTTTAAATTTCTATATACTGTAATATAAAGAGTAAAAACCAAAGACTTCGAAAGACTTCATAACTGATCAATAAGGACTTCAGAAAACCAAAAAATGAGTTGTTAAAATTTTGGGACTCATTTTTGTTTTAGTCATAGTCTTGCTATTAATAATAATTTGTGATCCCCTATTTTCTATACTTTCATTATTTCCTTGGGAAACTGTCAAGAAATTCAGTTGTTTACAATATTAACTGCAAAGTACCATCACCTGTGAATTATGGTACTATGAATAGTGGACCAATCTGGGAGTCAGAAGGGCCTAGGTTGTTAAGTTTTCATTCTGAAACATACTGGTTAGATTACCTCGGGAAGGGACTTCATCTATCAGAGTCTCAGGTAAGTTTCAAATGAGTTTCATCAGTGACCAGTCATAGTTTCAGAGGACTAATGCTTAGCTATGCTACCTACTTCCTGGAAAAGAAGTGGTGATCTTGGGTCCATATTAAAATATATTGTTTTTGGGCATAGCATGTTAACAAATAGTTTTATTTAACTCTTCATACTCATTGCAAGACTTGTTTGAATTTCTTTACATGAGCTGTCAGAGGAGTGTAAGACAAAAGAAAGTATTTTTTTTTTCAAAGAAAAAATAATTAAGGCAATTGTTTTGCATCTATGCCTTTAAGGGAAGATTTTATCCTGGAAGTTCCTTGCAGGATCAAATCATATGTTTGGACCAAAAGAAAACAAAATAAATATCATGGTTTTACCTACCCCATTTCTCTGCATTTTGTTAAGTTTAACACTACATTTTTTTCAAAGTAAATTCTTCAGTACTTTTTTTTTTCAGTTCCATATATCACTTTATTCCCTTTGCTTAACACTAGAAATTTGTTTGGGGAAAAAAACAGCTTTTGGTCATACTTTAGAAATCTAGTGCGCTAAATATTTTAACTCATATCATTCTTGCTTATTCAAGTTCAAAAAAACCCTTGTCACAACTGGAGCAGAACTTTAAATTTCATTTCTTGAATATAAATGCAAATCACAAAAGAGGCACACCTCCAGAGACAGGATAGATGCTTAAATGAAATAAAGTTGTCAAAATAACACATTAAAATCAAATATTGATTATGTCTCATAATTACAAAATGCAACTTTTTCAGAAGAATTGTATTGCATCACTATGAAGGAGTCCAAGATACTAGTAAAAGTAGAGAATTAGACAAAGCGTTGGCATAAAAAAGGTACATGACTTCAAACTAGACATTTGACAACTCTTTGCTTCAATTTGTTTATTTGACACTAGGCATATTGATCGGAACATACACTGAGGTTAAAAAGAAATTCCAATGTCATTGAGTCCAACTCACTCATTTTAAAAATGAGGAAATCGAGATCCAGAGTCTTTAAGTGACTAGACCAGGAACACACAGTAAGTGTCTCAGATTTTTCTGATGCCAGATGCAGCATTTTTCTACACTATCACATCAAATTTTATACTTACTTGACCTAGTTGGATCAGTACTCCAGAAAAAAAATTGAATTTTATATTGTTAGGTGAAGAGCACAATTTACATAGAGTATTGCTATCAATGGCCTATGAAATCTAAGTTAAAGGAGCTTGGCTGTTTTCTCACTTATGAAAAACTTTATTCTAAATAAAATAAATGACTTCCAACAGATTGTCTTTCCTTTTATAGGAAAAATGAACTCTTTATTTATTTTTCTCTCTCAAGTTTTCTAATATCTAACTTTTAGAAATTATGGGATAATTTCTGTTTTCTTATGGTCCTTGTAGTGGAATCACTCACAGAAGTTGAGTGTGAATATTAGGATTTGGTAGCTAGAGAAGAAGAAAAATCCTACATAAGAATAATTTTTTGGATGAGGAATTAACATGTTCTGTTAGTGTTAGGTGTTTGAGGTGTGGGAAAAAAAGTTATATGACTGATGATCAATTTTGTAATACCAGAGAACAGAAATTTCAATGCTGGCAAAATGGAAACTGACAAAATACATTTATAGAGATAAGCTTATATGGTTCTTTAAATATAACATGCTAGGTAATAATCTCCTAGGAGAGATGTACTGAAAAAAATAAGAAACAGTGATCTCAAAAGAAGATTATTGCATATTTATGCAAAATTGGACTTGTAAATGAATTAATTAGAAAGCTTTCTTTTGGTGTCTGTTCATAGTTTTTTTTTTTAAAGACCAGAAGTAACCATGTCAATTCTAATAGTTAATCATATCTAAACTCTTCATAATATTTAAAATTTCACAAAGTGCTTTTCAAATATATTATTTTCAAAACTACCCTGTATTAGAGGTAAAATTGGATTAGGTTTGGCATAAGGATTTTATAAATTAAGGGCAAGAGAGAACCTTTCAGACTGTCTAAAGCCCAGTTTGGAGTTTTGGAACCAAAGCCTCTGTGGGAATTCTGAGAATTCTTGGGGTTTGGAATTTGTAACTGACTCTCTCTGAGTTCTCTCTGGGATCTGAGCTTGGTCCTAGAACCAGTGTCTTCCCGAGCTCCCTGGATTTTCCTTAAAAAACCTTTTGGGAATACCAGAGTGGCAGTTTGGGAAGAGAGAGGTGACTGTTTGGCAGTGGCTGAAGAGTAAAGATTGACAGAGAGAAGAAAAGAAGATCTTTTTATCTGATGTCTGTGAGAAGGCAGAGAGAGGACAGGCTCTGGCCTACTCAGGTCATTCCTGCCCCAACCAGAATCAACTTTTGAGTAGGCTGGCAGTTCCACATTTACTGAAAACATCTTGAGACATTATTCTTAAAATTATATATAATTTGAAATAAGGATTTTGGACGTAGGCTTAGTTTAGATAGGAATTCGGGGATAAGTTGGAATAAGAAGATAGCAAAGGTTTGGGGAAAGCCAATAAGAAGAAGGTCCATGAGGACTTGGAAAGTTGGTGTGGGAGGAGTTAGAAAATCTATAGTTATTAGGGAATCCCTTATCTTTGAACCCTGTTACCTTTCAGTTCCTTATAACTTTAATATAGTAAATATAGATATTTTATATATCTGTCTCTGAGACTTTGTAGAGCCAGTCAATTAAACAGGCCCAAGAGTGTATCAACTGACCAACATTAAGAGCTAATCTCCTGGCTCTTATCAATAACAAAGAAGAAATATAAGTAAGGATACAGTTTCAGTGTTATCCTTACACCTAAGATCTAGGTGCTGTTATTCTCCCTGCCTTATTGATGAAGAAACTAAGATAAAAGATAAGTGACTTGTGTGGTGTCGTGGATCTGCTAAAGGACAAGATCTGAAGTCCAATCTTCTTAACTCTATCCTCTGTCACTTAGATGCCTATACTATTATTATTATACCTCTTAATAGCTTCATATTGTTTTTGTAGTTAGTGCAATCATAGAGTGGTACTGTCTTTTCATATACTGCTCAGTTTAGTTGATAAAACACTAAATCAAACAGAAAACTGAGTTCGGGTCCTGACTGACATTTGCTAAGGGGCATAACTTTCATTAAGCTTCTTAAATCTGTGTGAGCTTCTTTCATCACTGATAAAACGAAAAGGTTGAATGTCTAGATGCTTTTCAATATAAATTTGGGTCCAATAAACTTGCATCTATAATAATTAAGCTCTAAGATCAATGGATCTATAGTAGGAAAAGATTTTGTTTCATCTATTCCATTATTTTTTTTAAAAAGTCTGTTATTGAAATGTTTTATTTTTGGATCATCTTCATGTCCAAATATATACATCTCTACAATTAGCCAAAGAACCATTCCCTGCTAACAAATAATCAAAAAGAAAAATTATTAATAAAAATAATCAACATATCAACCACAGCTGAAAGGATATACAATATTCTGAACTCTGACTTCAAAGAATGAAGAAAAGGGCCTTTTTTTCACTGCTTTTTACAGAGACACCCTGAGTAGTTATACTTATACCATGTTCTGTTCAATTTCGTTCTTGACATTCTTTCATTTTCTATTACTATCAAATTTATTGTCACTTTCCTGATTTTCTTTACTTTGCTTTGCATCATTTTTATGCTTCCTATGATTCACTGTATTATTCATATCCAATATTGCCTATGTCAAAGTAAGATACCATCACATTCATGCACAAGAGCTGTTTCCCAATTGAAAAAGATCTATTATCTTTCTAGTTCTTTATTAGAAAAAATGTTGCTATAAATGTTTTTATATAATATATTTCTTCCTATCATTTACATACTTAACGGACAGTGGGGAGTAGTGAATGAAGAACTTGTTGCAAAGGCAGGAGTGCCTGGACTGATATCATACTTGTGAAGCATTCCGCTTGGGAAACCTTGGGCAGGTCATTTGACTCAGTTCTGAAGGGGACTAGGAGCATAAATTAAGGGAATGAGCCAATCTGTATTGTCAAAAAGTGAATGTTCAGGGTTCCGGGTTAAGATGGTGGCAGAGTAAGAAGCAGCTCTTAACCTCTCCTGACCAAAACACACAAAACTCCTCAAGGGGACATAAAAACAAATCCAGACGAATGGAGGAACCCCACAACAGGGCACAGCGTGGAAGGTACGTGGAATTGAGGCATTTCCATGCTATAAAGGGGTGAAACAGCTCTCACTAAATCGCGGGCTGAGCAACCACCCCACCCCCACCCCCTCCACAAACAACACCTATAGTGCCGAAGCCAGCTAAAAAGAAATAGAGCAAGTTTGGGGCACCCATCGAGTCATTGGCAGCTCCGGGGCCTGTTCCTGAGAGCAGCAAGATTTAGGACCCCAAAAAGCTAACAAACGCACACAAAATCTGAGCGCGGGAGCAGGCC
>NC_058133.1:335986900-336092337 GCF_016433145.1 Gracilinanus agilis | reverse complement strand
GGACTGCAGGAGAGGAAACATATAAGAAAAACAACTGCTTGAACGCATGGGTCGGGGTGGACATGATTGAGGGTGTGGACTCGAAACTACCACACCAATGCAACTACCAACAATTTGGAAACTGGTCTTGATCAAGGACAGATGACAAAACTAGTGGAAATGTGCATCGGCCATTGGTGAGGGGAGTGCGGGGGGGTGAAGGGGAAAGGAGGAACATGAATCATGTAACCATCTTAAAAATGAATATTAATAAATGTTTGGGGAAAAAAAGTGAATGTTCACCTAAGAGTTCCCCTCTGTACTATCTCTTTCCCTTTTAATCTCAGTGATTATATGTAGAATTCCTGGGACAAACTATATGGACATTTTAGTTACTGTATCTGCCCAATTAAAAATTGATTTCCAAAATGAATATACTAATTTATAAAGCCACCAATGGTTCATTGTGCATCTCATTTTCCAATAACACTGTCTCCTTTGTAGCTATATCATATTGCATGATATAAATTGAAATGTCAGAGTAATTAGGAGAAATCTTAAGTGTGGTTGCAATATTTTTGTTCTTGAGACTTTAAAAAATATTCTTTTTTCACATTTCCTTTAAGAAATGTATTGATTTTATAGATTTGCTTTTGTTTTGAGACTGTGTCTCCCTATTTTGTCTACTTAGAAGTACAGAAACAACTTACAAAAACTTGATCCCACTACTGATTGACAACAGAACCTTAGATCTGTTTGATTTTATGACTCGGCCTCGTTTGCCTTTCCTAAGGTAGTCTGATGGCCACCTACCAGACTAATATTAGAACTAGACTTTGTTATAACAGCCAATTAACTTAAACCTACTGGAACTCCAGCAATCCTTGAGTGAGTCTTAACCATCATGGAAGAAGAAATTGCTAACCTTTCACACACCATCATGTTTGATTATCTCATTTCCTTACTACTTAATCCTAACTCATCATTGAACAACCTGGACATCCTGGTGCCTCACAGCCTTACCAAGGTTCAGAAAAGGGATTTCCCCAGCCTTATAGAAAGGAAATAGAAATCAGAAAATTTGTTTTCGTTACTTTTGATGTTATTCTAGAAAAAAAAAACAGTGGGACACAACAAAGATGGAACTTAAGAGACCTGGGAAATCTTACACCAGAGTGTTATAGATGAACAGCTTTCCCATTAGTCGACTCATCCTGCCGGACCAGATCATTAATGTTCAACCCTTTTGTTCCTTGCTTAGCAGTTCTGCAATACTGAGGTGCTACTCTGACCACCTCCCAAAGGATTCCTGGTGTTCCAAGTGTCATAAACTCAGCAGGGTGTGCCTATACACATTTGAAAACATAGAACACAGTTGCTAATAAAGTGTTTTGCTTTTTTCTTCCTCTGTTTTCAGGTGCTGTGAACTCTGGGGACCAGGATGTGCTGCTTGAATATTGTGATTTCTTCATAGCTAATCTATGCAATGTTTGTGAAGCTAAAAACAGCTAAAAGGAATTATAGTGCCTGGTTTTAGGGGAGGAAGAATGTAGAAGGGAAGAAAAATATTCTTTCCAGGAAGGCAGCAAGAAGGAAAGGACACTAAGCTGCCCCAAATCAATTTCTGCTGACCTTCTATGTGGTTCATTAGCTGTTCTACTGGGAAGTGTATTAGAGGGGTGAATGTCATCAGGTCACATGTATACTTACCATTCTGCTTCAACAAATACCTTCAAGTATTCAGAAAAATCCTGAAATTCAACCCTGATTCTTACTTTTTCAGAGGCGGTCAGCACCATTGCCTTAGCAAATATTATTGACTGGGTAAAAGTTCCTGTGGGACAAAAGACTCATTAGATTCATATTTGTGGAAATGAAAGCCAAAAAAGTGAATCTAGTTGTGAGTGGTTGCTTTTAGGCACAAAGAAGTGATGGTCTCACTCTTTCTGTCCTTTTCAACTTCATCTGGAGCACTGTGTTCATTTCTGGGCCCCAGAGTTTAAGAACATCAAAACACTTTAGATCCAAGTTGCTGAAACCCTGGCATGGGTGTGGGGACAGCCTGGAGGGGGCTGCTCCATTTCCTCTCTTCATCCCACCTTGGGACATTTTTGTATGCCCCATCCTTCTGTCCAGCCACCCAATCTGAGCACTAATTCCCTCTGCTGTCTGGTGTAATGTCATGCAGGGAGCTCACAGGCAGCTTGAAGTTGCAGTTTGGGCACAGATCTTAAAAATGTTCACAACACTGCTCTAGATAGTCAGGAGAAGGACAACCAGGACCTAGAGTTCACATCATGCCCAGTTCTAGACTGATGGAGGACAGAATAGCTAACTTCAAGTATTTGAGTATCAAATGAAGGAAGGGTAAAACATGTTTGATTTGATGATAGAGGGCTGTAACAGCAATAATGGTTGGAAGGTTCAAAGAAGAAAATTCAGCCTCATCAGGAAATTTGTCTTAATAATTTTGTTGTTTAGTCATTTCAGTCATGTCTAATGCTTTGGGACCCTATATAGAGTTTTCTTGGAAAAGTGGTTTGCCATTTTCTTCTTCAGGTTATTTTAAATCTATATCTTCTGTTTTAGAACCGATATTATATATTATTTGTAAGGCAGAAGAACAGTAAAGGCTAGGCCATGGGGTTAAGTGACTTACCAAGGGTCACACAGCTAGAAAGTATCTGAGGCTAGATTCAAACTCAGGACCTACCTTCTCCAGGCCCAACTTTCTTTCCACCGAACCACTTAGATGCACCTATTTTTTTCATCTCCCTCACTTATGCCATTTTGTCTAGCACAGATTCAGAAATTAGTAAATACTTATTTTTTGATTCACTTGATCTTGCCTTTAAAGTTTTTTATTACTTAATGGCATCACTATCCTCTTATTGACCAAAGCTCATAATCTTGTACAAATGTTTATTCTTCCTCACTCCACAGTTGAACCAGGTTCCATTTTTTTCCATTTCTAACTATCACTTACAACTAGACACTCCTCTGAATTCCTACTGAAAGTATTAACTGGAAGATGACCTCATTTGGAGAATTATGGTTATTTACTAGAATGCTGGTCTAAGGATATTGAAGAGGAATAGAATGTATTGAAAAGGGAAACCAAGAGGATAAAAGATCCTATGTCCAAGGCACATGAAGATCTATTGAATGAACTAGAGATGTTCAATATGGAGAAGAGAAGCTTTGATGAATGTACATGATACCTTCAAGTAGCTGTCTAGGTTGTCCTACAAAAGCAATATTAAAATTGTTCAGTATAACTTAGTGATAGAGCTAGGAGTAATGGGTAGAAGTTACAAGGAGCAAATTTATATGTGGTGGTATGAGGGAGGGCCTAGAAGAGATGAAAAGTCCCCAGAATTGACAGCCACCCCACAGTGAAATGGGACATCTTGGGAAATAGTGGCTTTCTCCTCACTGGAAGTCCTCAGGCAGAAATGTAATGAGCATGTATTGGCTATATTATTCTAGGTATACATTTTAGGGATAATGTTCACTTGATTTCACTGGGGTTCCTTTCATTTAAGAATCATGTGCTCAATTGATTCCAAGATCTTGTTCTATTTAAACCATCCTTTCAAGTTTTCTGTATCATAGGTTTGAGTACACATGAAGATGACCTAAATATAAATTAACTACATGTAAGTTAAATTCATTAAATACCTAATATATGCCAGGAATTATATGAAATGTATGGATACATAGATGAAGTAGAATGCAGACTTTGCACTTCAAGAGTTTTTAATTGAATGGCATGAAAAAACATTCACAGAAGTTAATATATGAGGGCAAAGAAAAAGTTCAGACAGTATACAATGCCAACTTTGGGAGGGGGAAATCATTTTTATGTGTGGGGAATGAAGAAGGGTGGTATGGAAAGAGTGAAACATCGGATTGGATTTGAAGGAAACGAAGATTTTTAGCTATCAATATGTGTATGTTGTATCATATATGTATTATAAATGGGATTATACAATCCTCCTGAGGACAATAACTAGTTTCCCTTTATATTGGCTCGATGAATTCTTAAGGCCTAACATATGGAAAGCACTTAAAATTTGCCTGGTAAGTAGTGATGGATAATTGTAAGAAGGAATCCATTCTAGGACTGAGGGAATGGTGAATAAAGGGGAAATATGTATAAAAGAGCAGGATGAGAAACTGGGATAGAGAATAAACCTTAATTTAGTTGGATGTCAAGTGTATAAAGGAGAATATTGTGAGATAAGGCTGGAAAAATTGTAGATTAGTGTATAATTGTGGAGGATTTAAACACATTGGTTGTTTGGGGATTTTTCTATTTTTCTAAAATGCCAAGGAGCCTTATATTTCTAGAGGGACTGTGTAGAATAGTGCTAGAGTCATAGGACCTGTTTTTGTATGACTATAGGCAAGTCGTTTTACCTCTATGAGTTAGTTTCTTAATCTTTAACAAATGAATAATAGCTTCTATCTATCTTTTAACATGGATCTGTGACCCAAGTATTCATTAAATTAGTATTATTCAGTTGCAAGGAATTACGTTTTTCATCATGGAAAATATTTAGGCATTCCCTTAAAAATAGCCTCAGTTCAGGTTTTTGGGTGTATCTTCTCTGTCATAAAAAGATTTCTCCTAACAGTGCTGAAGATGCATGTCCATTCATCCAATGTGACTCATATCTATGTCCTACCATAAATTCACCAGAGGAACCCATCCAGTTTAACAGGGGTTTTCCTAAATTGTTCCTGACATCAAAAGAGTTGCAGTAGAGTACAGCAGTATATTTCCACTGTCCTTTACTTTTACTAAAATTCATTATATTTTCCACTCTTGCATTTTTGGTAACATCCTTTAACCGACATTTTCTTTATAATTCCTTATTTTAATATAAAACTATATTTCTTAAAGTTACAGTAGGATAGGCCTCCTACAGCATATCCAGAGGGCAAGTACCTGTCAGTAAGTGCTAGCCAAACTTGAAGTTGGATAGTATTTCTCTTTTCAATTAAAAAGATTTAAAAAAAAAAAAACAATCCCCAAGTTTGCAATTTGGCCAATTGGTTTTACTCTGTAGACCTGGAGAACTCCTAAACAAGGTTATTATAAGCTATTAAAATCATGCCATAATCACAACAATTGCTGACTTTTGACTAACAAAACCTTGCCGATAAAAGAGGAGAATTTTGTGTGGCAGCACATCATTGACATATGACTATTTCCACAAGCAGATGATTTGAACAAAGCTTTCATGCGAGCATTCTTACTTCAAGGAGGTAAAAGAATCAAATACTATTGAGATAAATAACCTGACTGGCTCCAGAATACAAATAGAGGAAGGAGTGGAGGAGATGATTCATGCTGCTTCTTTTTAATCTTACCATGGTTGACTTTAGTCAAGAAGTGAGTCTGTATTTTTATTACAAATTGAGAGATATAAAATCTTTAGTTATTGGAAATTTTACTTTAGGGAGAGGAGGGGAAAAAAGCAAACAAAACTTTGTTATGCTCCTAAGCTTTCTGACTAAGATGGTAGAAGCTAGATTTTAATGAACCAAAGAAAGTGATCCTTATTTTTTAAATCATTGTTATGTAGCCAATTAAAATTAAAGACAACCGCCCTTTCCTACTCCCCAGTAATATGCTCCTGTATCCAGAAGATAAGAATGTAAGCTGTGTCACAAAGTGTCAAAGATTAATAGTGAATCAGTATCATGATTTTGTCCCAGATGGAGTAACCAAGGTAGGTTTTGTGGGCAGGAATCATTACTTTCTATGGTCTCAACCTCAGAAGTTTTGAGATGTTCCCTACATATGCTTATCTTCCCCTAATGGTCTGTCATGTATCTCTGATCTGTGTATGTATCTCAAAACCCTTTTGAACCCATTTATGTTTTCATCCTGTGTCTTTTTTTCTGATAATGAGGTGCAGAAGTTTGTGTCCCATGTAAAAATTGGTATTTCCTTTTATTATCCTAACATTACTTCTCTTCAAGAAGTCTATACCCCATTCAATTTGTGTTGGCATTTTGCAACTATATATTCACACTTACCTTATTATTTTGATGCCTCTAATTTAAATTGTCTTAAGATTTATGTAGCCAAAATAAGGTTTTTATTTTTCCCATATTTACTTTTTAGCCTCTGCTCTTAGGAAGCTGCATTGTCTTGTTTATCTCTGGACTATTTCCAACTTTGCTGACTTGTTCTTGAATTATAATAGTTTTGCAATGGGAACAAATCAGCTTTTTTCATTATAAGACATTTCTTGGTATTGCCCCCCACAACACACACATTTCTTTTATTATTAGGAGGACATCAGATCAATGCGTCAAGTGAAAGATATATTTCTTTGCTTGCTACTTCTAGGTTACTGCCCAGGAGGTTCATAATATAATTTCAATTATGCATCCCTAAATTTACATTTGCCATACTTCCAGCTTATTGTTTTCAGCAATCTTTCAGTTCTAAATTATTACCATAAACTTGACTTTCATCAAAAGAGATCATCATCTGAAACATGGAGATTTTAGGCTAGATGCAGCCTTCCAGGTAATTTATTCAACTTTTCTTAAAAACAAACACTGCACAATGTATTTATTCTTCTATATAGATAGCTGCAATGCCTAAAGACACAATATAAGCATGTTCTCCACTAGTGAAGATCACAACCCTTTTTATGTATAAATACGAAGTTTTGTGAACTTTTGTGACCAGAAAATTAATCAAACCAAAGGTAATTCAAAAACAAATAGTTCTTGACTTTCTTAAGTTGTAAAGGCATTGCACTAAGAGTGAGAAGTCAAAGATAGACATGAAACAGTGTCTTTGAGGGACTGGCATTCTATTTGTAGAAGGTTAATAGGATGATATATTTCTAAGACCTTAGATATGCTACATCCCAGAGGAAGGCTCACAGTTCATCACCAGGGTAGTAGTACTTGAAGTCTTTTTGACCTCCCAGAGTTTTTGATTTTCTGGAGTAGAGAAAAAGTCTTGATTGAAGGGCATGTAGAGATAGTAAAGAAGAACTTCAATGTATTCATAAGCATCTTGTTTATAACTTACATGTAGAGATGTAATTTTGTTCTTACCCTTTGTTTAATGCAATTTAGGAATCCTAATTATAACACTAAATATAAATATAAAATATAATATGATATCATTATATTAAGTTCAATAATTAATCATTTTGAAGTACTGTTCAAAGATAAAAATAATTTGTGTCTATGCTTTACCTCTTCTTTACTCCCACAAAATATGATAAACTAGCAATAATAATAATGAGAAAAATAATAATACTTATAGAAACTATGGCTGTCTTCCCTTTAAAACAAAGGAAGAATGTGGGATATATAGAAGAAAATTAGGTTTCTTCAGTGAAAACTCAGAAAAACTTGTCAGGTTAGAAGGGAATTAAAAAACAAAACAAAACAGGGTCACTCATGCAGAAGGAGAGGTATGTTTGTGACTTAGAAGAGAAAAGAATGCCTTCAATCAATTTAATCAACTTCCAAGACTTAGAATGTTTCAGATCATTATACACATTTTCAAAAGTTCAAATAAACTGAACCTAGCAGAGCATTTTGCATTCCTCCACATGATTTGCAAGCCTCAATTTGTCATCAGTTATCAACAATTTACAACCATGTCTGATGCAGACTGACCTTTCTACCTAAATATCCTTGCTAGTGGATATACAATTTTGCTAATGCACTTAACAAAATTGTCATTGTGAGCCTTAGGGATTGGAGAGTTCACCAATTATTCTTTCACACTCTTTAGTAAAAGCATCCATTCCAAAATGTGATATAGACCTTTAGCAATCTTATTCTTTTATTTTTGTGCCTAGCTATATGTTATCAGCATTTCATCAGATCTCTAAAGACTTTTGGCATATCCATGAACCTTACAATCTTCCAGAGAATAGTAAAAACTAATGTTTGATTTTTCTGGAAAATTGAATAATCAGCAATTTCCTTTCCTTTCCAAAATAACAGACTATATTAGAAGACAATAACGAGGCATACTTTCTATTATAAACTCATACCTTCAATGATGATGCCATTGCTCTTAGCTGGTGCTTGTAACTCCTAGGCACACAGCATTTTCCTCCATTGCCCAAATCAGTCAGTCTGTTCATTTTTCAGTAACTTAGCCTGAAACATTCAAGTTGAGAACTCAAGAAGGTCACATAGATACTGGCTTTGGAAATTATACAATGACCTTAATATTGTGCATTTTATTTCACTTAAGCTGTCCCTGGGCAACAGATCAATATGATATATCCATGACAATTAGAGAGAGAGAGAGAAGGTTATAAAGTCTGGCTGGTGAGATAATTAAAATTTGCTAAACTGCTTCATCACATCTTTTAATCACTATCCAAGTTGTGTTTAGTTTAATCATTTTACTTCCTTCATTTATTTTAAGACTAAGTCATAAGAACTACCTTATCTGTTTTTAATTGTTCTGCCCAGTCCCAAAAAATCTTTGTAATTGTTTTACATTTGAATCAAGTTTATTAACAGACATATGGTCATAACAGAACAATTGCTCCAGTTGGTAAAGCCCTAAGCTAAGCCCAAAATAATTCGATCATTTGTAAATCATTGTCACTGGAATGTTTTCTCAATATAGCTTAATTACCATTCAACTCGGTGTCAAGCTTCTGGGGAATGACCTCCATTACAATGTACTTCCTGCAAAAAGAGGGAAATTGAGAGCTCTCTTTTACCATCAAGCTTTATTATTCATGGATAATTCTTCTGCACCACTGAACATCTGCTAATAAATTTGATTCAAGTTTTCATGAAAGCTTTTACCCTCATCATTCAAACTCTGCGTGAAATTTATATCAACTGAGAATTCATGTTATTTACTTATTGCTAACTATTCTGATCCTATTAAAAATTTAGCCCATAATACCCTCTGGAAACTTTGAGAGTGCTTAGGAAAACAAAGCCCAAATAAGACTGAGAGATTTCTCGTTCTTTTCCCCACAAGCTAGCTGACAGGTGGTCACCTTGAAATTAAGCCGCAATAGTAAAGCCATTTTTTTTAATAGTCTTGATACAGAAGGTAATAAGAAACTCCTGGGAAATCACCTCTGCACTTTCTGACAAATCTTCTATTCCCTTTATATGCACTTCTGTGAAACTTAAACAAGATTTTTAAAAAAGCAACTGTGTTCCTTTGACAATATATCAGCCATGGCAATAAAATTTAAAGGGAAGGTGGAGAATTGTGTCAATTCAATGGTTAATATAGAGAAGAAACAGTATGATACAATTTCAGATCTGACAAAATGTGAAAAGTACTGCTTTATATATATATATATATATATNTTCTTTGCTTGCTACTTCTAGGTTACTGCCCAGGAGGTTCATAATATAATTTCAATTATGCATCCCTAAATTTATATTTGCCATACTTCCAGCTTATTGTTTTCAGCAATCTTTCAGTTCTAAATTATTACCATAAACTTGACTTTCATCAAAAGAGATCATCATCTGAAACATGGAGATTTTAGGCTAGATGCAGCCTTCCAGGTAATTTATTCAACTTTTCTTAAAAACAAACACTGCACAATGTATTTATTCTTCTATATAGATAGCTGCAATGCCTAAAGACACAATATAAGCATGTTCTCCACTAGTGAAGATCACAACCCTTTTTATGTATAAATACGAAGTTTTGTGAACTTTTGTGACCAGAAAATTAATCAAACCAAAGGTAATTCAAAAACAAATAGTTCTTGACTTTCTTAAGTTGTAAAGGCATTGCACTAAGAGTGAGAAGTCAAAGATAGACATGAAACAGTGTCTTTGAGGGACTGGCATTCTATTTGTAGAAGGTTAATAGGATGATATATTTCTAAGACCTTAGATATGCTACATCCCAGAGGAAGGCTCACAGTTCATCACCAGGGTAGTAGTACTTGAAGTCTTTTTGACCTCCCAGAGTTTTTGATTTTCTGGAGTAGAGAAAAAGTCTTGATTGAAGGGCATGTAGAGATAGTAAAGAAGAACTTCAATGTATTCATAAGCATCTTGTTTATAACTTACATGTAGAGATGTAATTTTGTTCTTACCCTTTGTTTAATGCAATTTAGGAATCCTAATTATAACACTAAATATAAATATAAAATATAATATGATATCATTATATTAAGTTCAATAATTAATCATTTTGAAGTACTGTTCAAAGATAAAAATAATTTGTGTCTATGCTTTACCTCTTCTTTACTCCCACAAAATATGATAAACTAGCAATAATAATAATGAGAAAAATAATAATACTTATAGAAACTATGGCTGTCTTCCCTTTAAAACAAAGGAAGAATGTGGGATATATAGAAGAAAATTAGGTTTCTTCAGTGAAAACTCAGAAAAACTTGTCAGGTTAGAAGGGAATTAAAAAACAAAACAAAACAGGGTCACTCATGCAGAAGGAGAGGTATGTTTGTGACTTAGAAGAGAAAAGAATGCCTTCAATCAATTTAATCAACTTCCAAGACTTAGAATGTTTCAGATCATTATACACATTTTCAAAAGTTCAAATAAACTGAACCTAGCAGAGCATTTTGCATTCCTCCACATGATTTGCAAGCCTCAATTTGTCATCAGTTATCAACAATTTACAACCATGTCTGATGCAGACTGACCTTTCTACCTAAATATCCTTGCTAGTGGATATACAATTTTGCTAATGCACTTAACAAAATTGTCATTGTGAGCCTTAGGGATTGGAGAGTTCACCAATTATTCTTTCACACTCTTTAGTAAAAGCATCCATTCCAAAATGTGATATAGACCTTTAGCAATCTTATTCTTTTATTTTTGTGCCTAGCTATATGTTATCAGCATTTCATCAGATCTCTAAAGACTTTTGGCATATCCATGAACCTTACAATCTTCCAGAGAATAGTAAAAACTAATGTTTGATTTTTCTGGAAAATTGAATAATCAGCAATTTCCTTTCCTTTCCAAAATAACAGACTATATTAGAAGACAATAACGAGGCATACTTTCTATTATAAACTCATACCTTCAATGATGATGCCATTGCTCTTAGCTGGTGCTTGTAACTCCTAGGCACACAGCATTTTCCTCCATTGCCCAAATCAGTCAGTCTGTTCATTTTTCAGTAACTTAGCCTGAAACATTCAAGTTGAGAACTCAAGAAGGTCACATAGATACTGGCTTTGGAAATTATACAATGACCTTAATATTGTGCATTTTATTTCACTTAAGCTGTCCCTGGGCAACAGATCAATATGATATATCCATGACAATTAGAGAGAGAGAGAGAAGGTTATAAAAGTCTGGCTGGTGAGATAATTAAAATTTGCTAAACTGCTTCATCACATCTTTTAATCACTATCCAAGTTGTGTTTAGTTTAATCATTTTACTTCCTTCATTTATTTTAAGACTAAGTCATAAGAACTACCTTATCTGTTTTTAATTGTTCTGCCCAGTCCCAAAAAATCTTTGTAATTGTTTTACATTTGAATCAAGTTTATTAACAGACATATGGTCATAACAGAACAATTGCTCCAGTTGGTAAAGCCCTAAGCTAAGCCCAAAATAATTCGATCATTTGTAAATCATTGTCACTGGAATGTTTTCTCAATATAGCTTAATTACCATTCAACTCGGTGTCAAGCTTCTGGGGAATGACCTCCATTACAATGTACTTCCTGCAAAAAGAGGGAAATTGAGAGCTCTCTTTTACCATCAAGCTTTATTATTCATGGATAATTCTTCTGCACCACTGAACATCTGCTAATAAATTTGATTCAAGTTTTCATGAAAGCTTTTACCCTCATCATTCAAACTCTGCGTGAAATTTATATCAACTGAGAATTCATGTTATTTACTTATTGCTAACTATTCTGATCCTATTAAAAATTTAGCCCATAATACCCTCTGGAAACTTTGAGAGTGCTTAGGAAAACAAAGCCCAAATAAGACTGAGAGATTTCTCGTTCTTTTCCCCACAAGCTAGCTGACAGGTGGTCACCTTGAAATTAAGCCGCAATAGTAAAGCCATTTTTTTTAATAGTCTTGATACAGAAGGTAATAAGAAACTCCTGGGAAATCACCTCTGCACTTTCTGACAAATCTTCTATTCCCTTTATATGCACTTCTGTGAAACTTAAACAAGATTTTTAAAAAAGCAACTGTGTTCCTTTGACAATATATCAGCCATGGCAATAAAATTTAAAGGGAAGGTGGAGAATTGTGTCAATTCAATGGTTAATATAGAGAAGAAACAGTATGATACAATTTCAGATCTGACAAAATGTGAAAAGTACTGCTTTATATATATATATATATATATATATATATATATATACCTTAAGTGCAGATTTCATTTTGGAAAAAATAATGAAAGGTGCACAATTACCTCTCACTTTCCCTTCTTTTAGCCTAGGCAAGTGCTGTACTTGCTCACCCACAAGAACTGAAAGAAACTCAGAAGCTCTTTTTTTTCTAGCTTGGTTTCAAATGTTCAGCATTGGCTAATATCTTCAACAAAGAGTAAAGTCAGATCAGTTTTCTCCCACCAAGGGATACAAAAAGGGCCTGCACAAGTAACTCACACTGGCCTATGAATGTAGAAGACAAGTTCCATTTCCTTAGGATTAATACCTGTAGTACTGACATGTGTGTACATGCATATGCATTTGCACACATGCAGATTTAAACAGACAAATTAAAATAGCAAGAGTTCTCAGAGTATGAAATATTTCATAAGCTTGAGAGTTTTATATTTTTGAACATTGGTGTCAATCAAAAAAATGACTTGATATGTCTGAGTATATATATCTCTGTGGTCTCCTAGTTTAGAATGAGTTATTAGAGAAGAAATAGTACCTCTGGTATTCAATAACAATCATATAACACTTACCTTTAAGAAGATGATGAATTATGGGTCATTTTGCATAGATACACAGAGTTATCACTCTGAATTAATTAATTCTCTGAAAAGATATAGATATCTTATGGTAGGTCAGTGATGGAGAAACTTTTAGAGACTGTGTCATCCCCTCCCCCCAATTCCATGCCCCCTGTACTAGGGTAGTTTTGGGATAGGATGAGATGGATTTAATTGGGCCAGTAACAAGATGTTACACTGTGGGTTGAAGGCCAACAGTTAACTCTGAACAGGCCAGAGCCTGATCTGAGACCAACACACAGACCACTAAGTAAGTGGGAAAGTAATTTATTTTAATAAAGAAAGGTTAAAAGGGAAATAGGATAATCCTGATGCTAATTTCCACTATCTAAAGTCCTCAGGATCTAACTGTCTCCTTACGGAGAGCCTTCAAAGAGTTGTTGGACTGTTCTATACCTCTCCTCTCTCACTTTAAAATTTCAGTCCCTGCTCTAGCTAACCTGCACTACCCCACCTTAGTTAATATTAGAAGTAAGGGTCTGTGGCAAGCTTGGCAGGACCCAGGGAAGGTCCTAGATCAAAAAAGGACCCAGACTTCATCTTAAAATCAGTGCAGAGAGATGGTTCAGTATCACCAGGTTCTTCTCTAAGGGAAAACAGTAACCAAATGACAATAAGACAGTAGGCAGGATAGAAATCAGGGTAGGATCAGCAACTTAAGCACAAGCAACCACTCTCCCCAGGTTCCTCCAGAGAGAGACAACCCTCTCAGTCCAAGTCTAACCCCTCCTTCAACATTCCAGAATCTTTCCCTCTGCATCTGTCTCCTGCAGACCATCATCTCTTGCTATAACCCTCTCTTCCTTATAACAGTCCTCTCTTTGCACAAAGCCAAAATAGTGTTGAAAACAATGTTTTGACATTTGTGCACCAATGAACTTAAATCCCACCTAAACTAAAATTCTTACCCCAAAATAAACAGTCTCCACTCACTTATCTTATCCTGTCTACCACTACCTTACTCTAGGGATTTAAACAAAGAAAAGGAAAAAGGGAAAAAATATTCAATGAACAGTTACAAAGTTCCAAATACAAAGCAAACATAGGCAAAAGCAAAACAAGCAAAGAAAACATCAAAATAGAAATATGACCATAAAAACTTCATGCAAAACCATGTCATCATAAAATGCTATACTTAGAAACTAATACATAAAAAATCCTATCAAAGTTATTGCAATGCATAAAACAGAAAGCAGCAAAATGGAAAAAGTACAATAAACACAACATAGCATAAGATTTTACAACAAACTAAAACCAATCCATCAAAACCTTACTTATGCAAAATACATTCAAATCTAAGATAAAAATTCAAAACAATCTTACTCAACACTAAAACCTTATTATTATTATTACACAAAACTCCAACTAATACATAGAACTGTGCATCTAACCATAGTATGTAAAGAACTTAATTAGTATCAAATATTAACTACAAACATAATTTATAAATATATACACTTATTATATGTACTATATATGCATGCAGGATACACATATGTATATATGTTTATATGCATATATGCATACACTATAATATAATTTTGTCAATCCTAACTATAATACACACTTCCCCCACACAGGGGAGGGAGAAAGTGCTCCCATTGGGCTGCTGGGCAGAGGAGTGAGTGAAGTGAAAAAATGTCATCTGGTATGTGGAGTACGGGAGGTGAGCAGCTCCTCCAAAATCCCTCTGCCTCTCTAGGAATAAACTTGGAGCAGGGTAAGCTGTATGCCCACAAAGAACACTCTGCATGCCATCTTTGACACCCATGCCATAGGATCATCATCACTGCACTAAGTTAACCCCCATATTTGTTTCTCTGGCATCACCATTACATTTTTATGATAGGAGTAACCTGAGAAGTAGTTTATGGTGCCTCTGTCTTTGAGCTATGAATAGTTATTATCTTCTTTGATATCTAGTTGATATCTTATATATCAAATTATAAACATTGATTTTTTTCCCAACTGTACCCAAAACATTGCTAACTTGTCCTTGCAGTAATTGAAATGATGGTGAATATTACATATAGATTATGCTATATGAAAACATCACAGGGAACTATATGAAATTTGACCAATAATTCTCTATGCCAGTGTGGAAGATGATGCATTTCAATATGATTTTAAAATAGTAATTACAAAATTATATTCTATTCAAAGCTAAATATTGATTTTCTTCCTCTATCAAGATCTTCTTATAAGATATATTCAAAAGAATTAATTATTTTCAAATTCCCATTATTGAAATAGTAAATTCAAAATGCTGCAAGTAACTCTGTCATTATCATTAATGGGATAAGAAAATATACAGTTAACTAATATGTTCCTTTCTTATTTAGTTCTTTCAGTTATTTAAAGCTCAGTAATAATGAGGCTAAAATAAGTTTTTAGGTGTGTCAGGTATTTCACCTTTTTTCTGAGGTACTCTATTTTAATAGGACAGTGATCGTATGAATGTATCCTTGGGTAAAAGGAGTAGAGGAAGGGAACTACTGATAAAATGTAGAAACATCAACCAAAATTCTAATACAAATACTAAAAATAATACAAAACCTAACTTTGAAATATATACACTACCAATGGATTGCTAGGTTCACCTTTTTCTGTGGTGTGAGTATTTCCCAAGCCCACCTGCCAAGTCAGCTTTACTTTGGTGTGGCCACTATATATGCTACAACTTCTTGGAGCCATAGGTGAGAGCTGGGTGGCAGCAAGACACCAAAAGTCAACAAGCAAACCTGTGAAGGACTTGGCAGGTGGGCTAAAAAAGGCTGAAGGTAATGAGTAGGTCTCAGAATCATCAATGATTTATTGGGGTATCTGCCTCATGCATGTGAAGACTTCCCCTGCCTGAAGGGGCAAATGAGAAACATTTGTTATAACAGCAATGAAGGGTGGAAACAGGTAATATGGAGTGCTTAAAGCTTGTTTGGACTTCAAATAAACTAAGGCCATCCACTGCATTCTGAGGTATCATCAGTCATCTTGCCTTTTGTCTTGCCATTGGACTTCAATGATTCTGGATGAGAGTAAGACCAATGCTTTTGTATACCTCTGCCTCACTTAAATCTAATTTGTGTACAAGTCAAAGGCTATCACCAGTGTTGTAGTTTTATCCTCTTCAAGTATGAAGGAAAATAAGCAACATTATCTCTTGGTGAGCAAATCAACTTTAAACTTCCTTATTTTCCTGAGTAACTTCCTTAATTATTAAATCATCAACCATCTCCTCCCAAGATATAACACTGGATCACTCCCACTATCCAACAAGAGTTGGAGCTTTTGTTCTTACTCACATAGTATTGAACACAGAAAAATCACATAATCATGCAAGGATCCACTATAAATTTAAGTTGCATAATCTCAACTGGTCCTCACTGTAGCAAGGCAATTGCTTTATATTTTTGTATTTGAAATACTATCCCACTCACCAGAGAAATTTTAAACTTTTTCATCCCTCCTCACATCTCCCTACCCTTACCTTCTCATCAAAAAACTTTGCCTCGTTTCATTTAAAAAATTGAGGCCAATTGCCAAAATGTTTTCTTCTCTACTCCTCCTGCTCTCCTCTCCAGTCTCTTTCCCCTTTCTTCTCTCATGCAGTCAATGCTAATTTGAGGGAACTCTCTCTTCTACCATTCTCTTTATTTCAAATCATTCAATTGTCTTCAGACAATGTCTCCATCTTTACCTCTACATGCGAAAGTACTCCCATACTAGTCTATCTTTTCAACCAGAATATTCCCTCTATTATTCCTACTCTGTTACTGATCTTCAGACTCTGTGTAATAATTGGATCTGTATTTTCTACAAATATTTCAGTACCTCTCTTTTTCTCAAAATATCCTTCAATTTATTTGTTTATCACTGCTGTCATCCCATATCATTCATCCATTTTGTAATGAAAAATTCTTGAGAAAGCCATTTTTAATCTTTGCGTTCTCTATATTTGGACTAAATCTCTTCTGAACACTTCAATCTTGCTTCAAATCTCATCATTTACCATGAACTACACTCCATAAATTACTGGAAATTTCTTAATTGACAAATTTAATTGTCTTTTCTTAACCCTCATTCTTCTTGATCTTATCTCTTTGATAGTCTCTAGGTTCTATGACTCTGCTTTATCTTCTTTTTCCTCTTCCCTATTTCCTTTGTCCTTTTCAGTCATCTTTGTTGGATTTTTGACTACACTATATTCAAAAACAGCAAATGTCCTCTAGGTTCCTATCTCTTTTCATGGAGGTTCTCTATTCCAGGGCCTTCTTCTAGTCCATGTTTTTTGTTTACTCATTTTGTCTTCTTTTTGCTGATAATTCTCCCATCTAATTAACCAGGCCTTCCCTCTCTCCTAACCTCTAGATTTGCTTCTCCAAATGTCTACTGGATATCTTGAATTACACATTATATAGAGAGGTCCAAAACTGAACTCAATTTTCCTCTATACTCTAATGTCTTCTCTATTTTCCTATATATTGTTGACAAGGTACCACCATCATTCCAGTTGTTCTGGCTTGTGACCAAGATATCATCACTGTCTCCTCACTCTTTCTTACCCCATCCATATCTAATCTGATGCCATATTCTATCAATTTTACCTATGTTACATCTTTCTTATATTCCTCTTTATTTCTTCTCAAAAACTGCTAACACTGATTCAGACCCTCATTCTTCATTACTTAAAGCCTTGATTATTGTGATAGTTTGCTAGTTGATCTCTCTGCCTCAGTTATCTCTCATCTTCTGTTCAACATCCATTCAATTATCAAATTAATCTTCCTAATCTTCTTTATCTGACTATTGTGCCATAAGAAATGATGAACAAGATGATCACACACACAAAAAAAAACCTGGAAAGAATTATATAAAGTGACTGAAAGTTAAGTGAGTAAAAGACTATAAGCAGAAAAGATTTAAGTACAATGATCAACTCTATAAGGGACTTGTGTCTTCTTTCATAACATGATGAACCTAGACATATATAGTATGTATAACCTACATCATATTACCTGCCATCTCAGGAAGGGAAGAAGGGAAGAACATGGATAGTAAAATGTCAGAAAATGGTTATTTAAAAATGTATTTACATGTAAAAATACTAAAAGTTAAAAAAGTCTTTTCATCATTTAAAACCATTGTAGCTTTCAGAATCTTCAAGTGGCTTGTATCCTGTGATGATATGTAAGAATTGGATTTAGCAAAGGATTATGGAAATCACAAAGTAGCTATTAGTAATGTGGGAAACTAAGCTTACTAGTAAAAACAAGTTACTTTTAGTATTTATAGCAGCTCTTTTTTGTGGTTGGCAAACTATTGGAAATTGAGGGGATACCCATTAATTGTGGAATGGCTGAACTGACTTTGGTATATGATTGTGATGAAATAATTCCTCTATTCTAGAACATGTCATCCAGGTAATTTTGGCTAAGTGTAAGCATTGCTATAAACATTTGTAAATGGTAGGTTCAATCTCTGCTTTCCCCTGCTATTGGGACAAGCAAGATAGATCCATTTAATAAATTTTTAAAAAAGTTTTGAATGAAATTCTGTCCTTAATTCTAGAATGCTCCATTTTCTAATAGATTGGAATTTGATATTCATGATACAAAGATCTTAATAATATCAGTTTTTGAGAGTACAATAACAGCAAAAGTACACCCTGTCCTCCAGAAGTTTATAGTTCAACTTAGTGACTAGAAAGTGTTGCATAATGTTTTGTGGTATGTGAATATTACTGAAAACATCAGCAGGAGAGAAGGGAATGACTTGTAAGCAATTCCTATCATTTGTAGTTTAAACAAAGCATTTCACTAGGATTCCATGCTGTGTGTTTCCAGTGTTTAAGTGCTTCCTACTGTTTTGGTAACCTGTAAATTAAGAATTAACTAACAATTTAGAAATCTATTTAATTGGTCTCAATGTGCTATTGTACACTGACTTTTTCCATATTTAGACAGATTAAAATGTGATAAAAACATGAACAATAATGAATTTCTATTAACAGGATAATGAACTATTCTTTTAGGGTGGTCAAGGAACAACTATAAAAATTTAGAGCAAAAAGAAGAATCTTTCTGAATTGTCAGATCTGAAATCTGGGATTTATTTAGTTGTCACTGAATGGCAAAGTATTTTATTTTAGCATTGAATAAAGGCAATCGATACCAAATTTAAAAAATCAATTTGACCAAATGTATATAAATATAATGATTAATCAATGTGATCCTTTAGTAAGAGACAGAGGAATATAAGAATAAATTTCAAAATATACCAAAAAAGATGTGTGCTGTTTCCCTTTGTTGACACTATTCATGATATAGATAATTCAGATTTTTCAAATAAACCTCACAAAAAGATAGCCAAACTGGAATGATTCTACAGAAGCTCCAAAGTATGTAAGAAAAAGTTCATATCCTCAGTGAGGTTCTTCATTTTGAACTTTTTGAATTGGCCCCATCTTCCATTCTCCTTTATTATATGTGTGATCCTTCATTGTCTAGTCTCATTAACTTATGGCTTGATCTCTGTTTTCTAGAATGCTTTCCTCTATTCCAGACCCTTTTGTTTGCCTTGACCACACTGTGCAGCATTAGCTGATCCTTTAAACCTTGCCTAAATACCAGGTTCTGATTCTACATATATCCTTACTTAACAGGCAATTAGATTTAAGTGACTTGCCCAGGATTACACAGCTAGAAAGTTATACTTGACTTTTGTGAATAATACATTCCACTCACTCCTTCCACTCACCTCATTCCTCATCAACTATTGGCATATTTAAAATCTATCTTAGACTCAAACTTTGCCTCTACTTCCCTAATCCAAGATGCTAGACCTATGGGATATTTTTACCCATATTCATGACTCTAGCACTTTTCTTGGGGGGAAAATGTTATTGACTATAACTATACTGTATATACATATGACATAAAAATTATTTCAGCACTGAATATATGTCCTTCATGGTTTTCATACACAATTTAAATAGTGTGTTGGTTTTAGAGTAACACTGAGCCCAAAGCCAATAATCTCTAATATCAACACATTTCTATTTTGTATAGAATCACACCACTTTGACCTAGGTATCACTTCTTTCCCCACCCTCCACAATATTTCCCAATAATTTAAGACATTCTTCGGTGAATCCTGGATGAATTTCTTTTTCCTTTATTGCTCATTTTCTGACTCCAGCTATGGATATATCAAATACTGATCTATCATATCAGACCACAGTAATTTTGCTATGATTTGTCTATATAGGCTTTATTTAATTATCCAATAATATATTATTCTCTCTTAGTTTAATATAATCTCCCTGAGATCATGGACTCTTTTAGACATGAAACTGAACCTCTATTACTTAATATAATATATAGTAATTTAATAAAGTGTGTTGATCTATCAATTGTTTGAAAGAATGAACAATGACATAATCATGTTAGCCTAGCCCTTAACTAATGGTTCTTGATTTCTCTGATTTTCTGAAGAATATGTAAGTGCCAGTGATGAGACACCCCATTTTTCACTGTTCCTAATCTTCCAACTGGGAAGGAAAACAGAAGGGACCATGACTTTATAGCCTTTCATTTTGGTCTTGTGCTGGATGATCCATGACAGACACAGTCCATTAGCTGCCCAAAGGATACGTTTGCTTTCTTGATTTGGTTTCTATGATTTGATTTCTACATCTTTGTCAGACAGCACAACATTGCACCAAGCATTTCTATTTAGGTATATAAAATTTGTTGACAAATTGGAGTTCTGTACTTCTGAGACAAATCATAAATTGTGTGCCAGTTTTTCTGGCACATGGTTTTCTGACAATAGATTGATGGTGAATTTGAATCAAGACTGACCTGAGTAGTTAGGTGACCTGGTAGATAATAGTTTTGGATCTAGAGTTAGGAAGATTTTAGTTCAAATCTGGACTGTGTGACCCTGGCCAAGTCATTTAAACTCTGTTTGACTAAGTTTTCTCAACTTTGTAAAGAATTAATAATTGTAGCAATCTCTTAAGTTTGTTATGAAGATAAAATGAGATAATATTTCTAAAGTGATTAGCACAATGCCTGACAGAGTGGGTGTTCAATAAATGCATTTTTATTTTATTTACTTATTTATGATCATAAATCTAACTCAGAATTTGAACTCTTAAATTACTCATATTAAACCATATGCCTTCTTGTTTGAAACTCATCATAATCATCAACTACAAACATTTATTATTATTGTAATAATTTTTTAGAAAATTAATTCTTTTAAGATGCTCATAGTCTTTAAAAAATCCTTACCTTCCATCTTGGAATCAATACTATGTATTGGTTTCAAGGCAGAAAAGAAGTAAGGGCTAGGTAATGGGGGCAGGGTCAAGTGACTTGCCCAGGGTCACATAGCTAGGAAGTATATGAGGCCAAATTTGAACCCAGGACCTTCCATCTCTAGGCCTGACTCTCAATCCACTGAACCACCTAGCTTACCCCTAGCTCATAGTATTTTTATACGCTTGACAATTACTTCATGGTCCCTCAAAGTCTCTTCAAAGTTTTCATATAAGAAGGAAGCTAACACTAAAATGCTGAGTAGATCTAAGGCAGTATGACCTAGTGGACAGAGGGCCAGCCTTCGAGAAGAGAATGTCTAAAGGTTCAAGCTCAACTTCTGACAAATTCTGCATGATGGTGAATATTGTTAATCACATATATATACATATATACATATATATATATACACACACACACACATATAGATACAATATGTATATATTTGTTTGCCTAGGTCAACAATAGTATATACTAGGTAAACAAATTTCTTAGATTAAAAGTTGCAGTAGTGCTGATCTAAAACTCTCTAATTAAATGACAGGTTTTATTGCACTATTTCCTATTAACAAATTAACCATTCTGTTTTCCTATATCATTGTCACTAAAAGACCTTTAAGTAGCATGAAGTTTTACCTTACAATAAATGTTAATTAGACCCTTTCCTAGACACTCTAAAAATTCTTCTTGGTCTTTTTCTGAAGAACAGTTTTCTAAACAGTTCCATTGGAGGTTGACAAGGGAGATAAAAAATCAACTAGAACTCCAGAAAGCTTCAGTAATACATAAATTTCAAAAATTCTGAATTTCCAGAAGAAAATATGTTAACAATTTAATATAATCCATTGTTTTATCAACCCATGACCTTCCAAGATCTTCTACTCAAATAATTTAAGATGATGAATAGATGTCATTTATCTTCTTCTTACTAAAGAAAGAGAACAAATGGGAAAATAGTGATTTAAATGTTTCCAAACTCCAGAAATTGTGTTCAATTCCATTTTTCCAGAAGGCTATCATTCTTAGTGATATATATTTTTAAGAGTTATTTGTATGCCAGTTCTCAGTAGTAAGGTGGCCATTATCACCACCCAAAAGACCAAAACAAAACTGTGTGAGAGAACGCAAAGTTATGAAAAACACCATTTGACCATGAGTTCAATGGTTAGTGCTATGATCAAAGTTCATCATGTTTTAAGAGAACCCAGGAACAGGTTACAAATCAAGTGAACATATATACTCTACATTTTCTGAATCTTTTTTTGCCTTTTCCCTCTATGGATTCACAGACAAGGACTCACAATACCCCAGAACTCTTAACTATTTGATACGAGTTATCATTCACACCAATTAAGAAACATAGGATTTTATTGTATCTTCAGCTCCAATGAAACAACAACAAAAAAGAGGCATTTTAAAAACAATGAGAAAAAAATTCACAGGTGACATACTTGCTGCAGGGATAGTGCTCACAAAATCCTATTAACTCTTTCCACACAGCATCATAGAATTTTTCTTCTAAACATTCTCAGTTTATCTCACAAGATTCCTTATATTTGAATTTAGACAGACTTGCATTTTCCCAGCTCTTTATATTGCAAGTATCTCTTGGCCTTCCCAAAAAGACAGCAACTCTCTGATCTCTTACTTGATGGCAATTTACTTATCTTCATTTTGTGATTACTTGCTTTAACTACATGGGAGAATCACATACAAGTTACGTTGAAGAATCACTTCCCACTGAGTTAAACAATAGAAAATAAGATGCCCACGAGTTTACCCCACAGGGTTTCTTCTGCATCTGTGACTGACTGCATTGCTAAACTGTTTCAAACGATGGGCACAGCTAGGACCATATGTGCCTTCGAGCTCACTGAAAGCTGCATGCCTGATAAATTCCTCCTAAGACCATTCCTATTCATTGAAGAGTACTAGTAGAGGCTAATAATGTGACAAGTATCTGCCCTATCTCCCTTTGAGAGTTATTGAGATAATAGAATATCAGAGTTGGCAGGGAATGGTGAGGTCATATCATCCAATCACCTTTCTCCCTGTGAAATAACACAGGTGAAAGCAGTTTGTAATTCGCAAAGTGTTCCAGAAATATAAGGTACCAAACAATGGAATAATATATTAGTTCGCATATGATCTGTACTTGATAAACATTTCAGATCATCTCTATTGAAAGATTGTAATTATGTTCAGCAAAAATATCATTTGTATCTTATTCCTGATAGCTTATTTAACATGGATAGCCTCTTTTTCTTGTCGCCCAGTGCTTTGCCAGCATTTTCCTTAATCTTATCAGCTCTCTCTGATTTAATTGAGAAGTCACTCCAGAAGAATGTCATTTTTCTTGCATCTCTTCAACAAAGTAATATAATTAATATTATGCAAAATAGAGAAGATTCCCAGAGTGCCAGGCAAGACTGAAGGCATGAGAAATCCCAAAATTAGGAATTGCTGTAGTCAACATAAATAATTGACATTTAGATGACCTAATTAAAACGGATTAAATCTCTGTGGGGGAAAGTAACTATTTCAAGAATAGTTTCATGACCATCCACTTGATAAGATGTCTTTAGGTAGCAGAGCCTTTTTCTTATGTATTTTTAAGTAAAGAAAGGGTTATTGTATAAATAGTTAAATTATAAAATGAATTCATGCTTGAAACTGTATTTATATAAAGATAACCACAAAATATGGAACAGCATGAGAGTAATGGAAAGGATGAGGATTTGAAATGCAAATGAAATTGCATAGATTTAAGTACTCTGGGAGTGTAAAGAGATAAATATCAATAATTGAGGATTTTACATTTTTTAAATGAGTTTTGAGATAGATTAAAATCTGCCTTTAAAAATACTTCAGCATTTATAGAAAGACAAAAATTTAGAAACTAATCAGTATAACTGTCAAACTGATTTTATGTGAAACATCTCCAAAAGAGCAAATATCCATTATATTTAAGCCTTTTCATGGATTTCGATAGACAATGAAACCAACTGATATTCTAATTGTTAGCCATGCTTTCTGAGAGTAGTGACTACATTCCCACAGGAAATTACTTTTCTTCAAGGCCACTGACATGTTCCCTGATCTTTGTCAAAAATATATTCCCTTGATAATGGGAATGATTTCAAACATTCCCATTCATATCCCCAGCATAATGAGCTGGGAACCCTAAATCATCATAGACCACATCTACAATTATTGTTCAGTTCAATACAATGCAAGTAAGAGTAGCCAAAAACCTAGTGTATGCAAAGTATCTGTCTTTAGAGTGTAAGGGAAAAAATATCAAGTTTAGAGAGGGTCCAGTCCCTCTCCTTAAGTCATAAAGATAAAGTCTTGTAGGAAAACATTATAATTTACAAATGGCTGTGATGAAACAAAGGAGTTAAACACAGAAGAGAAAAAAAATTACTGTCTCAGTTATAAAAGAATAAGATTTTCACTGACTGGAAAATAGTTGAAGGCTCCATAGAGGAGGTCAGTAGTATTTAAGCTAAGGTTTAAAAGATAATTCATAATTTAATACATTATCCAAGAGATTTTACTTAAAGACCAAGTCAAATAGGTGAAAAAGGATATTCTACTCATGGACAAAAGAAGACAAATGTTATTAGAATATAGGATGTTGGTCAAGCTGATATGCCATCCAACTAATTTTAATGGGGATAAGGAAATAGCACCAAAGGAGGGGAAAAGTCCTAGATTTAGAGTCAGAAGATTTGGTTGGAAATCTATTACCACTACTAATAATATCATACATTTATGTAGTTTTTACTGTGTGCCAGATACTGTACTAAGACCTTTACAGTTATGTGCTGAGCTTTACAGTTATCTCATTTTATCCTCAACATCGTTGGGAAGTAGGAACTATCATTGTCCTCATTTTACATAAAGGGAAACTGAAGAAAACAGAGCTTAAATGACTTGCCCAGGGTCACAGAATTAAGAAGTGTGTTATATCTTCCTGACTCCAGGTCCACATCACCTAACTGTAGTAGTATCTGCATGGCATGGCTTATGGCAAAGCCATTTAACTTGTCTAGGTCTTAGTATCCTCACTGGTAAAATAAAGATGCACTAGATAACTTAGATTCTTTCCAGTCCTAAATCATTAAGGTATTCCACATCTATTCCTCCTATAACTTCCATAGTCCAAAGAATATAATGAGCAATCTTCAAGAAAAGCCAAGCCACTTGTAGAGTATATTGTAGGTTGATTCTTTCCTATATACGACTTAGAATAGAAGGCTTCTAAGGTCCATCCCTATTCTGAAATTCTACATTTCAAGATCAGTCATCTCATTCTAAAGCTGATAGTCATCCAGCACAGCTTTTCAGTTCAGAAATAGAGAGAACAACATCAACAATCATGAAAGTTACATTGAACTCCTTTGTAGATTATTCCTTTTTGACACTGTAATCCAAAGACCACTAAGTTTTCCATCTGTCTAGCCAATGAATTGTTGCATATATGTGTTGTCTTTCATCATTAGAATGTGAGAGGATCCTCTTTTTCTGGAGAAGGGGCTACCATGATTTTCTTTTGGTATCCCTAGGGCTTAGCATTATAAGTTATCATAATGATGATGATGATAGTTATTTTAATAGCTAGCATTTAAGTTGTGCTTTAATGTTTTCAAAATGCATTACATATATCTCATTCACTCTTCACAATAATTCACTGAGGTAGGTGCTGTCATCATCCCAATTTAGAGATGAGGAAACTTAGGCATTAGAAATTGTAAATAGTGGTTTAATAATGAATAATAATACCTAAAACTTAAATAGTGTTTTACTGTTTGCAGGAAACTTTACATATGCTAATACATTTAATAAAGAAATGTATAAAGCTAGATGCTATTATTACCCTCATTTTGGAGAGAATTGTTCAAGAGCCACAGAACTAGTAAGTGCCTAAGGCAAGATTCAAACTCATATCTTCTAGACTCTATGAGTAATGAAAAATAATACACAATACCTAATAATTTAGCTCATTTACTGCATAAATTTAAATACAGAATTTTGATAAGATTCCCAATGGGAATTTGATCCAACAATAATATTCATTGTGTGGAAAAAATTGATTACCATTGTCCTTACAGAAATCTTCCTATACATAATGGAAGTTTCTATGTATCCAAGTCTTATCATCCTGGAATAAGACAGCTTCCATACAAATAAACTCTTATAACAGCTTTAAAGTGCATCTAGGTGACTTCTGTTCATGGAAAATTCTTTCATAGCAGCTATCCTCAGAATGAGGGTTAAGATATAATAACCATTTAAGTACAAGAATCATTTCTACTAGGGCCATGTTTACCAATGTATACCACCCTCAGGCTATCAGCCCTGACTAGTAATACTGAATTATTATCTAAATGTTCTTTTGATTCACAGAACATACCTTTGGGAGCAAACCTTCTATTATGACTACCTGCTCTCATTTATTCTTCCTTCAGAGGGAATCTTCTACCTTACTATTGGCTATAATAGGCAATATAGTTCTCCAAAATCCTTGAATGCATCATCTTCAAGAATTATCCCATTTTGCCCTGATTGGAAAAATCTATTATGATGCTATTGCATGGATATATATCAGTTTCATTTCACAAACATTCATTAAGTGTCTAGTCTCTATAAGACTCTGAAATAGGTTCCACAATTTAAAAAAATGATATAATTTCTGTTTTCAAGGTACAATCAATTTACAAGAAGGAGTAGGGCATGTACACAAATATTTAGAAATGAACATTAGAATCATAGTTTCTGAGCTGGAAGATACATTAGAGACCAACTAGTATAGCCCTCTAATTTTACAGAATAGGCATCACATAAAGTTAAATGACTCATCTGAAAATTGCATAGGAATCAAGCAACATATTTGAGCTTCAGAACTAGGTCCTCTGGTTACAAATCCCTTTTACTTTTTTCTTTTCCTAAAATTCTGGTGGTCCTTCTCTGCCAGATTCAACCTTCCATCCACATTCTCTGAATAGCAGTTCCTTCTTTTCTAATTGGCACAGTCCTATACTGTTGAGTGCAATGACAAAATGTTAGGATATGTGGTGGGACATAAAATAGGGAAAGCGCTCACTATGGTGGATGATATTTCTGTAGCCTGAAAGGTCATTTCCTACTAACTTCTACCTTTACAGACAAAAGACCCAACCCACCTAAAATAATCCTCTAGTTTTTCAGGCCTGATTTCTTCACCCCATTTCTTCAATTATCTTTCCTTTAATAATCCACCTGCACCAGTGATGGGCAAACTTTTTAAAGAGGGGGCCAAAGGAAAGGAAATGCTCATCTGTCAGTCTGTTTCTAAGGCAACTCTTTCGAAGTTTTGTTGTCTTGTATCCTACTCATTGTATTTGTCAGATTAGGAACAATGTTGCTTAGCCAGATAGAACATTTCAGGGGGCCGCATCTGGCCCACGGGCTGTGGTTTGCCCATCACTGACCTACACCATCATATTAATCAGGATCACAAAATTCTTAGGCAAAGGTCACCTTGCTAATTAAATCTTTATGTCCTAATTTCATTATTTTAAAAACTTCTGCCAAAACCAAGAAAAAGGACCTTATGTAGAATTTGCTAATCTCTCAGGCAAGAATTACCTTCTTTCATTAGATGCCTAATATTGATATGGTCATATCACTTATGTGGTAGAGGTTTGTTCAATTCTCTAGAAATTTACCTATCAATAAATTTTCTGAGCAAAGACTTCTCTGCTACTCTCAGATGAATCATTTGGTCTGGGGTGACATTTTTCATTTTTCATGGAAAATAAAACAAAATAATACTATAGCTTGGTCTGAGATATACACACAGAGAGAGAGACACACAATTTTAAAATGCCCTCAAATTTCTGCTTCCCTTTTTTTCTTCAATTTGAATGTATATTCAGATATTCTGTGGTAGACTCCCTTAGGAATTCAATGGTTGTGATATAGAAAAAGCTACCACTTCAAGCTCCAGGGGACTCATATGCTTTGCCAAGGTTTGTACTGTGTAGTCATGCCAGTTTCTTCATCACTTGGACCAGTTCATTAAAGAGTAGTAAGAGAGAACTGTCCATGCTGCTAATGTGACTGACAGGCACCCTGAAATCTCTTATGGATATGCTGTGAATGGAGGAAATAACATTTGGAATGGCATCCAGGCTTATCATCAATCAGTTCTTGTTGGCTATTTTCTGTTTTGGAATTGCCCAACTCTGATTTGTTGTTGTTGTTGTTGTTGTTGTTGTTGTTGTTGTTGTTGTTGTTGTTGTTGTTGTTGTAAATACACAAAGCATATCCAGTAACAGGATCATCTTGATTTTTGCCTTTTTCATAGCGGAAGAAGCATTCCAGAAAAGCCAAATATGGACACACAAAAGAGGTAATAACTTCCAGAATGGTGCAGTGGAGAAAGTAATAGTTTTGTAATAAGAGGATATGCTTCCAATCCTGGCTCTGCTAGGAAAAACCTTGAGCAAATCCTTTAACTTCTAGAGACCTTAGTTAGTTTTCACACATCAAATGTTAGAGACTCTTCTACATGGTATCTAAGTCTCTTACAGTTCTAAAAAGGCAACCAGGGGGGAGTTGGGTAGCTCAGTGGACTGAGAGTCAGGCCTAGGGACTGGAGGTCCTAGGTTCAAATCTGGCCTCAGATACTTCCTAGCTGTGTGACCCTGGGCAAGTCACTTAACCCCGTCCCCATTGCCTACCCTGACCACTCTTCTGCCTTGGAGCCAATACACAATATTGATTCGAAGATAGAAGATAAGAGTTTAAAAAAAAAAGACAACCAGATAGCACAGTAAATAAAGCCTGGGGCCTAGAGGAAGAAAAGTTTGGAGACAGGAATATTTGAACTGAAATCTAGCCTCAGACACTCACTAGCTATGTAATTCTAACCATATTATTTAACCTCTTAAACCTCATCTTCCTGAGTTGTAAAATGGTCATAATAATAATACCTACCTCAGAGGGTTATTTTGAGGAACAAATGAGATATGAGATATTTTTAATGCACTTGGCACTATTCCTGGAATATTGTAGCTATTTAATAAATACTTCATTTCTCTAAATCCATGATCATATTTGTTCAAAATAGCATGTATAAATACACAGACACACACACACATATATATATATATATATGAGGTTGCTTTGTATTATTCTAGATCCACTCTGCATGGATATACTTCAGAGAGCTATTTTATGATTCTGTTACCATAGTAATATTACTTGCATATGCGGATCCTGAATGTAACAGAATTTGCCCAAATCTCCTTGTCCCTATAGGCAGACACTTCAGCTAAAGCTGGGCTCCATCCAACTTACTTTTTTTTAATATTTTAGAAATACCAGGATAATTAAAGCTAGCTATGCTGCTTCAAAAGAAGGAACTGATGGCGGTGTAATTGAGGACAAGTATCTGCTGGCTCTGTGTCCCTTGACTGTAACAGGAAGTGTTGATGAGAGTTGTGGTACCCAGGAGGGATGAAAAAGAAGGCAAATAATAACTGATCTCCTTGAATCTACACTGAGTTGGTGATGAGGTCTAGTTCTTGAAATACAAGGGTTGAAGTACTCAACAGAAAGACCAGTCTCTAAGCATTCAGAGATAAAGGATACTTATGCACAATCAAGGTGTGTACTTAGCTTTAGATGCTGAGAGGTTTTGTTTATTCTTCTTGTATAGACCACTGGACAATGATGGTGATGAGCATCATTTGCTGGAGGTTTAAAATGTATAACAGAATTACAAAGGATAGTAGATGGGGCCAGCAGTGAAATGAACACTTGCTGGGAACAAAGGGGAACTTTCAAAATTGTGGATAAGAGCAGTGACAAAGCAACGAGTACTTGCTATGAAATGAGGGAAGTTATATCAAGATGGGGAGCCCCAGCAGCAAGGACCAATGTCAAAGATCAGCAACAAATGATGACTGTTTTGAAGGGTAGTGGGATACAAAATCTGTTGCAACTACTCTGTGGAAATATGAAGACTTCTGATAGGACTACCAATGTGGCATAGAAAATGTCAAGCATTTAGTGATATATAAGAGGCATTCATTGGTGGAAGGGAGTACTTTCACCAACAAGCGATATCCTGTTTTCCTTCATTTATAAAAAATTGTTCATTTTATGAGTCATATGAAGCTGCATACTTGTAAGAATAGCTGTTAACTATATTTGAAGAGTCTGAAAGTAAATCTTTAGATGATAGATACAAGGACAACCATCCCAGTCAAATGAGAGGTCCCCTGTAGACACCTGTTCCCAAGGGTAACAATTGCAACGTGTAATCTTCTAATTTTAAAGTGATTGTTTTCCTCTGAGAGTCACATACTTAGGCAGGAAAAAGAAAAAAATTAGATAAAGAAAGAAAATGTTTTCCACAAATCCCAGAAGGGATTTATTTTGCTATGAAAGTTAAGTTAATATGTCCCTTCTTCAATTTTGAGTGGTAGGTATATGTAGATCCACCCCAGGTTAGATTCAACAGGAAAATGAACTCTCTCTGATGCATACTTCATTCCAATTAAGGATTTGAAAAGCTCCCAAATACCAATGCAGAGTATATAATGCTTGAATGACATTAATTAGTTGGATATGGAGCCAATGTACAAGCAAGGCTGATCCACTGAATATGTACATATGATTTTCTATCAAGAAGAACCACAGAAAATAGCTGGAGCAGCTTTATCATCTTATTTACATTTTGGTTCCTATTAACATTTTCCTGTGGAAGAACTTTATGCAAATATGAGTCTTCAAGTTTAATAGCAAACAGATCACAAAAGTGTGTTCTATCTACGTAGGAGAAAATCTCTTTAAAAACATCCGGATTGTGAAAATTATTAATAGATGATGGTTTTAGATGTATTTTTCCCTAAGACATTATAGGGAAAGTATTTTTTGTGAATAATAATGATAATAACAAGGATGTTAATAGAACTCTATGAAGTTTACAAAGAGAGGTAGCATGTAGAATTGGACAGGAACTAGCTTCGAGGACAAGAACTCCTATATCCAATTCCTACCTCTGACACATTACTGGCTATGTGACCTTGAATGAGGCTTTTCATCTTTCCCTTTTCTAGCAATCTCTTAGACTCTAAGCTGTGCTGGTAGAGAGAGACTTCTCATCCAAGGACTACCTCTACAAAAGTAATCACAAAGTCCAAACCCTAGCTATGTTGTTTGCAAAGTACTTTAGATGCATGATCTCATTTGAAAATAAAAATACAATTTAAAAGTAAAATATATTTATTTTGCAATTATCATTATTATTTAAACTGAGAATGACATAATGGATAGAATCTTATCCTGACGTTAGAAAGATGAGTTCAGTTCCAAAGTTTGACATATCGTAGTTGTTTAACTCTGAACAAATTACCTAACCTCTCAATATTCAAACTGGAAAGTTCAGAGAAATCGCATCTCTGCTTTGGTAAAGGGACTTTCCTCACAAGAAATTTCTCTATGAATCTAAAAATGAAAGGTCTGGGCAAAAAAATCTTGTTTTCAAGGCATCGACTACAAAATCAAGTAGCTTAAGTTTATCCTTCTTAGCTAGGATCCATGCTCTATTATAGTCTAGTCATAGGATCTGAGAGGTAACTAGGTAGCAGTTTATTATCCTGGAATCAGGAATACATGAATTCAGCTATTACTCCGAACATTTACCAACTGCATTACCCCAAGCAAGCCACTTAGCCTTTGTTTACCTCTTTCCTTAGATTTAAAATATTGATACCCATTTCCCAGGGACATTGTGGAGATAAAATAATATTTGTAAGATGCTTTGCAAGTATTAAATCACCATATTTATTGTTGTTCAGTAATTCAGTCTTTTCCAAACTCTTTGGAGTTTTCTTCGCAAAGATACTAAAGTAGTTTCCCATCGCCTTCTCCAAAAAGCACTGTATTATTTGCTAGCTAATAATAGTAATAGTTTTATTAGAATTATAAATGAATAGTATCTGAAAAGTCATCTGGTCCACTACCATCAACTATTTTAGAAGTGAGAAAAACTGAGGATCAGGACTCAAATCCTGATGCTTTAATCCAAATTTAGTACTTTTAAGTTTGCCTACATTATTAGACAATTTGTTTCCAGAGATTTCCATTCACTTTTACAGAGTTTGGCTTGTTTTCATCAATTCCCTTTTGCTTTCCATTCAGATAGTTTGGATAGAGATCTTATTCTGAGTTACATCTTTTTTCCCTTCTCAAACCCATATCATAAATTCTAAATATTAAACAAGCCCAAGTTATTTCAGGTAACATCAGATCCTTTTCAATACTCAAATCATATCAAACAAACTAAATTACTGTCATACAAGTTTTAAAAATGCACTTTCAGTTATTGTCTGCAAAGAAATGGAACTGTTACAATCTATTTTCCCAATGAAGTCTTTTTTCCCCTATACTACTCAGATTTCTACTTTAAATGTGCAATAACAGTTGTCCGCCTTAAAAGATGCTATCATTGCTTCTTCCTTAAGAGTGCTGTGTTCCATCACTTCATAAGCCCTTCTTTCTTTGAGCTGCTAAGCAATAATCCTTAGAGACATCCATCAAAACAGTGAGGGAACAGCAGCCCTGTGCCTCAGTGAGCTTAGAAAAAGGCTGACAATTCAGGGACCATGAACACTAATCCCTTTTTGTCGATATTAACTTGCCATTTGACCTTATGACAGTCACTTAGCCTTTGCTGGCCTCTTTTTTTCCATGTTTATACAAATGGAGATGAAAGCACTGATGTTGTTTCCCAGAGAGATTATAAGGGGAGAAAATCAACTAACATTGTGCTGTAAAACACATTGCAAGCTATAAAATGCTACATAAATGCTTAATAATAAAATGGTTACAGATCCCTGTGGTTAAATATAGCCCAAGTTGTATTACTAAACTAGCCACTATCAATGGCAACTCAGAAGAGGAAAAAAATACTCTACTTACACACATTACATTGCCCAAAAGCATCACTTTCAATAAATATAAAGGGTCGTGTGGGCTTCACATACAGTCATGAAAGTGCTAGAATGAACAGAGAACCAGAGAGTGAGTCAAGAAGACCTGAGTTTAATTGCTCGTTGACTATGGGAGTGGGGTGGGAGGAGGGGATAGAAAGAATATGAATTATGTAACTATGGAAAAATATTCTAAATTAATTAATTAATTGTTTTAAAATCGCCAGACACACCTGAGTTTAAATCCTTCCTCAGGTTCTTACTAACATATGCTGCTGGGCAAGTGAAAAGTAACAAACTCTCTGACTCAGTTTCCTCATATACAAAATAGGAACAATAATAACATATACTCCATAGGATTGTTGTGAGAATAAAACGAGATAACACATAAAGTACTTTTCAAACTGTAATGGCTATATTGCTATTGTTCAGTTGTTTTCAATCATGTCTGATTCTGTGGCCCCATTTGAGGTTTTGTTGGCAAAAATACTAGAGCAGCTCACCGTTGCCTTCTCCAGCTTATTTTACAGATGAAAAAAAATTGAGACAAACAAGGTTAAATGATTTGCCCAGTGTCACATAACTAGTACATTTGTGAGGCCAGATTCAAATTCATGAAGATTAGTCTTCATGATTTCACCCCACTCTTCTATCTACTATACCACCTAGTTGCCCCTTAACGGTAATAACAATTATGGCTATTCTTTATTAGCTATTATGAGGTATGATAAAGAGGGAAGTTACCTGACAAAACAGTGAATGTCAGTCAGTCAGTCAGTCAATTGATAAACATTTATTATGTATTCCATATATGTCAGCCACTGGGATTGGGGGAGTGATGGGGAAAATTTCTACCTTTAAGAAATTAATATTATTATAGGAATATTGTAATTTTGAATAGATCACTTTCCTTCTAAGTCTTTTATGCTCCTTCTTTCTCAGTGCTAATGGAATAATAACAATGTCAAGAAATATGATGGACATTTATATCCCACTATAATATTTTCAAAGAATTCGACCTAGATTACTTCATGTGATCTTCACAAAATCCCTGAGGAAGAGGCTTTATTGTGATTTTCATGTTTTCAGATGAAGAAACTGAGGCTAAGAGGTTAAGTGACTTGCCTAGGGTCTCACAGCTCCAAGGTCAAGTTTAAATAGATGTTATCCAGTCTTAATTGGACTTTCACTGCTATATATCCATCCTCTTATTTTCCCACAAATAATCATGTTATATTGCCTGCAGATGCTGTTTAAATCCTTTGATTCTCTCTTCAAAATACCGATTTCCCTTTTATTTCTGTAGAAAACATTTTCTCCTTCACTGAAAACATTTACACTATCTACTATGAGTACACTATTTCCCCACTTTAAATCACATCAGACTCACTACCAGTACTCTACTGTTTTAGACCTGTCTCTAAGATCACTCATCTTGTCAAAACAAATCCTGCCACTTGTTCTCTTGATTCCAACCTCCGTTATCTCCTCCAAGAACTTGTCGTTTCTGTCATCCCTTCTCTGTCCCAAATTTCAGCAACCTCTTAAGCATTTGCTCTGTCTGAAGACTCTACAAACATGTCCTACGCTTCCAAAATAAAAGAAAACTAAAGAAAGTTTAAAGGATGGTCTTCAGTCTACATTGAGAAACCATCAGGTTTTTCTCAGGAGGTGGATAGCATTTTTCATCACAAGTCATTCATAATTGTCTTGGATCACTGTATATATCAGAATAGCTATGTCATTTAGAATTCATTATCATCCAATATTTCTGTTACTATGTACAATATTCTCTTAGTTCTGTTCACTTCACTTTGTATGAGTTGATATAAATGTTCCCAGATTTTTCTGAAACCATCCTGCTCATCACTTCTTATAGTATAATACTATTCCATCACAATCATATAACAAAACCTATTCAGCCATCTCCCAATTGATAAGCATCCCTTCAGTTTCAAATTCTTTGCCACCACAGAAAGAGCTGCTAATAAATATTTCCATACATGTAGGTCCTTTTCTTTTATTTTAAAAGCTCTTTGGGTTACAGACGTCTTTGTCTTATTGCTGAGTCAAAAGGCACACACAATTTTATAGCATTTTGGGGAGAGTTACAAATTGTCCTCCAGAAAGATTGGATCAGTTTATAACTTCCCTAAGAATTCATGTGTCTCAATTTTTCCATAATCTCTTCCTACATTTGTCATTTCCTTTTTGTCATCTTAGCCAAACCAGTAGAGGGGAGGTGGTATCTCAGAGTTATTTTAATTTGCATTTCTCAATAGCAATTTAGAGTATTTTTTAACATGACTAATGATAGCTTTGATTTTCTTCTAAAAGCTTCCTATTCAAATCCTTTGACAATTTATCCATTGGAGAATGAATAAATTTGACACAATTCCCCACATATTTGAAAAATTAGGCTTGTATCAGAAATTTATTGTAAGTTTTCCTTAGTTTCCTTTTTTTTACTAATCTTGGCTATAGTGGTTTTGTTTGTACAAAATTTTATTTTTAATTTAATTCAATAAAAACAATCTATTTGGCTTCTTATAATACTGTCTTCCTCTTTTGTAATAAATTCTTCTCTAATCTATAGGTATTGTCATTCAAATTTGCCATTTTCATCTAATTTGCTAAAGTTATCAGCCTTTATTTATAAATCATGAACATATTCGGACCTTATCTCAATATATGACATGAGATTTTGGTTTGTGCTTAATTTTTGCTCTGCCATTTTTAAATTTTCACAGAAATTTTTGTCAAATAATGAGTACTTGTCCCTAATGGTTTTATCTTTCTGTTTATCAAACATTAGATTACAATGGTCCTTTACTACTATAATATCTTTACTTGGTATTATCTGCCTAATCTAATCCACTGCTCCACCATTCTATTTCTTAGCAAGATATTATTTTAATAATTACCACTTTGTAATACAGTATGAGTTTTGGTACTGCTGGCCACCTTTCTTCTCATTTTCCTAAATGATTCTCTTGATATTTTTGACCTTTTGTTCTTCCAGATTCATTTCATTATTATTTCTAGCTCTATAAAATAATCTGGGAGTTTGATTGGTATTTCACTAAATTAGTAAATTAATTTAGTTAAATCTGTAATTTTTATAATATTGGTTTGGCAAACCCATGAGTAATTAATATTTCTTCAATTTAGTCAGGACTTTATTTATATGAAGCATTTTATAACTCTGCTTAGATCATTTCTGGGTTTAGCCTCAGCCTGTAGACTCTCAAGTATTTTATATTATTATCTGAAGGCATTTTATATGGAATTTTTTTATCTCTTGCTCCTGGATGTTGCTAATATATAGAAATACTGATTACTTACGTGAATTTATTTCATATCTTGCAACTTTGCTGAAATTTTGTTTCAACTAGGTTTTTAGTTGATGCTCTAAGTCAGTGATTCCCAAAGTGGGAGCCACCACCCCCTGGTGGGTGCTGCAGCAATCCAGGGAGGTGGTGATGGCCACAATAGGCCATCTTTCCTATTAGTTGCTTTCAAAATTTAAAAAAATTAATTTCCAGGGGACTAAATAATATTTTTTCTGTAAAGGGGGCGGTAGGCCAAAAAAGTTTGGGAACCGTTGCTCTAAGTATACCATTATATTTTCTAGAAATATTGATAGTTTTATTTGATAGTTGTCAAATTATCTAATTTCTCCCATTTCTTTTTCAACTCATTTTTATATCTAGCATTTATAGTACCCTATTAATTAAAAATCACGATAATGGGCATCCTTGCTTCAACCCTGATCTTACTGGGAAGGATTCTATCTTATTTATATCCATTACAGATGATGTTTGCTGATGGTTTTAGATAGTTACTACTTATCTTTCTAAAAATAGTTCCACTTAATCCTATGCTCATTACAATTTTTAATAGGGATTAGTGTTACATTTTGCTAAAAGCTTTTCATGTGTCTCTTGAGAGAATTTTCCTAATATTAAAACATTCCTGCATTTTCCATATGAATCTCACCCAGTAATATCATATGATCTTTGTGATACATTGCTTTAATCTTTCCTAATATTTTATTTAAAAATTTTTCCCTCAATATTCAGTAGGGAAATTTGAAATTTGTCTATACTTTTCTTTCTCTGTTTTTGCCCTTCCTGGTTTAGACAACAACACCATATTTGCATCACAAAAGGAAATTTGTAGAAAAATTGTCTATTTTTTCCCAAATGGTTTATCTAGTATTGGAAATATATTTGTGCTAAAAATCACTTATGAATTCATCTGGTTCTGGGCTATCTGGTTCTGTTTTATGGGTGAGTTCGTACCATTCACATTTACAGGTATGACTATAAACTGTGCATTTACCAGCATTCTGTTTTTTTCCTGTTTTCCTTTCTCTCTCTCTTTTTGCTCTGTCCCTCTTCAAAAGTCTGGTTTGCTTCCTACCATTGTGTTAACTCTCATCCTTCTATCAACCCCACTCCTTGCTATTATGCCCTTTCCTTCCTAATTCCTGATAAGGCAAGAAATATTTTTATGCCCAAATGAATATGTATGTCATTTCCTTCTTGGACTAATTTGGATAAAAGGAAGATTCAATCATTGCCTGCCATCACCATTACATTCTCTCCTCCATTGAAAAAAACCTTTAATGCTGTATTCTGTTGAGGTAATTTTCCTTGTACTCCTCCTTTCCCCATGTTCTCATTGCATCCCTCTTTGTCACTCCTTAATTTATTTTTTAAAATCATACCATCATAATCAACCCAAAGCTGTGTAAAAGGGAAATTGTTCTCTTTTCCTTTATACTTGTGAGAGGGAATCCTTTATTCCCTTTGTCTATTTTGTGTTAACACTTTAACAATAACTTAAGTATCCCTACTTAGTAACTCACTAGATTGTGAAGACAGGATTAACTTTCCTTTGTCTACTTTTGAATTGAATCAACAAAAGCTTGAACACCCTCATTTGGTGGTGGAGCTCTCCACCCTTTCAACTCAAGCAGCAGGAAATGAGCATTCGCACCTCAGGAATCTATGAACACTTTTGATGAGTTTTCACCTCTTCAGAAGATGAGAAGTGGTTGCTACAAACACTGCCCTCTGGATAGTGCTGGGCAATTTGAAAACTGTGACTGACCTTTGTGAAAAGGGGAAGGCCCAAGATGCCACTATAAAAGGCCCTGAATTTCTGGGGCTAGGGAAGTTGACTCTAAGAAGGAGGTCAGCTTCAAGAGGGGTTCAGCTTCAAGAAGAAAGTTGGCTTAATGAAGAAAGTCAGTCTCAGGAGTCACCTTTAGGTGGAGTCATTGTCTTGACCTGCCTCTTGGAGAGAACTTGGGTGAGTAGATAGCTGACTTTCCCTTCCTGTCTTCTGGAGAGAGTTTAATTCTGGTTGAAGGTCAATAAATCCAGGCTGAGTTAAGGACTAGGGCACTGTTTAGTTAGATAGGCTAATTTCTTCTCTACCACTTTTGTATTTCTCTGCTTTCGCTCTTTCCATCTCTTTTGTAAATAAAAGCTATTAAAGGTCATTTTGACTTTGAACAATAATACTTTGAATTGGTGACCACAATTATTATTTATAATTTTCATATATTTTAGTCAAACCATTAAAATTTAATTCCTACAACTGTGTCATCTCTCTATGAATATTTCTTCTAACTACCTTAATAATTATTCTGTTCTTAGGAGTTACTATTATAATCTTCAGAAATCTGAATGTAAGCATTTTAATTTTTTTGAATCCCTTATGATTTCTCTGTCATATTTACCTTTTTATACTATTCTTAAGTCTTATGTTTGAATATCAAAGTATCTATTCATCTCTGGTATTTTCATTAGGATTTCTTGAAAACTCTCTTTTCCATTAAATATCCATTTCCCCCCCTGAAATATTATACTTGGTTTTGATGGCTAGGTTATTCCATTGCAATCCATAATATCATATTATATGCCCTCTGATCCTTTAAAATGGAAGCTGCTGAATCTTGTATATTTTGAACTATAATTTCATGATATTTAAAGTTTCTTTCTGACTTGTTGCAATATTTTCTCCTTTACCTAAGTGCTCTAGTATTCAGCTATAGTATTTCTTTGAGTTTTCATTTTGGGATGGTTTTCATGAAGTGATCAGTGGATTCTTTCAGTCTTTTAAAATTTCTGATTCTATGATATGAGGGTAGTGTTCTTAATTAACTTCTTGAAATATGTTGTTCAAGCTCTTTTTTTGATCATGGCTTTCACATAGTTCAATAATTCTCAAATTATCTCTCTTAAATCTATTTCCCAGATCACTGTTTTTCCAATTATATATTTCACATTTTTACTCTTCTTCCTTATTTTTACTTGTTCCTTGATGTCTCATAGTCATTAAATTTCAGTTTTCCAATTTTTAAGTCTTTCTTTTCTTCAGTGAATCTAATCTCTCTCTTTCAGTACTGTTCCTCCCCTCACTGAATCTATGACCTAGAACTGGATATGAGCAATGAAACAGGGTCCTAAACACAGGGCTAGCAAAGGGTCCTCTGTACTATTTTTCTGACTTCTTGTCTTGCCAACATTCTGTCTATAGGCTCAGAGCTCCTGAGGTTGCTATGGTGTCTATTGTGGCCACTACCAAAGCCTGCTGCTGGTATTTCTACATCATTATATACACTGAATTCTGGATGGACCCTCATCCTTCTTTGACAGATATATTATGCTGATGTCCTAAATTAGGCTAGAAAATTATTTAACCCAACCTTTTGTTTACAATGCTACTTCAGAATTTGATGTGAGGAGTTATAATAAAGTTGTTTGAAGGGAAATATTGGGATAATTTAGGTAAGTTCTTTCCTCTATTGCTTTATCTTAGCTCCCAATACTCTCATTTTATAACAAAAATGCTATCTCATTTTGTGAGGCCTAAAAGGATTTTGCTTATCTCCTGTACGATACTGATAAAAAAAATCAAGAAATCAAAGAATGTATTCTCCAATCAGTATGAATATGTGCAAAAGATTATATTTCCCAAGTATATATTATATACTTATTGTAGAAGGTACATAGAATCACTTAATTGCTATTGAATTACCTTCCAGATAACTATGATATCTATGCAGTCACTCACTTCTTAACCTTTTGCACTAATGGGCACAGTTTTGTTTCAAAGGCAAATTTGAAGCAATAGGCAGCAGGGCTTGGACAGATTAGCCCTGCAAAGAATTTGCCTTAATCTCTTGGGTTAATTAGTTCATCACTCATGTTGTAATTCTCCACCTTTATGGTTTTTTTTTAAACCCTTGACTTTAGGGGTATTGTCTCATAGGTGGAAGAGTGGTAAGGGTGGGCAATGGGGGTCAAGTGACTTGCCCAGGGTCACACAGCTGGGAAGTGGCTGAGGCCGGATTTGAACCTAGGACCTCCTGTCTCTAGGTCTGACTCTCAATCCACTGAGCTATCCAGCTGCCCCCCTTTATGTTTTTTTAATGTTTTTTTTTTTCATTTCAAGGATATCAGGAATATCCTCTACAATCTGTTGGAAGCTATCTTTTGAGTTTTCTGCAATGTTTCACTCTTCAAATGGCCTCTTTTAAATATGTTTGTTGCCTTGTTACACACATTTTGTCTTTGGTGTCTACACTATTTCCCTCTTTAAATGTATTTTATTTGAAGGCTATCTGCTGCTTAATTTAATAAATTCGTTTATTTGATTATTGCCAAAGAAGTGGCCTCAGATATTAGGGATTATTCCAACTACATGTTGGGGATGTAATTTTGTGTCTTTGTGATTGTATCTTCTGAAGCAAAAATTTCTGTGTAAGAATTAATTGAATTGTTAAGTGATTAAATGGAACTGGAGCTCAGCAGAAGCCTTCCTAAACTTAGAGGAACACCATCTGTAAAAGTTGGAGCTATGAACAGAAAGCCTAAATCCCAACACCAAAATCCCTTAAACATGCTAAAGAACTCTGTGATAATGACAAAAATGGAATCTATCTGGACCTTCCACACACAAGAGTCAGGATAGTCTGTTTCAAAAAGAATCAGATATTTTCCTTTTAGAACAGTGCAGGGAAAGGAATAAGTATTTGTAGGCATTGTTATGCATGCTTTAAAAAAGATATTCTATCATATGATCCTTGCAATTCTTTGAGGTCCATACTATAACAATTTTAACACTGAGGGGATTGAGGCAAATAGATTAAATTACTTTCTCAAGATAAAGTAACAAGTAAATGTTTGAGGCCAGATATAATTTCATTTCCTTCTGATTCCAGGACCAAGTACTCCATTGACTATGTCATCATTTAAACATGGCCTTGTGCAGAGGTATCCTTGGAACCTGTCCAGGTTGCCTAATATAGAGGTCTCTTCCTTCCCACACTATTTAGATAAATATAGCTGCCTTTTCCATGTACTGAGTAAAGAAGTAAATTTGTTTCACATTCTGAAGAAAGGAGACAGGGAGATATGCTTTGGGTTGTCATGGGGAGAATCCAAGTCTGCCATAAATTAAATTAAGTCCCCACAGTGCTGGGCATCTTGTTCATCCTGCAATCTGTCCCAATAAGGAACTGTTGCTTATGGTTACAACATGTTTCATTGTTAATCAACTATAGCAGGCAGACCAAATGATGAACCATAAAAGACCCTAGAAAAGATCAAAATTAATTCAATTAGCATTTGAAATGAATAGTCCTTTTGTAAAAACGTAAGTAAATTCTCTAGTTAGTCATTTAAGAAATGTAGTTTTCTTTTTTTTTCTTTTTTAGAAAAATTTTCCATGGTTACATAATTCATGTTTTTATTTTTCGCTTCACCCCCTACCATACCCAAAGCACATTTCCACTGGTTTTAACATGTGTCACCTATCAAGACCTATTTCCATATTATTGATAGTTACACTGGTGTGGTCATTTTGAGTCTACATCCCCAATCATGTCCATGTGTTCAAACAGTTGTTTTTCTTCTGTGTTTCCACTCCTGCAGTTCTTCCTCTGAATGTGGGTAGTGTTCTTTTCCATAAATCCCTCAGAATTGTCCTGGATCATTGCATTTCTGCCAGTACAGAAGTCCATTACATTCAATTTTACCACAATGTATCAGTCTCTGTGTACAATGTTCTTCTGGCTCTGCTCTTTTCGCTCTCCATCAATTCCTGAAGGTCTTTCCAGTTCACATGGAATTCCTCCAGTTTATTATTCCTTTTAGCACAATAGTATTCCATCACCAGCATATATCACAATTTGTTCAGCCATTCCCCAACAGAAGGGCATACCCTCACTTTGCAGTTTTTTGCCACTACAAAAAGCAGGGCTATAAATATTTTTGTACAGGTCTTTTTATCTATGATCTCTTTGGGTACAAACCCAGCAATGATATGGCTGGATCAAAAGGCAGGCAGTCTTTTAGAGCTCTTTGGGCATAGTTCGAAATTGCCAACCAGAATGGTTGGATCAGTTCACAACTCCATCAGCAATGCATTAATGTCCCAATTTTGCCACATCCCCTCCAACGTTCATTACTCTCCCCTGATAATATTTTAGCCAATATGCTAAGTGTGAGGTGGTACATCAGAGTCGTTTTGATTTGCATTTCTCTAATTATTAAATATTTAGAACACTTTTTCATGTGCTTATTGATAGTTTTGATTTCTTTTTCTGAAAATTGCCTATTCATATCCCTTGCCCATTTATCAATTGGGGAACGGCTTGATTTTTTATACAATTGATTTAGCTCCTTGTATATTTGAGTAATTAGACCCCTGTCAAAGTTTTTTTTATAAAGATTTTTTTCCCATTTTTTTGTTTCCCTTCTGATTTTGGTTGCATTGTTTTTGTTTGTACAAAACCTTTTTAATTTAATATAATCAAAATTATTTCTTTTAAATTTTGTAATTTTTTTCTAACTCTTGCTTGGTTTTAAAATCTTTCCCTTTCCCAGAGATCTGACAAGTATACTATTCTGTGTTCACTTAATTTACTTACAGTTTCCTTCTTTATGTTCAAGTCATTCACTCATTCTTAATTTATCTTGGTGTAGGGTGTTGAGATGTTGATCTAAACCAAATCTGTCCCATATTGTTTTCCAATTTTCCCAGCAGTTTTTGTCAAATAGTGGATTTTTGTCCCCAAAGTTGGGCTCTTTGGGTTTATCATACACTGTCTTGCTGACATCAATTACCCCAAGTCTATTCCAGTTATCCTCCCTTCTGTCTCTTAGTCAGTACCATATTGTTTTGATGACCGTTGCAAGAAAGCTAATTTTAAAATAGAATCAACCTTAACCAATCTGGAGGCGTATACACAATTTTCCATTGTTGGTTAGTCATGTTTTACTCTTTGCGACCTGACCTGGTTATTTTTGTTTGTTTGTTTGTTTGTTTTTTTGGCAAAGATAATGGAGTAATTTCCCAGTTTCCTTCTCTAACTCATTTTATAGATTAATAAATGGAAGCAAATGGGAGTCACAAAACTAGTGAGTGTTTGAGGCTGGGTTTGAATTCAGTAAGATGATTCTTGCTGACTTCAGGTCTAGCACTCTATCAACTATACTACTTACCTAAAGGAAGACTTCATGAGTTCAAATCTTGCCTCAGATACTTATTATTATCCTTATTGTAGATACCTATTATTATACTCTTATAGATACTTACTATTAGCTATATGACCCTGGGTAAGTCACTTAACACTGTTACCTTAGTTCCTCATCTGTAAAATAAACTGGAGAAATAAATGGCAAACCATTCCAGTATCATTGTAAAAAAACCTGAAATGGGGTTACAAAGAGCCAGTAACAATTGAAATAAAAGAACAACAAAATAAGCATGTTATTATACCTCCCAATTTTGTGTCTTTTATAGAACCCTAATGCCTGAAATATTCTTCATGTTTTATCTCCATATCTTATGAAATCCTAGCTTTTTTAAAACTTTGTTTATGAGTCCTCTCCTAGCCAATTTACCCTATGTATTCTTTCCTTATTTTTCCCAACCCAGATGTTTGTGCCTCCTTAAAAAAGTCTATAAAACTTCATGTATATATGTGGAAAATTTTATTTGTATACATATATATTTAATATAAATAAATATAAATGTTACAATTTATATTTATTTATATTTACATATAGCATATAATAAATATAATAATAAAATAAAATAAATATAAATAAAATTTTTCTTATATATGTTTTAAAGAGTTTTTGAAATGAAAAATCAAGGGGAAATATATGTATATGTATTCATAAATAGATATAATAAATACATCTATATATTTGTCCATATATAAGGATGATATTAGAAAATAAGTATTGTTTTATTAGTTTAGAGATAAGAAGTGAAGCAACCAGTTTGAGAAAGAATTGGAGTTTGAAGAAGAGCTGAGACGGTGTGTGAATTTCAAATGTTGACAGTTGTAACCTTTTTTCTGTGACAGTTACTTTTTCTGGGTGTGGCAGTGACAGTTGGTCTCTGGAAGTTGGCAGTGTCACACACAGGGACTCACTCTCAGGGCTGGAGGAGGTAACATCTTTGCCTCTCTCTCTCTCTCATGGTCTGAGGGAAAGACCTGAAGGAGCTTAGTGTTTTCCTTTTCCAACTTGGGAAACATTATTGACTATCTATTGCAGTTTTTATAGATTTAATTCTGAGAAGACCAAAGAAAACCCTGGTCTTTGGTTTGAAGACTCAGAGTCCTAACTTGATTCTTGTTGAGACTCAACCAGCTACCCTTTGTTATTTTTATAACTGAGAGGTGAAGTTAAGAATTATAAGGATAATATTGTTAGTTTATTTAGAAGAGTGTAATTTGGGTTAGTCAGATCAGGAAGGATTAGTGTAGCATATGAAACACAGGAGAAGTGGTTCCTTGAGGAACAAGGGAAATTTATTTGGGTGGAGTTAGAATCCCTTAGAGTTAGACATTCTTTTATCCTTATATATTTCAATAAATAGTTTTTTTTATAACAAGAGTCTCTTTAGCATCCTTGCACCTGGCCCTGAAGAGAAGTTAACATACGAGCTTCACTTCATTTATCACTGAAGATAATTTTGATTACATTTACAAAAAGTATCTGAACAGTTTCAAACCTTTATTTGCATAGTTTTCATCATTTATTTTTAAAGTCACTTTTTATTTTTACAATACGTATATGTACAATATATTTCTGTATGTATCCATGTTACTTCTCCCTGAAAGAAAGCCAGCTCTTTAAGGGCCACTGTTTTATTATTGTTGTTTTGCTTTGTATTCCAAATACCTTTTAGAACAGCTGACAGTCAGTCAATAGCAAAAATTAAGACTTATAATATGCCAGACATGATACTAAGTGACAGAAATATAAATACAAGTAGAAAAAAAGACAATGTCTGCACTCAGGATTACATTCTTTTAAAAATATTTTTTCCAGATTACATGTCAAAATTATTTCTTAATATTGGTTTTCAAATATTTTGAAATCTTGATTCTGTCTTTCTCCCCCCCCAAACACATCCCCCTGCCCAAGAAGTCAAATAAAATGATATAGGTTGTACTTATATCAAAATATATATGTCCATTTGCATCATGTGAAACAAGATATATATTGCTTACACCAGACAAAAATTCCTAAGGAAATAAAGTATAATATTATCCAATTTGCATTCATATTCATCTGTTCCTTTTATGGGAAGAGATAACCTCTTATTGTCATGAGTCTCTAAGAATTTTCCTTGAACATTGTCTTGCTGATAATATTTAAATTATTTATAGTTGAACATCATATATTATTGTTTTTACTGTTTACAATGTTCCTTTGGTTCTGCTCACTTCACTTTGCATCACTTCAGATAAATCTTTCCATTTTTTGGTTTGCTTCTTTGTTTTTTATATGTGTGATCATCTTGTTTGTTATTTTTTATAACACAATAACATTACTTTACAAACATATACCACAACTTATTCAGCCCTCCTCCCCCAAGTAATGGATACCCTTTAAGTTTTCAGGCCTTTGCCATCACAAAAAGAGTTGCTATAAATATTTTTGTATATGGATATTATTTTCTTATTTTTAATATTTTTGGGATACACAGTAGTGGTATTGCTGGGTTAAAGGCTATTTGTGGTTTGATAGCCCAGAGGGCATGGTTCAAGATTGCTCTCCAGAATGGTTTTATCTGTATAATTATCCAAAAATCCAAGGTTTAAGTCTTTTAAAGCAATTTTAGAAAAGGAAAATTACCAATATCCTGAACCAAGGAAGTCTCTCTCTTTGTGTCTGTCTGTCTGTCTCTCATATATGCACACATCGTGTATACACACACACACACACATACACACACAAGTTTTAGGAATATTTGCAAATCTGTTTGCCTGTCATTTAATTGTTTTCAGTTTCCTAGTATTGTTTCTCTTTTCATCTCTTTTATTCTTTAGTTGGGCTCAGCAAGATTTATGACCTCATAACAGAGTCTCAGCTGAATTATTTAGAGACATAGATAAGTTTTTCCTCCTCTTTGCAGTCTTCTATATTGTTCATTATTCAGGCTTCTATATTGTTCATTGCTTTTTCTACTAATGCTTTGTTTAACTGAACCAAACATTAAAGTGCTCTCTCTTTTTGCATATTTGGAGAATGGAAATATTCATAATACTAGACTTGATCCCCTTGTCAAGGGTGAACCTATCCAATCCATCATTTCATGAGTAATTCAAGTTGCTATTCCATAATTTTCAGTTGTGTCTTCATGACTCCATTAGGGGTTTTCTTTGGAAAAGCAATAGAATTGTTTACCATTTTCTTATTAAACTCATTTTGTGAACGGAGAAACTGAGGCAAAGAGCATTAAGTAAATTGCCCTGGGTCAAACAACTAGTAAGTGTTGGAGGCCAGATTTGAATTCAGGAAGATGAACCCTCCTGATTCCGAAATGGACATTCTATCTCCTGTGCCACCTAGCTGACCTAGAATAATTCAAAAGAGCAGGACAAAATTCTGAGGTTCTTAGAAAAGTCATTTTATAGACACACACAATAACAGACAAAGTCTTATTACCTTGTGTTGTCAGAAAAAAAAGTAACATTAAATTATAAGACATATTAAACATCATCCAACCTAGTCTTTACAATAATATAAATTGTTACAAGAGTGAAATTAAAAGAAATAACAGCTGTCAATGTAGAGATTGTACATCTGAGCTCTTAGAAGAAAGAATCAATGTGAAAACCGAAGAAATGCTCTAAATAGAGGTCCATTGTCAACCATCCAATCATGTTTTTCTGTTGCAGTAATAAATTCTGTCACAGTAAAACCTGATGATTCTTAGCAATTCCAAGGCCATTTTCATTTGAACAATCAAAAGTATTGACTCCTTGTGAATAATTTAGTCACAGACTCATTTGGAACAAAGCCTAACCAAAATCTGTTTCACACACTTTTGTCTCATACATCAAAAGGAGTGTATCCTCATGCAGATAATATTATTTATTTGCAAACATCCCTTAATAGGTAATGCCTTTCAAAGATCCCCAGTGCTTTGACAACCTTTGGAAAATACCATATCCTTTCTTTTTATTCTCCCACAGCTAAAACTCATTTTGGTATCTTCCAGTGAAGGCATTTTGCTCAGCAGTCACTTACTCACAGTTGGACATAAACTGCCATTTAAAAGGTAGGACATGGCATGAACTTGCATTTATTCTTCAATTGAGGCATTTGCTGCATTTTTTCCTAAAATGTCATCGAAGTGAAGTATAAATGTGCCTATATGTATGCATGTGCATGTGTGCATGTATGTATGTACATGTGCATATGTTTGTGTGTATGTTTAGGTTATAGATTATGCACACTCATGTCTACATAGATATACACATCAATGCATATGTTTATATATACACTACATGGATATATATACATCTATGTGCATGCACAGATGTGCTCCATAAAGCATAGGTGTATATTATTGGGGTTAACCCCAATAATATAAATACACATAATATACACACATGTATTTATGTATGTATATATACCCACATGCATATACGTATTATTTTTACACTCTGAGACTGGCACCCAAAACAAAAAATTAACAAAAAGATTTCAAGAAAACAAATAGTCAAATTCAAATTAAAAACACCAGTTGAAGTTGGCCACTCCAGAAAAAAAAATGCTTCTTTGATTGTACAAATTATTCTCTTAGAACAGGAGCCAGAAGACCTGGATTCTAATAATGATACTCCCACTGTCTGTATGACCTTGGAGAAGTCCCTCCCTCCCTGTAACATCAGTTTGCTCAGTCCATAAAATGAGGAAAGTGTATTTGATGATCTTTTAACTACTTTTAGGTCAAAAATTTTGTTTTTCAGAGATACTTGCAGACTGATACTGTCAGCATGTGTTTCAAATGAGTTCTGAGAGAATGAATTTCCAAAATGGGGTGTTACTGTTTGTTCTATCAGTCGCATTCATAATGTAGGCTGACAAGAGAAAATCCACAAAGAAAAAATATTTAACAGGGAAGGTAGACAGGCCATGCAAACGAGAGCTCAATTACAGAAGAGCTATCTCCAGGAGGCTGGAGCCATGCTCTTTAACATTCTAAGTGATTGGTTTGTGCAGTGAACTAAATCTGAGCAGTTCCAATGTTTGAAAATGTAATGACTTAAATAGAAATACTAACGTCTCCTTCAAGGTCATGAAACAGTTCCTTGGTCTTGGGAAACTTACAGTTTCTGTGGGCTCATATAGGTCATGCCTAGAATCCTTATGAAAACATAAGACTGGGAACCATTGGGGCAACTCTTTGCACGCAACCTATTAATAGAAGTTTATTAATCAAACAGATTAATTGAAAACAGAAAATCCACCTTTTGATTTTCTGTGGATTTGCATTTGCTAAGTTTACTTAGATTCAATTCAAGGGTTACCTACATGATCTTTTAACACTACATAAAATTATGCCAAAACATCTAGAACTAAAATTCAAAAGGTCATCATAACAGAAGGTTAATTAGAAATCTGGAAATAGCTGAAGATCACCAAGGATAACCCAGGATATCACTAAAGGAATCTATTAAAAAACTGCTACCATTAATAAATGAGTTCTCTTACTTGTCATTAATTTAAAAATTTTAAAGGCATATTCTAAATCAATCATTTGGGATCTTTCCAATGAAATAAAAAAAAATTAAATAAAAAAAATTAAATACTAGGGTTCAGACCATCTAAAACTCAGTTACCCTTCCCCTTATGAGGGCAAAGTATCAAAATGATGCTGGAACACTTTTGGCAAATGTACTGTGCATTGTCTTGTGCATGACTGTGAAGTCAATAAATTGGCCACATGTAATGAAAAGAAACTACAAAGTGCCCAGTGGTAGGGACATTTTCCAACCAAATAGTGAGCCTTTTGCTCTTTCTACTGAGTAGAAAATCTTACTCTATTAAATGTTTATAGTGTACAGGGTTGCACAGCAAAAAGAAATGGGATTTGATGTCCCAAAAGGGCACACATCAACAATAACAACAATAATAAATAAGAAGTCTTAACTGAATAGAAAAGTTATCTTAACCAACTTGCAAAATTGCAGGCTGGATTAAAGAATAATAGTGTTTTAGTAACTTGCCTCCAGACTATTTTTTTAAACCATTAACTTCTGTATATTGGCTCTTTGGTGGAAGAGTGGTAAGGGTGGGCAATGGGGGTCAAGTGACTTGCCCAGGGTCACACAGCTGGGAAGTGTCTGAGGCCAGATTTGAACCTAGGACCTCCCATCTCTAGGCCTGGCTCTCAATCCACTGAGCTACCCAGCTGGCCCCGTCAAGACTATTAATATCATTAAACAAGATGAGAAGAATGAGATGATAAGAGCAACAACAAATAAGACACTCAGAAAAACAATCCCTGAATATCATTCTTTCAAAATTGCAAAGCACTGTAAACACAGTATCTCATTCTGTCCTATCAATATGGCAGGGCAAGGGTTAACTCAATGAAAAGATGAATGCCTAATCAGTTTTACAATATGTTTGTGGCAGAGGAAGCATAGGAAGGGAGCAAGAGAACTCTAGGGAAAATCTGTGCCAAAAGAGGACACTTTACTGACCCATTTTAAGAAAGTGCAGTTAGAAGTGCAAATGCTCAAGTGGAGATTATAATAACTCCTTCTGATTACCCTGAGGAAGTGAACATTTGTATGAATGTATGATCATCTCATTGTCTACCAATAGAAATTGATAACTTTGAATGGTTGTCAATATCATGAGTCTGAAATGTCAGCTGACAGAGTGGTCCTTTGGAGTATGTCAGGGAAGCAGAAATTGCTAAGTAGAATTTCAACTACCCTTGAGACAGGATTAGCTTTACTCAATAAGCTGCAAAGTTCCAGTAGTTGACAAAGGTGAGAATTCTTAGGACATGACAAATATACTAAAAATTATATGTGCATTTGGCTTTTTGACATCTCTCCACAGAAATACTGGTATTTTGAAATTTGTGAATGACTCCAGAGTGGATAGTAGGTACCCAATCCAATTCAATACGATAAACATTTATTAGGCATATACTATGTGCCAGAAACTGTTCTAAGCTCTAGGGATACAATGAATAAAAAGAATGACTGTCTTTGCCCAAAAAGAGATTACAGTTTTAATGGGAAGATAGCATAAAAAGGAGATAGGAGAGTGTGGATGTGTGAGGTGGATTGGCACAGAAACCAGGGTTTAGTTGATGTGAGATCAACTGATTCTGTGGAGCTGAAGCCAAGCAGAGGTGAAAGGAGAATTCAGTTTTTGTCTTCTATAAAGGAAGGCACAGGGAGGATTTTGGTACCCTCCAGACCTCCAGTTAGAAGAAAGAAAAAGTTGAAGGGAGTGGTGTCAATTTATCCTAGGGCAGCTTGGTGATGAGTTACAAATTGATGTGTATATCTTGGACATGTCATCTTCAGGCATCAAAGTGGAGTGAAGTATCAATAAATTCTTTGGAAAAATTCTGATAAAACTGGAATACAAGCTAGCATAGAGAGTAGAGTAGGAGGAAGGAATAGGGGAGGAGAAAGCAAAAATGATAAAGAAGGAATAAGAATGAAACAAACGTTTTTTTCCATCTATATCATAAATTGTATCCCAAAAGCAGAACTTTTTTTTGGAGATTTTGTTATTCTTCTCCTCTGTTACCTAGCATTCTCTTGCATTATGAATGCGCAAAAGGAATCCAAAAACTCTCCCATGAGTAAGTGAATTGAAGAAGCCCAGCGAACAAGATTCTGTCAGCAGAAGGAGTACTACATTTAGAAAATCATCTTCTACCTCTGATCAATATCATTTTAAAGACTATAAAATATTAGCAATATGTCAACACAGCTAGTATGTGTTTATATCCCATATTACCCTAGACAATGCTGTCCTTAAAATTCTACATTATCAATAAGATAAAGTTGGGCAAATGATAATTCCAAATGTATTAAATATACTTTGTACAAATTTATCTGAACACATTGTCTTGGTCTTATTGATATTTATGTTTTTAATTCAGTTAAGATTGTTTTATTATTTTGTTCATCTAAAAACCATTCTAACTCCATTCATTTCCAGCATCATAAGGCTCAGACTTTCGTCTGGCTGATAACTGTTCTCTAGAATTCTATTTATGTGAGGGGATGCAATAGTTAAATTTACTTTTTTGCTGAATCATCAAGGTTTTACAGACTGATGATAAACACACTGAAGATTCACTATACTGCTTAAATTGGAATAATAGCTAGAAAACATGAGAGATAAAGAGGTAGAGATGAGGAGGAAAGAAGAAGAGAGCAAAAATACATAGAGAGGAAGAGAGTGAAAGGAGAGAGACAGAAAAAGAGACAGACAGAGAGAGACAGACAGACAGAAAGACAGACAGAGACAAAGAGATTTGTAATGCTTAAAATTTTACTCTGTATAAAAGTCTTTCTCTTTGTCACAATAAAGGAATATCATAGCCCTCAGTCATAGTTCTCAGATTCTTCTGCTTGGTCCTTCTCAAGAATGCTGGTCCAAATCTTTCCTTTCTTGTTGTCCTTCTTATCTCACCCTCTCTGTCTCTAACCACTAGTCTCCTTAGCAGACTAAGGCTAACTCTGACTCTTTGTCTCTGTCTCTGGCTCTGTCTGTCTCTCTCTCTCCCTCTGTCTTTGTCTCTGTCTGTCTGTCTGTCTGTCTGTCTGTCTGTCTGTCTCTCTCTCTCTCTCTCTCTCTCTCTCTCTCCAGCTACAGTGATCCTCAAATCCAATCATTCATCAGCAGGGCTTCCAGGCATGATCACAGCAACCTTATTATCTATTCCTCAAAAACCTTGGTGAGGTAAATTCTATTATTATTCACATTTACAATTGAGGCACCTGAAGCAGACAAATGACTTACTCAGGGTCACATAGCTTTTAAATATCTGTGGTCAGATTTTAACCCATTTCTCTATCCACTTAGCTAGTAGAAATAAAAATAAAGAGAATAAAGGAAATTGAAAAGGATATATTTTTTCATCTTCTTAAAACTCAATCTATATGCACTTAGAAAAGCTTACTCTTGCTTAAACATAATTTTTACTACATAATTGAAAATTGTCACCAAATTCTCCAACCTCCTTACTTTGTCTTTCAAATATTTGAACTATTTTTTGAACTATTAGAAATGTAATATCAATTCAGAACATTAAAAATAAACCAGCTTTTTTTTTACCTCAAACATGAGATCAAGAGTTAAAGCTTTGACCAATACGCCATACAAATGGTTCGTATAAAGCTCAGACATCATTCTTCTATATACCTTGTTTGGAAAGTTCTATTTTATTTAATATACTTTATTACTTCCATAAATTCACAATTTTATTGGTATGTGGATTCCCCATACTGATATAATTTTCCATCCTATGTGATTCTTTGTGATATTGTTAGAGAACACTCTAAATGTTTTGAAGATCTTTGCTCCATAAAACAGTGAAATGCAGAACAAGGCAAAGTGAGTCTAAAGATAATGTGACCATCAATCCTCTAAGAGTTATAACATCCAAGAATGTTAATAAAAAAATGGTAGGAGGATAATAACTTCCTGAATGATAGTCCTTAATCCACTACACGAAGATATTGACATGGGATTTAAGATAACAAAGCCAGGAAAAGCCAACCAAGAAAAAAAATATTCTAATGCAACACAATTTTAAATGTTAAGAGATGTAATGAAGGAGAAGCTAACAAAAAGGGGGGATTTTTTGCCAATCAAAAATAAGTGCTGAAGAGAACATTATAAATTATTGGTCCTTAAATGTCTAAATTCTCATAATTACATTAGTGTGACCTCTAATTATTTAAAGAGTATTCTTGATAAAATTATTTGAAGTTAATTGATAGGGTTTTTAACCATAGTAGACCACATCTATAGTCATACAATTGATTGAAAGGTGCAGATGGCATAGAACTTAGTTATTTACTGATTATTAAAAAATAGATAAAATTACTTTCTATGTATTGTATAACAAATCACCACTTTGAGAATTTTGCTACATGGAGTATCATAAATATATTTAAATTATTTAATAATAATTAATTACTGTACCTAAAGACATAACTATGTTCAATTACCCTATAGTTATTAACAGAAAATAATAAATACTAAAACAAAATAAAACAGAAAGATATATGTTTATCAAAGATTTTTTTTTTACAGAGTCATTCTCAATATCTTATGCAGTGTCCAAATAAGATAGGTCTGAGTACTTGGGGCAACACTTCTGATCCTACTATTTTTGGATACTGATTTCTAAAAAGTTCAGAACATTCTGGTACCTCCTTAATGAGAGCCACATTGAAAAGAGATTAGTTTAACAATACTGGGACCCAAATCAGGCTAATTGCCTGGTAGTTTAAATTTGATATTGAGACACAATAAAACATTAATCTAAAAGCCATTCAATGATTAGCAACCTTCTCAGGATGAGGATAGTCAACAAGGACACCTCAAAGATATTGAAGATACCTCAAGTTGATTAATCTGAGTGGAGCTCTTCTCTCTGAATTTCCCACTGTTTTCTACAAACCAATCAACAGAGAATGCTTAGAGTTCCTCCCATTTGTTTTGTACTCAAATAACCAAGAAGTCATATTCTGGTATACTGAACTAATCAAAGATAGTTCCAAAATATTTTCAGGAAAAAGAAATAGCTAAACTTATAGCAGAAAGGGGGCAGTATAATGCTTCCATCACACTTTACTATTATACATAGTCTGATAACTGACAGTTCATCAATAACTTATTTGAATAGGACTTACAAATACATCATGCATTAAGTAGGCCCAGATTTGAATGGGAAAAAGAATAAACTGTATTGTTCTAAGGGAATTGTATAATACTTTCAAAAATCCCATCCTATTGCCTCAAGAAAATGTCCCTGTTTTTAATGAATACATTCTTAAAATGATGCATCAATTTGTAGATCTGAGAATGCTACAATCGCTGAAGAATAAAAGTTTTACATGACTCAAACTTCAATGACAAAGCATAAGATATCTGCGAATAATTCATCCATCATTTAAGTGCCTTCTATGTAGTAAGTAGTGGAGATAATTAGAAAGGCAAAACCAAAAATGAACAAAAAAAAAAGATGAAAAATAGTCCCTGCTTTTAAGCAGCACACAGGAAGTAGGCTTACAGTATATTTCTCGTGAAAACCTAGAGAAAGGTCTCTATTACATTGGGTAGATCCTCTGTTTAGAGATTTATGAATTAGAAACTTAATAGATGAGGTCTAGACCTGTATCCATAATAATATCAAAACAAGATGAATATATAAATTTGAAATAATTAAAATCATGAGACTTGTTGCAGCTTAATAACTTGTAGTGGTAGTAGAAGAGAGAGAAAAACATAGGAGAGAGGTAAAGAGACACTTAGCTTTCTAATCAGTGGCTGCCATTATGGGGGCTCCTTCCTATGCTCTGCCACACATCTAATCTGCTCCTCCACAAGCATGCCAAAGACCCAGACTTGCTCCTGGTCTGAACTTGTAGGCCTTTTTCACCACCCACTAACTCTCACACATCACATCTCAGGAACCAATCATAGTTTCTTAATTTGCCTGGCTGCCTAGCAAGGCAGTGCCTGTGGAATCATTGTTTCCTATCTCATGGGTTCATTGATTATTTTACTTCCTTTTTCTGAGGCTCTTCTAAACCTGAATTTACTCAGTGATATTTGACCTCCAGGTCTCTGAGAGATGACGTCCAAAAATAGGTGATGCTGGAGAGAGAGAAATTCACTTCCAACATTGCCCACTGTGATTCTATTGGGAGATAAGCATGTTAAAATCTCCTCATTTGAAGTTTCTGGGAGATTAACATGCCTACTCTCCACAATGAAACATTCCACATAACCAGTTTATACATCTAAAAATTCTCTCATCAGAGTGTATGAAATATTGCACTTTATATGGATGGAATTACAAAAATTTGGAGATAAGTGGGAAGGAAGGAAAAAGAGGAAAGGAAAAAATATGATTGATAGATGCATTGACAGAAAGTCAATTAGGGACCACTCCCCTTTGGCATAAGAGTTTACATTCAGAATAAATGATAGGTTCAATCCCCTTTAGTTCAGTTCATTATATACCAAAGTTCATTCTGTATCTTTTGATGTAGTGTGTGGTTTCTGTAGGCAATCTTATGACACCTTCTCTAAAAGATCTGCTTACTTGGTTTGGGTTGTTGGTGATTTTATTTTCTTAAAATTGCTTTCAAAGATCTTAAACCTTGAATTTTAGAATAATTATACAGATCCAAATAATGAAAGATAAAGCAGGAGGCAAAAACAAAAGACACAAACAAAATAGTACTAAGTCTGAGAAAGGAAAGATCATTTGTATCACATATTTAAAGAAAGAAGGAAACAGTCATCTAGTTCAATCTCTTCATTTTATAGATCTAGGACCCAAATCCAAGATATTTTAATAATTTGTCAGAACTTTCACAGATAATAGTAGCAACATCAAGATTTAAATCAAAGCCTTCTGACTTCAAATTTGGAACTTCTATCAATGCACTATGCACAATCCTTCCCATTCCAAAAGTAATGGTAGTTTTAAATATTATTATGTATCAATCATTGATTGAGAATCTAACAAGGATAATGTGACTTAAACTTATCTTGGTTGTTGCTCCGTTATGCTCTAGCTTCCCTGCTCATGATTGGGCCGGTGCCATTTGGATTGATGCCAGGCATATGGTGGTGCCTGTCTCTCCTGGCTAGAACTCAAACAACTTGTAAAGCACCATAAACTATTTAAACCACAACCCAATGTTTCTTCTTCCCTTACTTTATCATAGTGTCCTTGAAGGTTTTATTGTTTGTTGTCCCCTCTTCCTTTATCTCATTGTTCTACAACGTTTTACTTCTGTTTTACATAAAAGAATGAAACCTTCAAGCATAAGGAGATAAAAGCTGCTGAGAAAACCACAAAAAACATGAGCCCTGGTTATAGTGCTGACAGTAGAACTGTGAACTGCCTGGAGCTCAAGCCAAAATAACTTTAGCCAAATATGATCCAGCCTCTCTAAGCCCCTAGTTTAAATTTTTCTCCCTAACACGTTACATGTATGATCAGAGTATTGCAGATCACTAAATCAGATTCTGGCCATAATTGCCAACATAGAATAAATAGCCATTTGTCTGAAATGTTGCATGAGGAATTCTTAGCTAGATAGATTTCCATTACATCTCCTCTAATATTCTTTCTAATTGTAAGAATATGTTGTTCTATGACATCCTGTATTTTATTTTTTAAGAAGAGGAAGGAAAGGGCATTTGAACCAGGTGACTTACTGGAAGGCTCATTCTCTGTCTATCACATGAGGAATAAATATTTAATACACAGTACTACTAGACTATTTGGTTATTATAAGGAATGAGGCTGCTTTTTTAATTAGTAAGTGATCTAGATTTGGGGTCAAAGAACTGGGATTCAAATGAACTTTAATCACTTATACCTACTTTTATCCCTTGAATATTCTGGAATTGTTGATAAACTTCTCTGAGAATCAGTTTCCTCCTCTGTAAAATGAAGGGAAATTCACTAAATGATGATGAATTTCCCTTCTACCTCTTTATCTATGATGCCATGACTGTATCTTAACACCTGGGTATTCATTGTAGTGCCTAGCACACCTTTCATACTCATTATTAGCTGTTATTATTGTATTTCAGTTATGTCACTGATTATTCCCAATCTCTGGATCAAAGACCTTTGGATAATGGAAAATCTTTTACCTTTTGGCTTTCTAGATATTGAGAAGAAGAGTGTATATAGAATGGAATCCCACTATAAGACTGTTAGTCTTCTAGTGATGGTAGTGGTAGAGAGGGTGCTGAGGGAGACTGTTAGGATTTAGCAATTCACATTCTCTGCTATTAGTTCACCATATTGTTACTTTGATGGAGCTCTTCTTGTCCTGTACAATAAAGGCAGCTGAGATTGCTTTATTTCTTACGACAGATCATTAAGATTGGAGAAAATATTTAGATCTCTATCTCATTTTAACATAATATAGAAGTTATGGTTGTGTTTTATAAATGATTTGGATAATTGGTTTAGAATTACCAGTTTATATGATACGAGAAATGTCATGGTGAAATAAGTGATGAGTTCAAAAATATTTTATAAGATAGGGAGCCTAGTATGAAAAGTGCTAGGCAAGGATTATTCTTTAGTCAATCCATCACTCCACTTCAATCAACAATAGCTACTTAAGTACCTTTATGTTCCAGGCACTATGCTAGGCACTGAAAGTCACTAATTAAAGGGAGCTTACATTCTATTCCATGAGCTGTAATTTATTAATAATACTCTATCCAACCAAGCCTCAGTTTTCTTAATTATATAAAAAAGAAAGATTTGAATGAGGAAATATTTAAGATCTCTTCCAGGTCTACATATGACTCAATTTCCTTCTTCCAATATGTGCAACTATACAAAAAATTTTAATTAAATCTATGTTCATTTGCTGGGTAGTATTTTTTTAGATATTTTCAATTATTTGTTGGATCAATGAGGAAGATACTTAAGTTCAGATTACTATGGAAATATTCATAATTTATTTTCATATATTTTCCACCTAAATGCCACCAAAAGATGCAGATTTACCCAGATAATATTTTTTCTACTGAGAAAATACTGTCATGTTTGAATTCACCAAGTAAGGAGCTTCATTAGCTTGCTCAGCAGGAATCAAGCACACCACTGTGCAAATCTTAAAATGAATGCTCATGCTACCTCATAGATCCTTTAAATTTTGGTTGCTGTATTAATTTTTTTGCTCTGAATTGGACAATAAATACCCATTAAGATGCTATAGAATTGTTCTCTTAAAGTAGTACTAAAAGACTGGGTTTTGCCTGGGATGAGATGGGAGATGGTACTCTCTTCTTCATAGAATGGTTAATAGCAAAAGAACCAGATTCAGAATAAGTCCCTGATTATTTCCTACCTATGTAGCCTTAAGCAAATACATTAATCTTTCTCTTATTCTTTTCTTCTTTCAGTTAAAGATGGATCCAGTGGTTTCGGAGGTTTGTTTCTGGTCTGGATTTTTGATCTTATGTTGATATGATTTAAATTCGATTCTTGGCTCTGACACTGAATCACCAGGTAACTATGGACAGATCATTTCACATCTTTTGTGCTCAGTTTCTTTTTCTATAAAATAAAAAGATTGAGTAAGATTATCTTTAAGACTCCTTCTAGCCAAATAATATTTGATACTCAGTATGCATTATGGAACTCTCAACTTTTCTTTCATTTCTAACAGTTTCAATCTCTTTTCACTACAATTATTTTCCAGTTTGTGGCCTGAATGAATACCCCCAAAGAATATTCTAGACACATTCATACTCACAGGCAAAAATTTAGGCAGAAGAGTATATACATAGGAAAAACATTAGGAAATTATCAGAATTTCAGCTTTCCCTCCCCATCCTTTGTTCCCAATCACAATGGTTCACATCATTTGGAGTTTTCTTTTCATTTCATTTCTTTTCTTTTCTTTTCTTTTTTCAGGCCGTAATAAAGTACAAGTTAAATCCAAGACTTTACTTAGAGACAGCGTCATCCTCAACTGCTACCATCATTTCTTTTTTTGTGCTGTTTTTATAAATGTTGACCTAGTGCCAGCCTTTACTTGGAACAGTCTGGCATTTGTTAATTTTTGTTACACGCCTAATATTATTTAAGCTGAAGTCTTTGCACTTAATGCTAACAGAAGGCAGCATGAGCTATCTAAATGGTGCATTAGGGAGAAGGGCTGATGGATTACAAATCTCCACATTTCTACCAACAGAAATGAATCTGAATCCATCAATTGGATTCCCTTATGCCCAATTTGGGGAGTTCAGTTTATGCATATCTGTCAAAATATTACATTAAACGCCTAGACGAACAAGTTAAATTAATTTAATTTTGTAGTTTGCTTTGATTGGGTTAGGCAAGTCCTGGGCAGAAAGAAAGCCCAGAGGAAAACTACATATCCCACTAATGTTTGTGGGGGGAGGGACAAATCAAGTAAGGCCTGACTTCAGCCAACTGGCCCTAGAAAATTCTGGAAATAGAACAAGGGTGAAAAGGGAAGTGATGTGACTAGGCTTTCCTTATAACTCCCTCACCTATCATTCACTTAACACTTACCTAATATCCCTCCAAAAGGAAGAAAGCCCAGAAGTGAATAAAATTAAGCTTGAAAAAAAGGCCAGTGCACTTACAATGCAGAATAGATCAGTCAGGGTAACCCAAAATGGAAAAGAAAAGGGAAAAATAATCCTGCTGTGTAGTTATATAGCACCTTTCATTTAAACACTGTGAGAATCCTCAAATTTGTAGGCCAGTTCCCTAGAGGGTTTTGAAAGCATTTTGTGGTGGGAAATAAAAGGATTGAAGAAAAGTAAAGTTAAAAAGCAAAAAATAAAAAAAATAAAAAATAGAGGGATTGCTAGGTTGAATGATGAAATGGACATTTGCAAGACAGATTTGACTGAATTCATAATGAGATTATTGTCTGTCACATAAATAAAGTGGAAAAGGAATAAAATCAGATGGAAAGATGAAAATTTATAGGGGCTATTAAACTGTAAAGAGAAGTAGTCAAGTGACCTTGAAAGAAGGTCACATGAGTAACACATGTATTCTGGGATGGTCAGTGTGGATTCAAACTAAATTGGCTTTTTTCAGACATGTCAATTGCCAAACAATTTTGTTCAATAAATTTTCTTGAATGTCTGATTGATTGATTGCATGATGAGAATGTGCAGGTGGCCCTCACCAAAATCAGGGACAAACATGCTAAGTCTCATTTATACCCTGGAATATAGGTACTATTTTTGTTTGAGAGAATTGTAATAATGTCTAGAAAAGAAAGACAAAGTAGACCCTTGGTATACAATTATATTACCAACATCTCTGCTCTACAAAAATATTAATACAAGCAATAAATGTTTCATGATACTCAAGCATAAATCAACAAATGTTGGCCATTATGTTGCAGGCACTGTTCTAGGCACTGAAGATGCAAAGACAAAATTCAAACAATCCTTGCCATCAAGGAAGCTCATATTCATCAGCATTATATTACATATCTGTTTTTATTCAAGTATCCAAATAATCAGGGTGCAGAGGTAGTATGAAAGCAATAGAAGAAACAATCAATTAAAAATGAAGAGGCTAATAGTCTTATTTTTGCTCTACAATTAATTATTGATGCAGGAGAGGAAACTCCTCTCACCTCTCTGGGACATAGCTTTCTCTCCTATATTTTACTAGATTATATGTTTCTGCAGGGCCAACTCTAATCTTTATAGCTTCAGTGTCTACTATAGTAATTTGAATGTGGCAGATACTCAGTATAAGTCTGTTTTGTTTTGGTTTTGCTAAACTGAATTGGAGCTGTATAAGGCTCCTTCTAGCAATATATTTAATAAACTTACAATCCAAAATTCACAAATCAGTATTCTGATTATGATTCTTCTGTGCAGAATAATAATTTGTTCACTTAAGTTCATTCCTATGAATTATAATTTTATGAAAACATTAACCAAGCCTGGGTGCTTGCTTTGAAATGCGTAACCTTGTAGATTTCCAATTTATGAATTTCAACAGCAAAATTTAAATATACTATCTATAACTTCTGGTCCAAAGGACAAATTATAAAATCAGATTACTTTAGTTTAAACAAATAAGATTTAATACTTAGATATGCATGAAGCTAATTAATAATTTGCTAATTGTTCTACCCTGCTGAAAAGCAAGACAAATGCACTGACTTAGGGGAATTTCATTCTTCACCGAGGAAGAAATGATCACAAATCATTGGCAGACTTAGATAGATAATTAGTCATTACTCTTCCAAGTCCTTTTTAATAATTTATATCTTGTGCAGAATATCCACAACCTCCACAATCTACCTTCTTCCTTGCTGTCCAACTACCCTCATTATCCTCTTCCCTTATTTAACATACTTTCTCTCTAAAAAAGATCTGCCACTTTTCCTGCTTCCCTACTACTGCCTCAATGAACTCTTATTTATTTGACTTCCCTGCCAAGAATGCACTGTAATTTCCTTTTTCACACTATATATTGCCTCTCTCTTGTCTGAGACCATAGCCAAACTCAGCCAAAGGCTGATGACATTAAGGGGGAGTAGTGATTTACTTATGTGGTCTCCTAAACCAAGCTCCTCAGGACCTCACAGCATTCTGGCCATGACAGAAAAAACCAGGGCCAAAAACAATATTTGGTATTTGATGACCAATATGACATTCAGTCATTCAGAATACTTCTCTCCTCAAAACTTCTCTCCATTTTCAGTCTTCCTGAATACTATTAGTTAGAGAGAGTGGAAATTGCCAGTATTATTTTTGAAGACTTTTGTAAAACTCCTAGATGAACACCACTCATAACCATACAAAAAAGAATTAGACTTCCTAAGAATCAGACCCATATGGGAAAGAATGCCCATCTAGAGACTGTATTCTTATGTGAGAGAAACTAATGCAAATGTGATCATTTCTTTTGAGATGAGGATTGTCAATGAAATTCACTGATCCTCCCTAATCAAAGTGAGAAATTTCAAGAGCCATGGAGGATTATTGAGTGGGGTGGCTACAGATGGGATAAGAGGTGGCTTTTTAAATGACAGTCCTTTAGCTCTGCTTCTTAATTTCCATCACCTTTAGTATGGCAATTGATAGTTTTGTGGCTGCCTTTCTAGCAGCTTAGACAGTGTGACATAGTATGTAGTATGCTAACCTTGTAGTCAAGAAAAGCTGAATTTAAGTTCGACACCAGGCATTTTCTATCTTTGTGACCTGGGCCAAATCATTTAACCTCTCTGAGCTTTAGTGTCTTCCTCTGTAAATTGAAAATAATAATATCACTTGGCTTACAAGATTTATGTATGCTCGAATGAGATCAAATACATAAAAATCAATGGCTCCCTATTATTTCTAGAACAAAATATAAACTCCTTTATTTGACTTTTCATAGTTGTTAACAGCTGGTCCTAAGTTATGTGCCTATCCTTATTATTATATACCATTCCACTTGTACTTCATGGCCTAGTCATATTGGCCTTATTCTTGTTCATAGCACACTGCACTCCATCTCCAACCTCTAAGCCTTTATACTTGCCATCCGTCATATCTGGAATTCGTTCACTCTTCCCTTAAATTTTCCCCTCACTTCCTCCAAGCATTAATTCAAATGTGATCTTTTAAAATGAAGCATTTCATGATTCTTCAATTGCCTTGACTCCCTCCCTAAATAATTTGTATTTATTTTGCAAATACTTATATAGGTATAAAGCAGTGGTTCCCAAACTTTTTTAGCCTGCTACCCCCTTTACAGAAAAAATATTACTTAGCCCCCTGGAAATTATTTTTTTTTATTTTAATAGCAATTAATAAGAAAGATAAATGCACCTGTGGCCATCACCGCCTCCCTGGATCACTGCCGCTCCCACCAGGGGGCGGTAGCGACCACTTTGGGAATCACTATTATAAAGGGTCGCCCCAGAAAAAATATGAGGTCCATGAGATAAGACTTGGTTTCATATTTTTTTTCTCTTTAGCTCCAATGCTTAATTCAGTGCCTGGCTTGTTAAATTATTTTTTATAATATGCTATTCGATCCTTTTCATGCTACAAAAAGTGAGTTATCAATATAGATAAATTCATTATTTTAGAAGAGGGGTTTTTAGCATTTTTGTGTGTGCCCTGGATCACTTTGACAGTCTGGCGAAACCTGTGCACCATCTCAAAATAACATTTGTAGTCACAAAACAGTAAAAATAACATTTTTAATACTACTACTAATAATAAGTTAAGAATCCTACTAGAGCATGGACAATTATTTCCCACATTGAGCTTCATTATCTTCAAATGTAAAATGAGAAGGATGGGCCAAATACACTTATCCTTTTCTAAGAAAGAGACACTTCCTTGGCAAAGAGTTAGAAGGTTATAGGAGGATGGTAGAAGGAGAAAAGAGGACTTTAATATAAGATATCATTTTGGATTTTTAATGAGATAAGTGAATCTGAGAGTTGGGCCATAACAGCTGTGAAACACTGAGTTAATCTGTCTTTCTAGGTTCTTAAATAGAATGAGAACTAATGAAGCCAGGCAGAAGAACTGGCACCAGAAGTTCTGCTATGCTCCAACTATTGAAGGCGTTGAAGGTGTAAAGGAGGTTTGTTGGTTCATAACAGCATTAGATTCTGTATCTCCTAGACTGGATGATCTTAAATGTCAAACCATCTATTTTAGAACTTATATAATCTATATTCTTCATTTTACAGTTAAAGAAATTCTAGAACCATGGTCATCAGAAATGGCATATCCATTGGGATCGATATTAACTGGGCACAGGTTGAGGCAAAATACTAATTGGAGTTAAAAGGAGCTAGTTTTATATAAAATAAGAATCATCCTGTTGTGAATCTAAGGCATAGTCTAAGCTATATACATGAGAATACAGATAAAACAGACATAAACCTAGAACTACAGTCTCCAGACAAGGTGGACAGGACTGGTTAAAGATCTTCCTACCTTTAAATCCTAACCCTTTGCACATGTATATCACTTTAAAAAATTCTCATGCTAACATGTGCAAGTATGTATGTATTTTACATGTCTATGCAGTATACATACATAAATAAGTATACAATGTATGTTGTGCATATATAATAAAGGAAATAAAATTCCTCAGGTATATAAACTTATATGACATGTATGCATATTTGAAAATGTATGTGGGTATGTAACCCAAAAAAGTCTTAGTGTGGCTATTAAAGATTACAATTGCACTAAGACTTTGGAAACAACCTGTATATTTGTGTATATGTGTGTGCCCGTGTATATTTTTCTGTGTATAAACATACCCATATATATGAACATAAAGATATTTCTTTCAAAGAAGAAAAATATGTAAATTTTCGGAGTTGAAACTTATCACCCACAACACACAAAGCCAAGACCTTTGAGAAAAGGGGCATAAGAAGTCATTTCCAGAACCCAACACCAACCAGCCTATAAGATGCCAAATAAGGTCACAATACCTAAATGAATTAACATTTCCACTTCGGTGTCCTTTATATCTAATATAAATTATTTCCTTTCATATCAGTATAGTCTGGCAGAAAGGCTACAACATATCATTGTCTTTACATTAAGAGAGATAAAAATGGTTGTCATAACAACTGAATGGAAAAGATAAACATCTGAATTTCAATCAGACTAATCAGAGGTGGCTGTAAAATTTACAAGACCTTAAAAAGATGGCAACAAAAAGTGTTTTAAATAATGTGTCTCACCTATTCCACTCATTGTCTAGTACTTGGGATATGATTAAAAAAACCAAAACATTCTGACTCAAAGAAGAGAAATTGTGTAGAAGGACAAGAAGAAAGGTGGACTAGAAGGAAATGAATATTCACATGGACTCTCCCTCTCTAAGTTCAGAATCAAAATTTAAAATTATGTCTGCAGGCACATACATGTATGCATACATGTATGCATAATGTTTATTTGTATATTATCATGGATAATTTTCACATGTGTATGCATTCATTCATGATATTGTTGCATAACGTGGTATCATATATATGCACACATCTTTGCAAATATAAATACATAATATACTATTTTTGGTAATTTGAATAACATTTATGGTACAAAATAAAAAATAAGTAGATATTCTATAGGTAAGAATTATATTTTATATCTTATTAAATAAATACATACAAATATATGATACAGATGAGAATTAAGTTGTGAAAGATCGTGTCAGGTCTTTTTCTTAACAGAATTTAAATTTCACAGGTCGTCCAATTCAAACTTAACCCAACCTGATGTCTTCAGCCTCCCCAACAATTAAGCATTTACCTTTTGCTTGCTTGAAAATTTCTATTGAAAGGGAACTTGCTGCCTTCCTAGGAAGCCTATTTCATTAATAGGTGGCTCCAATTTTAAAAGTGTTTTTTTTTTCTTACATCAAACTTAACTTTCCTTCTTGGCAATAATTTGCACTCTGAAATTTCATGATTTATGGATAGATTTGGAAATAGTAGTAGACAATTCCCTGAGAGAAAAAAGCAACCCACAAATATACACTCAACATAATTTTGAATTTAATCTGGATTATTAACATTTTCTCCTTCAATTTTCTGTGTCTAGAAATCAACAACAACAAAAAAATAAATGAAGCCAATTTGTAACACTTTTTAAGGTATAAATGCTCACAATAAACATTTAATTATTGGTTTTCAAAAGTCATTGGACACATACCTGGCTGATAGGAATATCAGAATTCATTTAGTTTGTCAGTGCTATTTTACAAATTAACAAACAAGTCAAAAAGGTAATTAAATTCATCTAAAAGCATAGATAGTATACATTAGGGGAAATTTTTGAACCTTAATCCTTTGACTCCAAAGCCAGTGTTAAAAACTCCTTATGATACCTCGATTGATTACTTTTATATATCCAGTTTAGAGCAAAGGACAAGAAGTCATAGCATTATAGTATCATAGATCTAGATTGAGAAATTACCACAGAGGCTGTCCAATCCAACTTCTTCTTTATGGATGAAAAAAATTGAAGTGAAGGAGGTGAAATGACTTTTCCAACACAGGTAATAAGTTTCCAAAAAGATTTGAACCCATTTCTTTTGACCCCAGGTCTCATTTTCTTTCTACTGTGTGTCATGCTGTCTCTAACGACTATTCTTCATTCTGTTCCAAGGCAAAGACATTGACCTAATGTCTTCCATATATGCATTCCTTCAGATGCATATGTCAAATACTAGATTTCTCTAAAATGTCATATTCCTCTATTTTTGTTCCTTTCTTACTCTCAGCACTATGACAAATTTTGTGCACAGAGCAGATAAGAGGTGAGGTTTTAGGGTGATTGAAATACCTCTCACAAAATAAGTCTGGAATAATCCTACAGTTGTCTTAGAAAATGCTACTACCATTAAAATCACTCTTTTTGACGCACTGTCTCCAAAGAGCACTAGTTAACATGTAACTATTATGTGAGAATGATAACACATTAATTAATGCTGTTGTTCAGTCATTCCAATCGTGTGTGACACTTCATATCTCTATTTGGGTTTTTCTTGGAAAAGATACTAGTCATTTCCCATTTCCTTCTCCAACTCTTTTTACAGATGAGGAAACTGAGGCAAAAAAGGTTGAATAACTTTCCCAGGATCACACAACTAATAAGTGTCTGAGGCTGGTCTTGAATTCAAGTCTTCTTGACTCTGAGCCCTATATTCTATCTATTGAATCCCCTACCTCCCCTTAATTAACAAGAACTTTTTAAATAGAAGAATTTATATTAAGATGTTAGGGAACAAAGGTTAATAAAGAGGTATGAGGTCAGCTAAAAGTGGGGCAAACCATTATGGGAACTAGAGAACTGCTTATTGGAAAGACGTAAAAGATTGATTCATTTGAAGTAGAGAATATCTTTTAGAGAATAAACAAATATAAGAATGGCTACATATAAATTTTTTAAGAAATATTAAGTGACATGATGATTTGATAACTTTCTGCAGCACTTTAAGCATCAGCAATTACCTCCATGTCCATAACTAATGTTCACTATATAGCCAATACAGAAAACAAACAAAAACAAACAAACAAAATGCCTAAGTGGCTAACTCTCTGCTGGAGTGTATACATTTAATTGGATCAATCTTTATACAATTGTGATGTAAGTAGTTCACTACTTAGTCTATTTCCACTTGGTTTCTATCAGAGTTTGTGCTATCCTGATGTCATCTCTGACTATACAAGTTTTTCTCACTACTACAGTGAAGCATAATGTACTTATTAAGTAGAGAGTATGAAATAATTGTCATTGAAATGACCTTAATTTTTTGTTAGAAGGATTGAAAAAGAAACTATGAACCGGAAATTCCATGTAGAAGACAGTAGCATGAGAGAAAGGTACTAATGGCCTAGACTAGGTTATTGATTAAACTTGGAAAAGAAAAGGTTTTAGAATCTTATAGATTAAGAGCTATTCCAACCACCTTATCTTACCATAATTGGGAATTGAGCCCAGAAAAGGTAAGTGACTTGCCCAAGGTAAACCCAAGAGATATCATCAAGGACGAATCCATTAAGACTTTTATTTAGTAATGGATTGTGTGTGGTAAAAGAAAATTCCTTTCTATTTTTCTTTCTTTCTTTTTTTTTGCAAAGTGGAAAAAAATAACACCCTGTAGCTTCCTGTATCCAATTGTTCATATTCCCAGAGATGATTTATCATATAAACAACACATTCATGATTTCCTGATGGGATTCTTTCCCCACCCTAAATCCCACCTCTAAAAGCAATCTTTCTCTCTTAAAAAAAAAGACATGAAAAATGAAATAAATTCTAATGCACTTCCAATGCAGCTGAATACAAAATAATAAAGTAACTAGATTACCATTTGAACTACAGATGGGCATTATTCTTTTGAAAAGAGATGACAACAATTTGCCAGAATCAGGTGCTCTCAGGATAAGAAACACATATATGTGCACACATACCTATTGAATTGTCTTCCTTCAAGGACCTATTGAAATTTCAATTCCTCTATGAAGCCATTTTTAAGATTAGATAGCAAGTCCAGGCTCATATCTTCATATTTTCTCCTATTGCACTCCCCTGACACCTGAACATTCATTTGTGTGCACTTTTTTTGTAAATAATGTTCCGGAGAAGGGAGTGGGATGCATGTTGTTTTATATCATTGTCTAATTCTTCCTCTGATTCTCATTGAATATCATACATGTGTACATGTGAATATCACCATTACTGACTTAAAAGATATTTGATGTATTGTGTAGTGATTTACCTCTGTGGTGACTTTTATTACATGACCAGTGATCTGGAGTTCTTGTTAAATGATACTTGGAACAAAATAGAGATGATGCCAAAAAGGGAGAAATCATCTCCACAACTAAAAACATTAAGATATGTCTTTATTGGTTTTGATTTGGACTGATCCTGCTTGAGCCTTTATTCACCAGCTTCTAATCAGCAAATTAGTAAAAGACATTATAATAAATCATTGCAAGCCCCAAAAGTAAAGAATAACTTTCCCAAGGCATCTTTTAATTCTACTAAAATAGCTCACTATATCCATCAAGTTAAGCTATCCACATATCTCCTACTTATATGTAGACTTTTTTCTGCCCCTTACTTAAGGCACAGAAATCAAATAATACAACCATTGCTTCTGGAAAAGACTCTTGTTAATTGATTATCCTATGACTCTACTCTGCATTCCAGTTATCCTCCAACCCAAACCTCCCTTTCCTGAAAATCACTTCCCTCTATATGTTGTTTACTCCATAAGAGTATAATCTCCTTGAGGGTGGATACTGTAATTTTGATATGTGAATCTCTTGTATTTAGCAGAGTGCATGGCAGATAGTATTTTTATGGCATTCATGTGGAAAAAGTTTCAATTTAAGTGAAAAATTATAATGTGATAAAAAACTAAATTAATATAGATGTATCATGACATTATGGAATGAGCAATATATTTCGAATCAAGGCAACTTGAGATCATTGTCTTGGTACGGCACTTAATATTTATTAAATTTGGGCTAACAAATTTCAATTTTGTGTTTCAGATTTCCCAAATCTCAGAACTTGATTAGAAATATCTAAGGATCCTTCTAACTCTAATACTGAATAGATCTATGATGGTAAGGATTGGGTTGCTTAAATTTGTCAAATTTGAAGTGGGAAAATTCCTACAGGAAGTCTTTCCACCCTTTAGGCTGATCCTCTGAAAGATCTTTTGGAATGCAGAAGAGGGATAGCATGGATTGGTTGTAGTCATCACAAATGGAGGTATTATCCACATCAATAAAATAAAAGGTCTAGTGAAAAATAAAATATGGAATTTTGAACCATAATGTTTACATAGCAAAATATGTAGAAAAGAAAACTGAAGTCCAAAGAGGAGAAACAATTTTTCAAATATTAAACAATTAATGTATAAGTAGCAGAACTGGAACCAGATCTCAGGTCTTCTTCCTTACTCACAGTCTATAGACTTTCTAATATGCCACATCTTTTTTAGCATCATGCCGGATTTTTAAATATAATATTTAGGTGTTTCCAATGTTTCTTTTTAAAGGTACCATGCTTATAATTAATTTTGAGTTTAGCAAATGGGAAATCAGATTAATATTCTATAAAAGCAATTTCATGGCATTATATACCCCTTTGCCATCACCATTTTCACTGAGAATATGTCTCAGTTGGAAGCTACAGTCAGAACAGATGAAGCACCTTTCAACCCGAGTAATTACCTCCCAGGGTTCTAAACCCTCTGTGTCCAACACATAACTGTGCCTCATCATTAAAATATAAATTACCTTCCCTGTTTTGATCTATTTCAAAAGAGTATTGCAGGCATGACAGCTGATTGGGAAGCAGGGGGTAGAGGAAATAGGAAGAGTGTTGGCCCGGGAAAGAACTACTTCTTTGGTATAGAAGCAGTAAGTGGGAATTAGGCAGGGGAATAAAAGAAAAAAAAAATAAAGTGGCAGCTGTTTCCCAAATCTCTTCCACACTTCATTTTTGCTTCTCTTGTCCATTTCCTATGGTATACCCTAGAGTTCTAGTTTAGTGTTCAAGAACAGAAAAAAGCTGAATCTAGTCTGGATGGCCTATTTTTCCCCCAGAAAGTCTTACTTGAAATTCCTTCATTTCATCCTGATTCCAAACATGAAAGAAAGCAGCTCTTGATCTTTCCCTGCCACCAAGGCAAGAACTAAGAAAAATATGGCCAGGAGGACCTTGTAGGCAACCTGAACTTTTAAAAAACAATAACTATAGCAGATGTTTCTTTCATATGATATATGTTTGATCTTCCTAATAATATTTCACTACCAAAGGTTTGGCAAAGGGTCAGGAAATGCTTATAATTTAAGGAGAAAATATGGAAACAAGGAGAAGTCCCAAGATACTCTAAAACAACTGCTACAGATTCCAAAGATCTAAACGTGGCTTATGTTGCAATGAATAACCTTTATTTTAAATGTTTAATTTCCAAAGGTATTTATGTGTTCAGACAAAAACATGTGGAAATTGGCCATAAAACCACACTATTCCATTTAAAAAGCAATGAGAAAGAATAAAGAAAAAATACCAAGCAGTCACAAAGTTTAGTTCCCCCCCAAGCACCAAAAGTATCTCTATAGATCAGTGAATATCATATTTTTGAAGGTAAAACATTTAATGGGAATTTTTAGTGTTTACCCACATATAGGGTCCAAATGTTCTTTCTTTTTTTTTTTAAACCCTTGTACTTCGGTGTATTGTCTCATAGGTGGAAGATTGGTAAGGGTGGGCAATGGGGGTCAAGTGACTTGCCCAGGGTCACACAGCTGGGAAGTGGCTGAGGCCGGGTTTGAACCTAGGACCTCCTGTCTCTAGGCCTGACTCTCACTCCACTGAGCTACCCAGCTGCCCCCTGTTCTTTCTAACATTTATCTCCACATTCTAATTGCACATAGGTAAATCCTATTTTGGAAATGGAGAACACCTACAAGGAAGAACTGTGCTATGCTAACCTTATCATAATCTTAAGAACATCACTGAGTCAAACTTAAACTATCTTTTCTATGGACCAGATGAATCCAACTTTATTATCATTATTTTTTGCTTTTAGAAGGGATTTTGAAGGAAATCATATATTTTGTTTGAAAGGGTCATTGTGATCACGGTGACTAGAGGTTTGTATACCAGGCATGGTGCTCTTAAGTAATATACTTCCATTTAAAGGACTCAAAGTGGTCTGTTCATTATTACTCAATTCAGCTTAACCTCCACATGGTGAAGGTCAGAGAACTGCGGCTGTAAAATTGCAGTTTCCCAGGGATCCTATTTCTGAAGAAAATATGAGTATCAGTGGGATAAGGCTGTAATGGTGATTCCATGCTTTCCTTATTAAAGGAATACACATGGAATCAATGTGGTCTATGATGCAAGTCATATAAATTTATACACATGAAATGTAAAACTCATGGGCATGGTCTGACACGAAGATAAGCCCGTTAAATTATGTCGTGTCCATCTTGTGAATTAGCATTGGTCACTCGGATATCAAAGAGTACTGGAATGAACTTTCATCATCTGTATAAAGAAAATATCAGAAAAATAATGTTCCTGACTCGCCAAAACAGAAACACTTAAAAATTTTCCCCAAAATTAATAGGATTGTTATTGTTCCTATTGTTGTTTTGTTTATATCATAACATCTTTTTCTGATCATCATTTAGTCATTCCCACTAAAGTTTTACTAGAACGATTTTTTGTGGAATGCAGGTAAACCTTAATTCTTTCAAAGGTTATGCCACCAAAGGATAATGAAGTGGGTCTAAAATAATTATAAATTATCTAAAAATTAAACTCAGATAAATTCGAAGGGACTCATTATTAGAATTTTGCCCAATAACTGGTGACACATTTGTGGGATTTTTAGACAGAGCAGCTCATGAAAGTCAACCACTGACATACAAGGTAGTTATAAGTGGTAACAGTGGAGGGAGCAGTCATACTAATGGAACCACATTTCTTTTGGAGTATTGCTATGTTTTCTTTCTATAAATAGTTATCCCTGAAATCAGATGCTCAACAAAAGCCTGGGCTCTTTCTATGCCACTGTAAATAGCTAACCTGATGATCATACAGACAGTAAGGCATGATAATAATAACTCTCCATCCATATGTTTTTTTCATTTTGGAAAAGGAGCCTTGAGGATAAAATTCCTTAGAGTTAATATCATTTTCATATATAAAGATTCTGTAAAAGAAGGTTTAAACTTGAAGTAAGCAAAGTAAATGCAAAATTCAGAAAATGCATTTAATTTCATTAAAGTAGTATAAAATATAGGTATTAAACATAAGGCTCCTCCTGGAGATATAGGCTAAAATCTAATTTGGGACTGTTTAACAAAATAAATAAAATACAATATAACATAGATTATACTAATTTGTGATTTTCTAAGTCAATTTGCCTCTTTTAGGCATATCTTTCTTTTTGAGTTTGTCACTACTAATATAAAATATTCCAAAATAGGATGATGAAGTCTCACTAGATACAATAAAATTAAGATGGGGAATATTGGTCCTCAAGAAATCTACCTTAGCATCCAGATCTAAACAGAAATGAAATAATTATTTTATTTTTTTAACCTTCTGGCTTAGAATTTATACTAATTATGAGTTCTAAGGCAAAAGAATGATAAGGGATAGGCAGCTAAGCTTAAGTGATTTGCCACAGGCAACATAGCTGGAAAATTTCTGAGGTCAAATTTGAACCCAGTGCCTCCTAGCACCAGGTTTAGTTCTCTATCCACTGAATAACTTAGCTGCTCTTGAATGGTACAACTCCCTTTTTCTTTTGAAAATATATTTGTTTTTAATATTCATTATATTTTTAAAGTTCCAAAGTATTTTCCTACATCTCACCATTCCACTACCCATTGAGAAGGCAAATAATATATAGTTCATATATGTGAAGTCAAACAGAACACATTTCCATATTAGCCATTTTATAAAAAAATAGTAATAAAATAGGAAACATAAAGAAAGTGAAAATAGCTGCTTCAATATCCATTCAGATTTCATTGTTTCTATCTCTAGAGGTAGATAACATTTTTCAGCACGAATCCATTGTAATTGTCCTGGATCATTGACTTGATCCGAGTAGCTAAGTCTTTCACAGTTGATCATCATTATAATATTGCTCTTACTGTGTACAATTTTCTTTTGGTTCTGCTCACTTCTTTCTGCATCAGTTTATATATTCACCCTGGTTTTCTGAAACCATCTTCTTCACCATTTCTTATAGCACAATAGTATTCCATCATAATCACATATTATAACTTGTTTAGACATTCTCCAATTGTTGGCTATCTCTTTAGTTTCCAATTCTTCGCTACCACTAAAAGAGCTACTTATAAATACTTTTGTACTTTTATAAAGGGGAAAGGATAGAGATAAGGATAAGATTTAAGAGAAGTGGAAGGTTGTTTTTAAGGCACATGCTAGGAACTCTAGAGAAAGGATTTTAGAAAGGAGGAGCAGTTTGAAAGGAACAACTGTTAGAGGGAGAGACTTCCTGTGGAAGTGAGGTTCTCCTCCTGTCCTGAAGGGAGGAGGAAAGCGGGGCTTGCTGGAGCTTGGCTACCTCATCCTGTCTGTGAAGAAGGAAAAAACCTAAAATCATCTTGGGAGCTTCTCTGTCTGACTGGAGAACATCTAGCTAAGAATCTGACTATACCTGTTGTGGTTTTATCAACTTTCCAGAAGGTTTTGTCTAAAATTCTGTCAGTTTGGCTTTGAGGTTTTACCACAGGGTTCAGACTTGCCAGGGTTGGACTTAGCCATTTTGAGAGCAATCATAACAGGTTTGGAGACAGCTTTTGAACTCAACCAAATCAACTACTGAGGCTCATAGATAGGCAGCTTAGCTAGCTCTTTTTGGGGAACACCTAGGTAGAAATAGTGAGCTGGTAAGTTAGCTTGATGACTGGAAGACTTCTTCTTACAAAGGACATAGTTCATGGTGGATTGGATAGCTAGATCCCTTAGAGTAAGGGATGCCTAATTTTGATTCTCAGTTTGTACCCTCTCTTTGAATAAATAGAGATATTTATTTTATATGACATTGTCTTCAAGGTTTTTTGTGCAATTGGCCCAGTGAGAGAAAGTGATTCTGCTTTACTCTCACTAACAGGAGGCTAGAAGACCAGGAGACTACATCTATCTACTTGAGTTCTCCTATTAGCTTTCTGGGTTATTAGCTAGATCTTCTGTTTTTTTAGTACATATAAACCCTGTTCCCTTTCCTCTTTTGGAAATAGAACAAATAATGATGTGGTAGCATAGACTTCTTTGCATATTTTTTCCAGATTATATGTCAATATCATTTTTTTAATATTCTTTCTAACATTTTGCAATCCATTCTCTCTTTTTCCCTCCCATGCTTCCTCACTTACAAGAAGATAGGCAATTTAATGTAGCTTATACATTATACATTTCCATATTTGTCCAGTTGCGAAAGAAGACACTTCGGCTGCACTAGAGAAAAATTCAGGGTTGAAGACTGTGTAATACAGGATTAACATTGCCATGTTTGATTGGGGACAACCTGTCAGTTGCCCTGGTTGGAATGTTGACTGTGGTATGAGCCACAGGGCAAGTACCAACTGCCAGTTGGACCAAGGGTATATAAAGCCCTGGAGACCCAGGGCTGGGTTCTGTTCTTTCCCTACTTCTCCTGTCACCTTCACTTCTACCCCTTGGGGAAGGATCCAGGGTGGTTGAAGGAGGTGGATTGTGGGATTAGTTTACCTAGACCAGGTTTAGGAGATCTTTGCTGACTCAATAGGAACATCAGTTAGATATACCATTTATTCCCTAACAAGAGGTTGCTCTATATTACCATCAAGAGATCATTTATTTCTGTCCCAGGGCTGGTCCCTTGGGACAGCTGAAGATCATAGCAAGGAGTTCATAAACATCCTGAACTTAGATCAAGAAGGCAGTACTAGACTAGATTCATAGGTTTCCTAACCCACTCTCCAATCCCTTTTCAGTAAACAACTTTCTAAATAAACCTTAGTTTAACTTATGAACTAGTGACTCCTACCTTCAATTTAGATCTAAGTAGACTACTGTTCAAGATTCTAGGAGGGAGGCAGAATAACTCCATTACTGTTAGACAGGAAGCTCCATACTTCCCTTCCTAATCTCACTGTCAACCAATAGAAGTTATTTCCTCAGCCAGGTTAGAGGCTGAAGGAAAATCTTCTTAAATGGGTTTAGTCCTTACCAAGGGAAATGACTTCAATCCCTTGGCTGGCTTAGGCACTGGGTACTTGTCATTCCTACATCTAGTACCATCAGTAAACAGGTTGTGATTAAGCCACATTAGCTTCTAGACTGCCTACAGTTTTACCAACCTCCATAACAGATCCACCATTAAACCCTCATTACAATTGATGTGTTTTATTTTGCATTTGGACTCTGGTCCTTCTATGGTGACAGATATTCTTTTTTTTAATTTTTTTTAATTTTAAACCCTTAACTTCTGTGTATTGACTTATAGGTGGAAGAGTGGTAAGGGTAGGCAATGGAGATCAAGTGACTTGCCCAGGGTCACACAGCTGGGAAGTATCTGAGGCCGGATTTGAACCTAGGACCTCCAGTCCTTAGGCCTGGCTCTCAATCCACTGAGCTACCCAGCTGCCCCACAGATATTCTTTTTAATGTCATGAGAATCTTGGAGTTGTTCTGGATCCTTGCCTTGTTGATTATAGATAGCACATATCTTATTATTGTTACTGTGTACAACTTTCTCTTAGTTCTGTTTACTTCACATAAATCTTTCTAGGATTTTTTGTTATCATATGGATTGTCATTTTTAGCACAATAGTATTCCATTAAAATCCTATATCACAACTTAGTCAGCCTTTCCCCAATTGATGGACATCACTTCCATTTTGACTTCTTTGCCACCACAATAAGAGCTGGTATAAATATTTTTTGTACAGGTAGGTTATTTTCCCCTACTTTTAATATCTTTGGGATAAAGACCTATTAATGGTATTGCTGGGACAATGGATATGCATGGTTTGATGGCCTTGAGCATGGTTCCAGGTTATTCTCCAGAATGGTTATATCAGTTTGCATTTCTACCAACAGTGTATTAGTGTCTACATTTTTCTAAAACCCTTCCAATATTAATCATTTTCTTTTTTTTGTCATGTTGGCCAATCTGATGGGTTGTACCATGATGATTTGGTACTACATTGTTTTAATTTGCATTTCTCTACTTAATAGTGATTTGGAGCATTTTTTCATATGACTAAAATAGTTTTAATTTCTTCACCTGAGAATTGTTTGTTCATATTCTTAGACCATTTTTCCAATTTGGAAATGTTTTGTATTCTTACAAATTTGACTCCATTCTCTATATATTTGAGAAATAAAGCCCTTATCAGAGGAAATGATATGAGTCTTAAAGATTTACATACATGCAAGAAATTATGACATCAGAATCATTATTGCTCTTTTATCATGTATCATCTACTTCTTAATTTTGAATCAAAGGTGGATGGGGATGGGAGAAGATGTTTCCTTATAGAGTGAAGAAATTGGTGATGTTACTCATACTTAAATAATCTTCTTATCTTTGGGACCTTCCATTTTAATAGAGAATGATTGATGAATTACCTTACTTAGACTAATTCATTAGTTTTTTGGGATGGAAAATATAAGGATTAGTTAACTTTTAATGTCTGTTCTGAAAAGGCTTTTTGAATAGTGGATCAAGATTACTACATTTACTAAGTTTTCCCTTTGGTGTCAATTATTTCCAATCCTGACTTGAGTCATTTCTGTAAGAATGGGGTAGTTATTTAGAGCATGAATATCTTTAAAGAGATCAAAGGCCTTTAGAAGATTGATGTATAAAATAGAAATAATTCTTTTCTTATTCAGTTGTTCTGACCAGATATTTAAAATAAAAAGAAACAGAATTCATCGCTGATATAAGAAATGAAACTTGCCTTCTCTCAAATTATTTGGACTTTGCTTCAATATTGACTTTTACAAGATAAAATAAGCCATGCAGAGGTAAGCAGTCTGGGAATATAAACATCAATCCTATTTTTCGACAAGCAATTTAAAACTAGTGATTTGTTGAAATCATGTGTTCTTGGGCTGGCTGAACAACTGTTTTTTGGATAAGTACACTATATTAATCAGACTTTGGAGATGTCAGGACACCCAAACTTGAGGCTAATTTTAGAATATCCAATGGGGCCATGCCCTTTGTGTTATCAAGGAGTCATTATTAAAAGATTGTTAGAAAGATCAAAGGCAAAATATTAGAGATTGATTTTCAAAGAATTTCTACTCTAAATGTGAATTATTTTCAGAAAAGCCATTGTAAACCTAAATGTATTATAAAAATATTTTTTCATAGCAAACTTTGAAAGCCTCAGAAAGGTAGTATTCATAAATGTAGGAACTGACCAAAGAGATTTTAATACTCAAAGAATGCTCACAGTAAACCCTTCCTGGTGAGTTATATAAAACATGCAAAAATATTATCTTCCTGCTTCAATCCTTTTTGTGAGGCATTATGAGCTAGCCTGTTACCTTAAGTGACTGAGGGGTTGGAACTACATGACATTTAAGTATCTTTTGTGTAGGTGAGCTGTATGGAGGAAATGAGGTGTTGAGTCTGAACACCATGAATATACAAAAGGAGTGCCCTCTACTCCCTGTTGGCCCGGAGACTTGATCATTTTGCTCTTCAAGATTTCTATTTCCAGTAGTTCTCCTGTCCTCAGGTAACTGGCTTTCCAAATCCTTTTGAACTTGCTTCTAATTAATAAATAAATGAATAAGTGAGTAAATGAATGAATGAATATGAATTAAATTTTTATTAAAGACTTACTATCTGCAAAATATTTTGATACAAGTAGAAAAGACAGCTTCTGATCTCAAGAATCTCATATTCTAATGGGAAAGACAAAACAGACGGAAGGTTCCAGCCACAAGTCAAAAGGAAAAGTCTTGCCTTGACTGCTATACCCTAAGAACCCCAAGGTCCAATGAAGATGGTATTGCTTCTTATTTTTTGCTTTTTCCACTGATTAAATATCAGATTCTAATATTGAGTCTTGTGACCATTCCAAGAAATTTGGTGACATAAACTTTTTTCTTCCCTAGATATTTATTAATTGTGGCTGTAGTAATAGAAAAATAATCATTTTTATAAATTTTTATAAATAATGCATTTTCTTATCCGGATAGAAACACTGCTGTTGGCAAGGCAATGGCAGGTTCTGGGGATTTTACCATCAGCATCTGGGGGAAGATGATGTTCAAGGTGTTTAAATTTCAAAGCAGTTGCTACCTCCTTTCTCTTCCTCAAGGTGCCTTACTGCTTCATCTAGGCTGGCATGACGGCATGGAGATTGTTTGGTAGGTGGTAGGGTTGGCTAGCCTCTTCTCTATAGGATTTACTTCCTTAGAATGCAATCAGCTACAACCACTGTGGCAAATTGCTTCCAATTCTGTTACCTGTGGGACCGTAAGATGACTCTGATAGGGGTTCAGCTGGGTAGCTCAGTGGATTGAGAGCCAGACCTAGAGATTGGAGGTTGTAGGTTCAAATCTGGTCTCAGACACTTCCCAACTGTGTGACCCTGGGCAAGTCACTTGACCCCCATTGCCTACCCTTACCACTCTTCTGCCTTGGAGCCAATACACAGTATTGACTCCAAGATGGAAGGTAAGGGTTTAAAAAAAAAGATGAAGATTCTGATGGACCTCCAAATTGCCTGGTCACTCCCCTCTGAGGACACTTGTTCCTCTAGGAGCATGTAAGAACAAAACATAATGGAAACAAGGGCACCATGTTTGGAGACCTGGCATCCAGATAGGGAAATTGTGTTTGTTTTCCCTTAATCCTGTGACTCACAGCAATTCTCAGTCCTCTTACAGGAATGAAATGAACAAATTAAAAAAACCATGGAGAGAACCCTAATTTCTGTTGTCTGAACAATTAACTCCAGTTCAGTAATTCTATTCATTAACACCTACCTTTCTCAGTCAACCAGAAAACTCTTGATCACCATACAACTCCATACCCTATGTTACTTCACTTAAGAAGTTGCCTCCCCAAGCATTTACACATTGCTGGATTGAAAGCATGCAAAGAATATCTTTGCCTCCTTTATATAACATATGAGAAAAGGCATATCTTTGTCTGTTTTTCTTTCTCTCTCTATCACAATTAACATAATCTTAGAAGGCCCAAAAAGTTAAGTTAAATCACTCAAAGAAAACTGAAAATTAGAAATGAACATCAATCTGAGAGGAATAAAGTTCTTTGATTATTGTGAAAAAAAAACTGATGAAACCACATAAGCAATATATTCCCATTGTCATTAATTCATTAAAATGAAGACTATTGCCAACCTCTTCCCTAGCCCCAAAAAAGAAAGTAGCCACTTAGTTCAGGAGGGTCCTGTAGCCAAGAGATGGGCCCTGAGAGAGAATTTTCCCTATCAAGTGGAGGAAAGTTTTTATGAAGTGGAGGAAATTTTCTATTTTTACTCATTTACTTAATGAGAAGGTGATAACTTTGTGAACTTATAAAAATTAGGATATCTGGAGTTCTTATCATTTTGGTGGCAGAGTCTCTTCAGTAGCAAGGCTTGGATCAGAAGTTAAGACATAGATTGAAGTCAAACTAGGCTCCCCCCAAAAAAGGCAATTTTAGGAATCATGATCTCTTTAGGTAGAAACAAGTACAAGCTTTGGGCTCCTATAAAGGCATCAGCTCTTGGAACCATGAAATGAGCTCAACTCAACTAAAAGAGAACTTCAAAAATATTCTCCAAAGGCATACAAGTATTCCCAGTTGCCAAGAACTATGGGATACCCTTTGCCACATGTGTTCTCCACATGGGCGCCTCATTGCTTTCAGGCTTTATTTTTTAGCTCAGGCTCCCCAGAGACCTTGTGTGTGTAAGGGAAGAATCCATTCCTAGTATGGGGAAGGAGAATTTTTTTAGTAACAATTGTTCTTGCTATACATACTTGGACAGTTTACTACTAATAATTGACTGCCTGATAATCTATGGGAAGCATGCCATTGTAGGAGTTTTTGAGAATACTAGAAACTCCATCAGCCTCAAATATTACCTCTACAAAATGGAATATTAATATTCATCAATCATTTAAGGACTAGCCTTAGCAATGGGAGTGGAAGTTGGGAAATTACTCTACGATAACTATCTGCAATATATTTTCATTTACGTGTATATAAATAATTATTTATAAGCATTTATGTATGTGCATGTTTATGTATGATATCTGCACTCAAATATTTAAATGAAAATATGACCTTATTCTTGTGGGTATTACCTCAGATAATATATTTCTTTGAATCCATTCATATCTGTCCATCTTAAAATATTTGAATCCATACCTCATAAAGTTTATTGAAAGGGGGTCTACCCACCATGCTGATCTTTTGAGAATACATACACACACACACACATACATATATATATATGTGTGTATATATATATATATGTATATATATATATAGAGAGAGAGAGAGAAAGCAAATGCCTATCAGTAAATTCTTGCTCTTGCAGTATAACCAATATATCATCCTTTTGCTCATATATTTCTTTCATGATACCTTTTACCATAATTTCATGATATATTTTTTCTACTCTATTTCAAAATTGCTTCTTTAGAATATGTTACAGTCTACTGACAATCTTCATATTCCTTTCCATTGCCTTCTAGCTAAAATTCATTTTTAGTTCTTAGAATGTAGTGATCCATGACTCACATCCATATGAAATCCAATGAATATTGTATTTTTTGTCTTCGTTTTATTTTAGCCTTTGTTTTCATGAGAAATTGGTGATCATCGAAAGAATTTTACAACAGCCCATGCACAATCCAGTCTTCCATCCTTTTACTGCTTAATTTCCATCACAGATAATTTTTTCACTCTCAGAGTTTGTTATTCAGCTAATCAGTGGTTCTTAATTCTGGGTTATCTTGATGTTACAGTGAGTAAAATGATGGATGTATAGTCAGAAAGACAGGTTTTAATATGGGCTCTGATATTTGTTAGCTGCATGCCTCTGAGCAAAATTCACGTAGCTTCTATTTGTTTTATTTTCTTAAACTGTAAAATGGGAATAATAATAATACCTGCCTACAAAAGTTGTTGTGAGGACAAAATGAGATATGTGTAACGTGCTCAGCACAGTGCCTAACATGTAGCAAGTGCTTAAGAAATTTTTGTTTTCTTCATTCACATATGCTGATAACTCGCCAATATAATAGATTTATTTTATAATCCCATGGATTTTATTATGTGCATTAAAATATTTTAGTGAGAAGGGTTTAATAGGTTTCAGTAGATTGCCAAATATGTCCACAAAAATGATTTAGAAATCCCAATTTAATAAATATCAGACACTCACCAATAGATATTCTTCATAATTATTACAGCATAGCCTGTGCTGTACACTCTCCCTAAATTGTACAGATGAAGATAGCTAATCTATATCTAGGCAGCTGTACTCTATTGAGATTGCCAAAAACAAGATGAGTTGTTTTGTTCAGTAGGTGGGACAGAGTCAAGAACATTACGGAATTTTGATGATTATAATAATGCTTCATGAAATTTACTGCTTCTCCATGTAATTCAGAATTGAGCATCTACAATATTAATCATCAGCTCAGTGAAGCTTCCGGTCATAAGATGGCATCATCAACTATCTTGTAAATGATACACAGTGAAGCAAGATGAACTAGGGTGGAAATACACACACACACACACACACAAATATATATATATGACACACACATGTATATGTAAACATATACATTATATATACATATATACATATGTGTAAGTTTATATATTGCATACATAAAATGACTATAACCATATAAATGGAACAAAAACAAATGAAGAATTTGAATGCTGAAAAATTATAATGACAAAAGTTGGTCTCAAAGAAAAGATATAAGAAGGCATCTCCTCTTTGTGCTTTTGAAGGTATAAAGGAAGGTAGGTGAGGAACACTACATAAAATATTAGGCATTTTATGGTTAATTGGTTATTGTGCTTATTTGTTGGTTATTTTTGCTGGTTTTTGTTTTTCCCTAATACTATATCTTAATTAATTAATTAATTAATTAAGAATATTTTTCCAAGGTTACAGGATTCATGTTCTAGCCCTCCCCTCCTCACACCCTCTCCCATAGCTGATGCACAATTCCACTGGGTTTTACATGTGTCATTGATCAAGACCTATTTCCATATTATTGATATTTACACTAGGGTGCTCATTTTTAGTCAATATACCTAATTATATCCCCATTCACCCATGTGATCAGGCAGTTGTTTTTCTTCTGTGTTTCTACTCCTATAGTTCTTTCTCTGAATGTGGATATTGTTCTTTCTCATAGGTTCCTCATAATTGTCCTAGATCATTGCATTGTTGCTAGGAGAGAAGTCGATTACATTCGCTTTTACCACTGTGTATCCTTCTCTGTGTATAAAGTTTTCCTGGTTCGGCTCCTTGCACTCTGCATCAATTCCTGGAGGTCATTCCAGTTCACATGGAATTCCTTCAATTCTCTTTTTCTTTTTTTAAGAAATAAAGGTGGGCTCTCTGAGAAGGTTTACATACTACCTGTTAGGTCACTCATTATATAAAGCCCTGAGTTCAAGTACTGCCTCTGATACATTTTTGTCTTTAATGGAGATAACAGCTATACTGTCCTAGACAAGTATCTCTGGTTCCAGGTCATATTTTTTAATCAATTACACGGGCATGTTGGACACAGTCTTGAAGGTTCTTTCTTATAGTCATTTCCCTTTGAAACATATTTTATGGGAGTAAGACCACACCATTAAATATATCCAAAATGTCTTGTAAATCTATATGCAAAAAGATTCATATGCCCTGAAGTAATATTCTACATCTCTATCATCCCTTTTTACATTTCCCTCCAAAACAAGTTCTGAAACTGAATGTGCATTTGTTCTCTGCATAGTGAATTGGAAACCTGGTTCCATAAATGCACACACGGTTCTAGAATCTAAGGACTTGAATTTGGATTCTAGTTTATATTTGCCACTTATTGTTTACTAGCAAAACATTTGGGTTCTTTTTTTGAGTCCCTTAAGTTTGTCAGAGATGTTGCTAGAGTAGTTATTCTTCAGTCATTACAGGGTGGACACTGAGTTCCCCTCACACTGCTATTTTTTGCCACTATAGTTCAATTGTCCAAAGTTTCCTTATCTGAAAAGTGAAGGGGTTTTCCACAGGCAGCTGAAAAGAGATGGTCTCTACAATGCTGATCCTACATTTGTATAGCAAAGAGAATATATTTTCAAGTGTAGAAGGCAAAAAAAATTTGTAAAGTGTGTTATCAATGTGAAAAATAGTAATTTTTTGTTTCTTAGTACAATTTGACCATCAGTAGCTATTTTGGTTGTCAGCATCACCTGAAGTCATTTTGAAGCATCTGAAGAATATAAAAAGGAAGCGTGTTTAAAGAGCTGTAAATGGTGTTTAAGTTTTCTAACCATTACATTACAAGCTTTGGCGGAGAGTATAATGATCTGTGGGCTCTTGGTTCATTTTGTTAGTGGTAGCACCTGAGAGCAATCTCCCCCACAATATTCTTCCCCTCCTCCTTGTTTTAGTCATAAAATAGCTTAGAAGAAATGTGGGGGGTGCAGGAGAAATGATGGAAACAAATCAACAAATTGAAACAATATGCCAAAACCATGAATATGAAATCAAAGCCAACTTTATAGAAGTGGTTGCTAGTTCTCAGGTGGACTGGATGAATGAGGGACCATCCATACAGAGCTAATATACTTTGTTACAAAGAACTTGTAGAGTGGCTTTATGAGCATGATGAAAATAATCAAATCTGAGGAGGCTACTCCAAAGTCATGTAACAACCATAGGTTGGTATAAAAGCAAGTCACAAGATCAGACTGTTTCGACTTTTTTCATTTGTAAAATGTGGATAATAATATGTCCTGTTTCTGAGGTTAGAGGATGTGGTAATATGTATGAAGTCCTTTGCTAACCTTATAGCATTATATAAGTGCCAGCCACATTTTAATATAAGCAAACAGAGTAATAAAATGAAATGAAACTCAATTGAAACCTCATAGCATGAAGGATCAATGGTGGGCAGAATGGACCACTGAAATTTAAGGAGCTACAGACTGATAGATTTGGAGTTAATTCCATGACGATTCATAGGCAGTATCAAACTTGTCTGATCATTCTCATATTGATGGTGTATATAAAATTTAAAAGTATCTATCTCTGCTTTATGTGTTCATATTTTCTTCAAAGTATTATTGTGACAATAAAACATAATGTACTAATAACACATTTTATTTTTATTCCCAAATTGCCAGTTTCATAATAATAATAATCAATGTTTAGCTTCCACTTTATAGCATACAAAGCATTTAGTTTCTTTTTATTCCAAAACAGCCCCCTAGAGAAAAATCTATATGTATTATTTCCATTTTACAAGAGAGGAAACTGAGACTCTGAGATATTATATAGTCAACCAATCTGTAAATGATAGAAGTGAAGACTTAACAATCAGCTTTTCCCCTCTTAAACATAAATCAGCATACAACAAAAACATTATATTCAAAAATGAAAAGAAGGTAAAGAAATAATTTCTATTCTAAAATTTCAAGGAAAAATTTCTTCCCTGAAATAGTAAATTCACTGAATCATGCTAAGTTCTAAAATTTTTCAATCAGAGAGACTCCTACCAATCTCCTTAGAACTTTTAATTTTCATAGTGAATGCCATGAATCTTTAGATTCCCTCTTCACGGATCTAATCTGTACTCTGTACACTGCTTCTTAATAGTTCTGGCATTTAGCATGTAGTACATTAATCTGCCACATTCATATACACAGGGACCATAAATTTTATATATCTGTATCCTTTATGTTTATATATAGATATAGAATTATACATATATGTATTTATATTCACATCTATATTATATAGTCTATTAAGCAATCAATCAACAAATATTTATTGTTCTCATCATCTGCTATTTTATACTGTTGGTCATAAGTAATCAGAGTGCATTGTCAATCCACTTATTTGTCTATTCATCTGAGAGAAAAGCAAAACAATAAGATAAGAGGAAAGTTAAACTCTCCCTGTTTGGTTTCAGTTTTGATGGGGCTATTTAAAAGAAAAGAAATAGCACAGATTGTACTGCTTTACTTCCCAAACTGAGTAAGGACAACTTAGTGCTTAGCATCCTTAGAGAGGAAAAGACCAAGGGTGTCATTTATTCTAAACCCTTCAGTTAATTGATGAGTAAATTGAAGCCCATAGAGGTTAGATCACTGACCCACAGTGAGACAGCTAATACATATTGAAAGTAGTATTCAATCTGAGAGCTTCCTGAATCCAAGTTAGGTAATCTATCCACTAAGGCATACTGCCTCTTATGTAAATAGCTTATCATTAATTAACTAAATGAGAAATTTAAGCACTGACTCCTAGATTTAGGATAAAGTGATATTGACAGACAATGACCTCAAGTAGCAAGAAGCAAGCTGGAATTCCAAGATCCTCTTTCAGATCTGACTGATTATGAATTTATTTCATGTCAGTATTTATCTTTGGAGTAAGAGCAGAGAACATGCTTAAAGAAAATCTAGGAAGAAATGGTTCTTATTGAGCACAGATGTTTGGTGGAATGGAAAGAGCACATGATTCAGATTAAAGAGAACAGGATATGTAGTTCCAGGGTCTGACATTAACTAGTCATCTGACTTGTAGGCAAGTCAGTTCGTGCTATGCCTTAGTTGCTACTTCTATAAAATGGAGATAATAACACTTGTCCTACCTGTCTCAGAGAGATGTTGAAAACATTTTAAACCATTTAAGTTTTAGTACAACTTTGAAAGTATAAGAATTAGGAAGTTATTGTTATTAATAAAAACCCTACTTTTGTTAAGAAGATTGAACCTTTCTTTGAGTGTTGTCACACATCTACTTTGAAATGGATCTAATGTTCTGAGTCATTATTTGTCAAAGGAAAGAGACAAATTAAAAAAGAAAAAAACAAAATTAGGTTCATTATTTCCTTGTGAACATATGTCTCTAACAATGATTCATGAATTAAAAACAAATCTGTTTGCAAGGAGGGAATGCAGTACAAGGCTAGATTTGGAGTCAGAATGACCCAGATTCAATTCTTTCTTTAGACAGGTAGTACTCTGAGATCCTGGTTAATTCATTTAACATGTGCCAGAGAAAAGTTGCTAAAGTATATCTACTCAGCTACCAAATAGGTTATAATCTAGAGTACTGGAGAGATTAGCCATGCTGAAATCTTCCCACACAATGAAATCAGAGATCAATTATTTACATATTTGAACAATGATCTTGACACACTCCACTTGAAATATATGTCATAATGATGTGATTGTGACTGTGAGTTCTGAAAGGATAGAAGAGTAGAATACAATATCTAGCAATTCCTACCAAACCAGACAATTTTGAATATGGGTCCAATAATAAATTAATGCTTTGTCATAGAAGGATAAGACCATCTAACTTTGTTCCATGAACAAGAGTTTCATAGGATCATAAAAAGAGAGCCTAAAATACCTGGAGAGATACTCTTTAGTCCAAATTCTCCTTTTATAAATGAAGAAATTGGAGCACAGAGTTTTGAATCCACAGGATTATAAAGGTCTTAGTTTCATAGCTCTAGAGAAGGAAAGAAACTTAGAGGTCATCTAGTCATATATTGACCCTTTATTTAAAGAAACTTAGAGGTCATCTAGTCATATCTTGACCCTTTATTTGTGCATAAACTGAGGCCCAAAATAAGTTAAGTGACTCTTCCATGGTTATACAGGTAGAAATTGGCTTATGGATAGGATGTGAAGATCTATTGATTAAAAAAAAAATCTTATTTCCACTATACAAGGCTATATAGTGCAACTTGCATCTGAACTTGAATCTGAAGACAAAAGAAATGGAAAGAACAATAAGAAGAATAAAAACAATGTGGAGTGCTGTGAAACATAAAAAAGCTTATATTTGCAACATAAAAATTGGTTATCAGGGATGCATGATGGTACAGTAGAAAGAGTATTGATTTTGGATGGAAAATCTGGGTTCAAATGCCTCCTCATGAATTTAGTGTTTCTCTGAGAAATTTTCTGAGAAATTTAGAGTGTGTGTGTGTGTGTGTGTGTGTGTGTATGTCTATGCAACTCATGTAAACTACCCACATTAGTGTAAAATGAGAAATTTAACTATTTGATCTCTAAGATACCATCTAGCTTCTTTGCAATAGTGAGTTACTATAGGTGTACTACATCATAAATATGTGGGCAGCTAAATGGCACAATGAGTAGACACCAGAAACCTGGCAAAGGAGTTAATGTCCCAACTCCAGTTGAATACTTTTTCCTTTCTTCTTCTCACCACTCAAAATCATTAAGTTTCAGTCATCATGAAAGACTCAGCTTCAAATAAGAGAAGTTGGTCTGTCAACAATAACTCATTAAAACACTCAAGGAGCTTAAGCATTCTTCTATCATGGATTCCAAGACTAGTCCATTGTGATTTGCTATCTAGCTCTCTAATCAAGCCCCATCTTCTCTTTCAGTGCCAAATAATGAATTCATTGCTGCTACAGATATTCCATTCTTTTTTTCTCCTCCAAAAGTTTTTAAAAGGTTCATATCTTGAGCTTCAGGAGCTCCTAGCAAGTAGCCTAGTAATTCTTCCTCTTGCTGCCACTTAATTGTCTTCTTTACCACTGCAATTTCTTAGGAGTTACTCCTCTGTCTTCCTCAAGGTTCTTCCAGTTATCCTTACTTAGCTCTCTGTCAGCATGTATCCTGATTAAACACCCTCATGAGAAAGTGAGTCCTTATGTCCTGCCGCATAAATCCTACTATCATCTTCTTTCAGAGAAGAGGAAAGAATGAAAAAGTAAAGAATAGCTCACTGAAAATGACTAGCTCTCTTGGGCAGGTGTGTTACACATATATACAGGTAAATATAATTCAACATATGGACTGAGGATAGAGATTAATCTAAGTCCTCTAAAAGTAGTTGAGGATGGAAACTGACTCAAAGAGGGAAGAACAAACAATAAGATCTTGTATTGTGCCCTATAAAGAAGTAGAAGGAAAATAAATGGGCTGGTGGGGAGGGGAGCAATACAAGGGAGGGAAAGTGTGGAGGGTCATTCAAAAGTCACTATAGTAAGAGGGAAATCAGTAAGAGAGGAGGTGCTAGAAAGTGGAGTAACAGTAGGGAAGGGAAAGGGAGGAAACTTACTAAAGGCAAAACGTTGGAGGGGAGGGCAAGAGGGATAAGAGAAAAGGAGGAATCAAAAGAGGAAGTCAAAATGGAGGGAAACGCACAGTTATCATAACTGTGAATGTGAATGGGGTGAACTTACCAATAAAAAGGAATAAGATAGCAGAATGGATTAAAAACCAGAATCCTATCATATGTTGTCCATAAGAAACACACTTGAGACAGGTAGACATACACAAGGTAAAGGTAAAAGGGTGGAGCAGAACTTACTGGGATACAACTGAGACAAAGAAGGCAAGAGTAGCAATTATGATCTCAGACAAAGCTGAAGCAAAAATAGATCTCATTTAAAGAGATAAAGAACATAATTACATCTTGATGAAAGGTAATATAAATAACAAAGAAATATCAATACTCAGCATATATGCACCAAATGGTACAATATCCCTTTTTGTAAAGGAGAAACTAGAGGAGCTTAAGGAGGAAACAGATAGTAAAACCTTACTAGTGGGGGACATTAACCTTCCTCTATCAGAACTAGATAATTCGAAACAATAAATAAAAAAGAAGTAAAGAAAGTGAATAAAATGCTAGAAAAATTAGAGCTAATAGATATCTGGAGAAAAATGAGTAGGAAAAAAGAAATATACCTTCTTTTCAGCAGTACATGGTATATATACAAAGATTGGCAATGTACTAGGTCATAAAAGAATACAAGTAAAAGTAGGAAAGCAGAAATAAACAATGCATTTTTTCAGACCATAACACAATAAAAATTACAATCAATAATGGCTTATGTAAAGGCAGATTTAAATCTAATTGGAAACTAAATCTACTTCTTCAAAACTGGTTTGTCAAAGAACAAATTAAAGAAACAATTACTAATTGCATTGAAGAGAATGACAATGAGGAAATAACTAATCAAAATCTGTGGGATGCAGCTAAAGTGATACTCAGGGGAAAATTTATATCCCTGAGTACATATATTAACAAATTAGAGAGGGAAGAGGTCAATGAATTGGGCATGCAATTAAAAAAACTAGTAAGTAAAGTAATATAGAAAATAGCAGGATGGAATTCCTACAAAATACAGGGTCAAGCCTCACCCAGAATTCCAGGGGACCCCCCTGGAGAACTTTGGGTGAGGGGGCAGTTGGTAGGGAGTTAAACAATTGATTCCTGGGGGTTGAGGGGAACAGATCTTTCTGTTTGCTGTTCCTGATTTGGGGTTCACCTGGGAGGCCATAGTGGCAAAAGGCATTGTGGTTTCTACTCAGAAGTTTGCCTGTCTAGTAGGATTAGACCTTTCCAGCATCAATATAATAATTATTTAGTTATTTAGATATTAGAAGTAATTACTATTTGCTTTGAGGGCAAGTTAGCTAAAGGTCTGCCACTCCCTCCTGGGGGTAGAGGTGAAGGACAGCTTCAGCCTGAGAGTTCAGGGCTTCCCAGTTCATATCCAAATCCTAATTACCCCCTCTTCCCTTCCCCTTCTTTCTTTAATCAATATAAGCTTTATCTTTGATAGCAGTGCCTGGGTATTATTTGGGTATACTCACTACAGCCATTAAGCTTGATTCCTGTCAGTTGCCAGCCTAAGAAGTCTGTTCCTTCTCAATCCTTAACATCTAATATCTAGCTTCTACTCAATTCCTCAATCAGACCTGTGGGGAATATAAATTGAGGAGAACATCATTAGAGATTAGCTTTTCTGAGCCTTATTAGAAGTCATTGCCCTGCTTCCATATTCAACTGAAAACCAACTGCTGAGTAGGAGGGGTTTGAGAGCAAGGAGCACTTGCTCTTCCCCACTCTCTCAAGCCTATTGGGGGAGGAGGAAAGTGTCTTGCAGGCACCTGGCCCTGGCCAGACCATCAGGTTTCCAACATCCCTGTTATTACAAACAAATTAAAAATCCCCAAATTAACACTAGATTGCTAGATTGGAAATCATAAAAATCAAAGGAAAAATTAATAAAAGCAAAAGCAAAAGAACTATTAAACTAATAAATAAGACTAGGAGCTGGTACTTTGAAAACACAAAAAAAAATAGATAAAGTACTGGTTAATATAATAAAAAAGAAGAAAATCAAATTAACAGTATCAAAGATGAAAAGGGCAACTTCACCTCTAATGAAAAGGAATTTAAGGTAATTATTAAGAAATTTTTGCCCAGTTATATGGTAATAAATATAGCAGCCTAGGTGATATGGGTGAATATTTACAAAAATATAAATTGCCTAGATTAACAAAAGAGGAAATAAAATAGTTAAACAATTCCATCTCAGAAAAAGAAATTGGAGAAGCTCCCTAAGAAAATATTCTGAGTACCAGATAGATTCACAAGTAAATTCTCTCAAACATTCAAAGAACAACTAATCCCAATACTATACAAACTATTTGACATAATAAGCAAAGAAGGAATTCTACCAAATTCCTTTTATGACACAAATATGGTACCGATCCCAAAGCCATGTAGATAAAAAACAGAGAAAGAAAACTATGGACCAATCTCTTTAATGAATATAGATGCAAAAATCTTAAATAGTATACTAGCAAAAAGACTCCAGCAAGATATAATGAAGATTATTCACTATGATTAGCTAGACTTATACTAGGAATGCACGGATGTTTTACTATTAGGAAAACTATCTACATAATTGAGCATATCAACAACAAAACCAACAGAAATCCCATGATTATCTCAAAAGATGCAGAAAAAGCCTTAGACAAAATACAATACTCATTCCTATTGAAAATACTAGAAAGTATAGGAATAGATGGACCTTTCCTAAAAATAATAAAAAGCATATATTTAAAATCATAGAAGCCTTCCAAATAAGATCAGGTGTGAAACAAGTATGCCCATTATCATCTCTATTATTTAACATTGTATTAGAAACACTAGCAGTAGCAGTTAGAGAAGAAAAAGGAATTGAAGGGATTAAAATAGGAAAGGAGGAGACTAAACTCTCACTCTTTGCAGATGATATGATTTTATACTTAAAGAATCCTAGAGAATCAACTAAAAAGTTACTGGAAATAAACAACAACTTTAGCGAAGTAGCAGGATAAAAAATAAACTCACATAAATCATCAGCATTTCTATATATTTCCAACATAATCCAGCAGCAAACGTTAGAAAGAGAAATTCCATTTAAAATCAACCTAAACAATATAAAATTTTTAGGAATCCATTTACCAAGACAAACACAGGAACTATATGAACACAACTATAAGACATGTTCCACACAATTAAAGCTAGATCTAAATAATTGGCAAAATATTAATTGCTCATGGGTAAGCTGAGCTAATATAATAAAATTGACAATCCTACCCAAATTAATCTACTTATTTAGTATCATATCTATCAAACTACCAAAAAACTTTTTAGTGGATTAGAAAAAATTATAACAAATTTCATTTAGAACAAAAGTTCAAGAATATCAAGGGAACTAATGAAAAAAAATGTGAAAGATGGAGGCTTAGCAGTACCAGATCTTATATTGTACTATAAAGCTGTGGTCATCAAAAACAATATGGTACTGGCTAAGAGACAGAAGGGAAGATCAAAGGAATAGACTTGGTGTAAATTACCTCAGTAAGATAGTGTAGGATAAACCCAAAGATTCTAGTTTTTGGAACAAAAAACTAATATTTGACAAAAATTGCTGGGAAAATTAGAAAACAGTTTGGGAGAGATTATGTTTAGAAAAACATCTCACACCCTACACCAAGATAAATTCAGAATGGGTGAATAACTTAAATATAAAGAAGGAAACTGTAAGTAAATTAGGTGAACATAGAATATAGTATATCTTTCAGATGGATGAGAAAGAAAAGATTTTAAGACCAAGCAAAAGATATAGAATATTACAAAATGTAAAATGAATTATTTTGAATACATTAGATTAAAAAGATTTTGTGCAAACAAAACTATTGCAATCAAAATTAGAAGAGAAGGCACAAATTTCGGGGAAAAATCTTTATAACAAAAAATTCTGAGAAAGGTCTAATTATTCAAATTTACAAGAAGCTAAATCAATCAATTGTATTAAAAACATCAAGCCATCCCCCAATTGATAAATGGGAAAGGGACATGAGTAAACAGTTTTCAGATAAAGAAATCAAAACTATCGATAAACACATGAAAAAGTGTTCTAAATATCTTATAATTAGAGAAATGCAAATCAAAACAACTCTGAGGTACCACTTTACACCTAGCAGAGTGGCTAATATGACAGCAAAGGAAAGTAATAAATGTTGGAGGATATGGCAAAATTAGGACACTAATGCATTGCTGGTGGAGTTGTGAATTGATCCAACCATTCTGGATGGCAATTTGGAACTATGGCCAAAGGGCACTAAAAGACTGCCTGCCCTTTGATCCAGCCATACCACTGCTAATATTTGATAATATATCTCCAAAGAGATAATTAGAAAAAAGACTTGTAAAATATTTTTAGTCACTCTCTTTGTAGCTGGACACTTTGTGGTAGGAAAAAATTAGAAAATGAGGGGATGCCCTTTGATTAGGGAATGGCTGAACAAGTTGTGGTATATGTGGGTGGTGGAATATTATTGTGCTGAAAGGAATAGTGAACTGGAGGAATTCTGTGTGAACTAGAAGAACCTCTAGGAATTGATGCAATGACCCAGGACAATTCTGAGGGACTTATGAGAAAGAATGTTATCCATACCCAGAGAAAGAAGTATGGGAGTAGAAACATAGAATAAAAACAATTGCTTGATCACATGGGTTGATAGGGATATGATTAGGGATGTAGACTCTAATCAATGACTCTATTGCAAATATTAATAATATGGAAATAGATGTTGATCAATGACACATGTAAAACCCAGTGGAATTGCTCATTGGCTACAGGAGTGGGGTGGCAGAGGGGCAGGGAAAGACATGAATCATGTAACCATGGAAAAATATTCTAAATTAATTAATTAAATAAATGAACTTTAATTAAAAAATAAAAGCAGTTGAGGATGGAAAGATAACTGAGAGCTAATAAGATTAGGTAAAAGGAATAGGGAAGTCTAGGATCTAGATAAATATTGAAGAAAGATAAAGAATATAAAAAGTAGATATTAGGAAGTAATATGTTCCAGTCATATAAGGTAGCCTGTTCAAATGCATTGAGGCTAGAGAGTATGCTGATTCTCTCCAAATATATGTAATTTTCTTTAAAACTGATAGCAAGATCTTAGAGGACCCATGGAGCTTATCAAAAGATTTTCAAAGCCTCAGTTTCCTCATCTGTACAGTGAAAATATTTGTGCAGTGTTTTTAGAGCAAAGAAAATGGAAAGTAGTGTGTGCCTGAGATTTAACTAAAAGATAAGAGGTAGAAATGATGATTGCTGGAAAAAAAATACACCAGTGGAGTAGAGTTCATAAAGCATGAAAAGAGGTATAATCTGGTAAATGGAGAAGAAAGGTAAGTTCATAGAGCATATTTTGCAAGAAGAAGTGACAGGAAAAAATATCCAATAATATAAAGTTAAAAAAAATAAAAAAAAGACAGAGTAAAAAGCAAAGGACAGATGACTACTGGCCAAAGATTTAAATGACATTCAGAACAACTCTTCCCCTGAAGCAAAGGGAGCATGTAGCATATTTTAAATACCAATGGTTTCAGAAAGTTTTGAAAAGAAAGCCAAATAAACATGTTTATAATTTTTTTTTAAGTAGAGAGGCCTACCTGCTTTTCTATTCAACACTTTTCCATATCAAATATCATAGGACATAGAATCATAGATGTTGAGTTCCTCTGGTCCCCCAAGATCAAGTCCAATTCCATTATTTCAGAGATGAGGAAACTAAACCCTCAAGAAATCAAATGTCTTGTCCAAGATCATACAGCTGATAAATAGCTGAAATATGATTTGAGCACAGGTCTCCCTTTTCTAAGCCCATGTTTTCTCTGAAGGGGTATCCTATAGAAAATGGCTATCAAGTTGCTCCAGAACCTGTCTGCAAGGAATCTCCAGAAATCACCCCAACCTTCCTTTTCTCCCAGCAATATCTATGGCTGATTGAAAAAAAAAAAGGGGGCCACAGGAAAATTCCAGTAAGACTGCCTCAAACACAGGCAACTAACACGGAGGCTTCAAAAGAATAAACCAAGAAAAGACTGGAGGACCATTTCTTTCCCATTTATGGCTATAAGGCAACAGGCATAGAGCTTTAGACGAGAAGGTTCTGTTCTCTCTTGTGATGTGGATGCATTTTGAAATCTAATGAAGATTATAAATTTGGGGTCATCTAGGTAACACAGTATAAAGAGTCCTGGACTTAGAATCAGGATGAGTTAATTCAAATGCTCCCGCAGACTTTTATTAGTTTTGTGCCCATGGGGAAGTATTTTAATTCTTTTCAGTCTCAATTTCCTCACCTGTAAAATGGGGCAATAATAGTACTTATTTCCTAGAGTTGTTGTGGAAATAAAATGAGATAATCTTTATAATGTACTTTGTAAACCTTAAAGCACAATATTAATTCTAATATTTTCATCAACCCATTCTCAGAATGATTTAAATAAGTAAAATAAAAATATATTATTTAAAAGTAAATCAATTTTATTAACTATGTATCAAAATCATAATAAGGAAATTCCTTCATCTCATGAAAGCTATCCCTAGAATCCAGTGGAGGCCTATGGACTTCAGTTTAAGAATCTGTGCTAGAGGGAAGGAAAATCTGTTTAATTTTTTCTGTACCAAACCTAACAAGCAAATAGACATTTAATCAATGTTTTGAGGGCTGATGATTGGGATCATTAGCATGATAAGAAAAAAATTAGATCATCTCCTAACTTGTGTTCCCAAAATACTCATTTACACATATGGAGAAAAATACCCTTAAAAATTCATCAGCTACTTTCTCCCAAATCTTCTCTGGCATTAACTGACACATTTTGTGCTCATGTGAAATGGAGTTATCTAATTCACATCTGTGGACATAGAAATATCCTTTTTTTGCTACAATGAAGCAGAGATGATTTCTTTCCCTAGTGAGGTCGTGGTGTCTTATGGTAAACAAGAAAGAGAATAAGAAGTGCTCATGTGCTCATGTGCACACCATATTCTAAAGTTTCCAAAGCATTTTGTGTCGTCTATTTTGTTGCTCTCAAACACCCTATAACCTAGGTGCAATTATTAGTCCCAATTCTGAAGATAGAGAAGTTAAGGCTCCAAAAGATTTAAGTAATTTCTTTGGGTTACAAATCTTGTAAGGCAGTATTTAAACCCAGGTCTGCCTGACTTCAAGTCTAGTAATCTATTCCCTCCGCCAGTCTGCTTCTACACTGTATTTTTATCTAGCTTACTGTTTTGTTTTTTTTTTTTTGCAAAAAACTTGTCCAGTATTATTCTCATTAGACAAAGGTTACTTTGAAAATGAGATGAAAGCAGATCCACAAAGATCATAGGCACAAAATCTGAGAATGCCAAGCACACCCACACATGTGAACATATGGTATCTGTAGTTCTGGTCAGGTGCCTTTATAGTACACCTGAAAATCAGTGAAATAAGGGCCAATAACCAGCCAATATAATAAAAGGATCTAATTTTACTTCAATATATTTGTTGCTCATCATATCATGCCCTCCAGCTTGTAGTGAGCAACTTTTCCCTCATTAGGTGCTCTGATGGTTGCCATTATTATTCTCATTTTTTATAGATAAGTAAAATGAGCTTCAAAAAGGTTAAGAAGACTGACCATGGTCACACAACTAATAAGTGCCTGAAGGATTTTAATGTAGATTTTTTTGACCCTAAGTACCAGGATGTCTCTACAAATTATTTTGCCCACCAATTGATAGTGCATTGGCATGTAAGCCTTTCCTCATTGCCCTATTTCCACCCATTACTTATTCTATTTTTCAATTGTAGCTCATTACTACATGAACTGTGTCCATCAGCTTTCAATGACTGATTTAGCATTCTTCCACTCTTACTTAATGAATAACATCTCCAGGAATGTTCATCTTGAACCCATGAATAAATTCATATTAAAATTCAAAGTTTTCACATATAAATTCTTAAGAAAATATCAGTGCTGTGTGGTTTTATTTATTTATTTTTGGTTGGGAAAAGATGGCCACTATCTTATGAAAGGCCCATAAAAGCAGAGCAGGGTTTTTATGAATGCAATTTAACCATCAACATTAATTGTGGGTTAGAGAAAATTGCTTCCAGTTGGTTCTGATAGGTAGCTTGTGCAAAGGGCAAGTTGTTATAATTATGCCGATTGTCTGTGCTTCACTGCTTATGGGCAATCTCATTCCTATATTTAAAATTGGGAGGATAATCTCAATGTGAGAATCTGGACATGTACCATCTTTTCTGATTATCTCTAGTCAGTTTCTCTCCTACCTTTTTAAGAAGCCATTGTGGTTACTAGAAAATTAATCATTTTAGTCAAAATATTTACAGTAGAAACAGTGAGCCCTTAATGTCTTTTAAATTATCTTAAGGGACACAAGGAAGAGCTTTCTACACTATTAGAGCTACCTGCCAATAGAAGGGGCTCCTTTATAGTGTAGTGTATCTCCTATTACTGGAAAGCAAAGGATCAATGGTCCTTAGAGGTGATTCAGAAGGGAATTCTCCATGGAATGAGATTCTCCAGTAAAAGCAACAACAACAACAACAACAACAACAACAACAACAACAACAACAACAACAACAACACTGTACATTCCTTTCCCAATCTGAGATTCTATGCTGCTTTGGATCAATCTTATCCCTTCATCACTTATAAATGTAGGCGCATAAGATTATTTTCCTCTAAAGTTTCAGAGCAAAAGTTATTTCACATCTTTACAATTCTGGGTTGGTTCCTCACAACACCCTCCCCCAACTTTTGGTGAACTGTTATCTAGAGTCAATGTGTTTAATTTAAGACCTAAAAGTACCAATTTCTACTCATCAGAATATATTGAAATGAAGTTTGTGGGAAATTTGCCCAAAAATTATAAACGTTTCTTGATTCCTTTGGAACACATTTTCCCCATGAAGTCACTTAATTACCTTGCAAGAAATGGAGGCGGTTTATGGCTCAGCCAACTAAGAAAAAGGCCAAAAACCCAGGGACAGCGTGTTCTAATGTGACTGCCACTGAGTTTGCCATGTGACCTAATAACTGTAATGTGTACATAAGTCTCTCAGTCACAGCCAGTTCCGTAGCACAGTCAAAAATTTGTTTTCAAAATAATCTAACCTTTAAATTTCTCACTCTCTCACCATGGGATTGCTTCCTCCTGCTGCCTCAGTGACACATTGTCAACTGAAACTCTAATAGAAAATGAATTTTTTCATTAAAAAAGTATTCAGATATAGAGATTGCATATTGGATGCCAAAAGAGGATAAGGGAATGGTGGATGAATCTAAGGTGGAAGAGACAGGTGGGCTTGTTAACAAAGCTTCTGCTGGGCTGGGAATACTACCACTGCCACTTTATGTACCCCCATTCCCCTGATTTCTTTGGGAAGGTGTAGCTTAATCATCATTTATTAACTATCCTTCCCCTTCCTCAGAACTATTTTATTTCTTTTTAAACCTTTACCTTCTGTCTTTTACTTGATACTAAGTATCAATTCCGAAGAAGAAGAGTGGAAAAGGGTAGGAAATTGGATTATATGACTTACCCAGGGTTACACAACTAGGAAGTGTTTAAGGTCAAATTCGAACCCAGGACCTCCCAGGTCCAGGACTGATTCTCTGTCCATTGGTCCACATAGCTGATCCTTGGTACTAGTTGTAAGAGAGAAGTGAGGTCAAGGCTAGGCAATCTGAATTAAATGACTTGCCTATGTTCACATAGTTAGAAAGTGTCTGAGACTGAACCTGAACCCAGGTCCTCCCAACTTCAGGCTATCCAACGTGCTGTGTCAGTATCCCTGGGCTACTTTCTATATAACAATAACAAGAAAAGTCAGATAATGACCAATTTTAATTACCTGTTAAATATTTGGCACAGTTCTGCTTCTTTTTAAATGTTATTTATTTATAATTTTTTCCATGCTTACATGACTCATGTTCTTTCCCTTCTTTCTTCCCTCCTCCCTCCCATAGCCAATAAACAGTTCCACTGGATTATGCATGTATTCATATTTTCAATAGAGTGATCTTTTAACATCAAAACTCTAATCATATCCCCATTGAACCATGTGACTGATCATATGTTTTTCTTCTGCATTTCTGCTCCCACAGTTCTTTCTCTGGATGTGGATAGCGTTCTTTCTTATAAGTTCCTTTAGATTGTCCTGGATCATTGCATTGCTACTGGTAGAGAAGTCTATTATATTTGAATGTGCCATAATGTATCAGTCTCTGTGTACAATGTTCTTCTGGCTCTGCTCCTTTCGCTCTGCATCAGTTCCTGGAGGTCATTCCAGTTCACATGGAATTCCTCCAGTTCATTATTCCTTTCAGCATAATAGTATTCCATCACCAGCATATACCACAATTTGTTCAGCCATGCCCTAATTGAAGGACATCCCCTCATTTTCTAATTTTTTGCCACCACAAAGAGTGTAGCTATAAATATTTTTGTGCAAATATTTTTCCCTATGATCTCTTTGGGGTACAAACCCAGCAGTTGTATGGCTGGATCAAAGAGTAGGCAGGCTTTTAAAGCCTTTGGCCATAGTTCCAAATTGTCCTCCAGAATTGTTGGATCAATTCAAAACTCCACCAGTAATGCATTAGTGTCCCAATTTTGCCACATCCTCTCCAACATTTATCATTTTCCTTTGCTGGCATAGTACTTCTTCAGGTCATTCTATATATCAATACATAATATTAAATCTTAGGTACAATAAGAAGACTAAGAAAACCCCCCATACATACACTTAAAAAAATCCATCCTAGATTCTCTCCTAGGAGTAAAGGCCTAATTATAGAAATTTCTCCTTTCTTCCATTCTTTTTCATCCCATAAGCTTAATAGATAGTTAGATTTTATTGTCTTCTGTAGTCTGGATTTTTGACTCTACCTAATCCAGGAGAGGCACCATTTACTTTTTTCTTCTACCTACAAAGAATTCAAATGTGTAGTCAAAAGATATATTCCTGAAAAGTATGTATAAACAATTTTTTCTTGTAAACCACTTAATATTTTCCCTTTGATTTACTTTATAATTTCAGGAAATACATTTCATTGCCCTCTTTATTAAAAAATGAATTACTGATTTTAAATACTAGAAACACTTTGGAAAAATAATTATATGGAAAACAATCATTTTCTAAAAAAACATGACTAACAACCAAGCTAAATATTGCAATCACCCAACAAAGTGGAATAATTGCAGGTAAGGGATGGATATGGAAAAGCTTCAGCTCACTGTGAGAAAAAGAGAAAAAACTCTTCTGAGCACAGTTTATTTGATCAGTTCTTTTCTGGCTTTTTTCCATGCATCTTTACCACTGTGTTGAATTTCTGAATGCACCAGAGACAATTTAGATCTTTGCCAGCTCTGCTCCAAAATTTAGAGTCTGGCTAAATTGAACTACTCTCTATCCCTAAACAGCCAGTATGCTTCCCCAGCTCCCTGTCTCTATTAATACTGATCCCTCCACTTGGAATGCTCTTCTAGTCCCTATTTCCTCCTGTTCAAAATCTATTCATCTAGCACATCATTTCCATCATGCCAGCAATAAAGGTGTGCTTTTTCTTTATTTTTTTAAATTTTAAAAATTTTTTTTGTTATTTTTAATGTGCTTTTTCTTTAAAAATTGCATTTTCTCCAAAGTTCGCCCTGAAGAAGCATATGAAGAAGAACCTTCCCTTTCCCCCTATCCATTCTTTGTATTTGGGATGCTGCATATAATACTGGAGTTTATATATTAAATGATTTTGTTTACTTTTTCTCAATTGTGTTATACTTTTGTATAACATTAATGGGAGGGGAGAGAATAAATATATTGGGGAATATAGGAGTAGTAAAAGCGAGATCAAAACTATTTATTTGGTTTATTTGCTATCTATGCATTTTTAAAATTTGATAATTAAAAGAAAGACCTGGGTTTAAATTCAGTCTTAGACACTTTTTAGCTTTGTGATACTGGACAAATCAATTAACCTTGCTCAGTCTCATTTTCTTCATCTGTAAAAATGGGGATAATAATAACCACTTTTCTTCCAAGGTGGTTTCTAGGATAAAACGAGATATTGGTAAAAATACATTGCAAACTTTGAAATGCTACATAAATGCTAGCTGTTTTGATGATGTAGCAGGGATATTGTAGTTCTGTGGCATAAGCTCTTTCCTTCTAAATGTAGGCTAAATCATTCAACAGGAGATAAAGTTAGACGACTAATAAAAAAGGAAGGCAGTAAGACACCTTAAATAACGCCAAGAGAGCAAATTACAGAAGCAGACATAAGGAAAAAAGGTTTACTTTGGCAACCTGGAAGATGAAACAAGTTATTGGAGCAATGGACACCTGGTGAATAAGACGTTAAGGGAACTACATGTATTGAATTACTTTATGTTCCAGTTGAGTTCCAGATACAATTAATTGGAGGCACTAAAAAGAAGAGCCTGTGTGCACTGAACAGGTGCCAAAGGTTGACCTCTCCTCCACTTTCCTAAACAATGTACTTGGCATTGTCCAAGCAAACGCATTTCAGCATCTCCTCTGATTCAGTCAATCTACTTTTATGTCACTCTCCATTATACTTATTAATCTTGGCACCTTCAAAACCAAATTTAATGCTTACTTGTGGCCTTTTTTATATTTTCAAAACCAAGATGCTTATGCTTGTCAAATGACTAAAATCAGGAATATGTCAGAGGCAGTGGTAGGTAACGAAGAATATTTTCCCCTTTTAAACAGATATGATTTGTTATTGCTAAATAATTTAACAAAATATATATAATATACACATGAACATTTATAAATATATACATATGAATATATAATTGTTCCTCTTTCCTTCCTTCCTTCCTCCCTCCCTCCCTTCCTTTTTCATGAATATTCGTGTGGTCCAGGTCACCCTCCTTTGGACAATATCATATTTACCGGCAACCTGCTTACAATGTGGTACAACACATCTGGACACAATACATTAGATGTGATCTGACCAGCAAAGAATACCTCTATATATCTGTCTCTGTTTGAACCCTTACCTTCTGTCTTACAAGGTCCCAGGGCAAACAAGCAATAAGACTAAGCAATGGCAGGGTAAGTGTTTTACTCAGGGGCATACAGGTAGGAAGTGTCTGAGGCCAGATTTGAACCCAGGTTCTCCTGTCTCCAGGCTTGGCACTCTATCTGCTGAGCCATCCAGCTGCCCCCATAGATTTGTCTTAATGAAACTCAAGATGTCACTTGCTTTCTGTGCTGCCATATCACATGGTATATTTATATTAAACTTAGAGTCCAGTTGACAAAGGAACAAAGCCTTCCAGGATCTGAAAGAATGTGAATTCTGCTTGAACTCTTTAGAAAGACTGAAAAGTTTGGTGACCTAGATTATAACTAGTCGCTTAAACTCTAAGTCTCAGGTTCTTCATATGGAAAATAATAATGATCCTATTTTCTTCATTGTGATATTTGAAGATAAATGAGCTTATATTAAGATCTTTCATCATAAAATATCCTCTTGCCCATTTTCATCTATTGTAATTCTAACCATGCTTTAACCAGAGGTAATATGCTACCTCTTCTATGAAGTTTTTTTTTTCCTGACCTTTCTCCCAGTTGGATACAATTTCTTTTTCTTGAGGCTTCTGGTACTATGACTATTTGTTACTCTTATACAATCCCTCTGCCCACCTTTGTCTCTGTCTGTCTGTCTGTCTGTCTCTCTTTTTCTCTTTCTCTAAGAAGTAAAAAGTAACAGAATTTTAATGTAGACAAGAACAACTCAACAGAAAGAGTGCTAGACTTTGAAAATCAAAAGATCAGAGTTCAAAATTTCCTCTGCTACTGCTTAGGCAAGTCATTTAATCTTGTTAGCTTTATTTCCTCAAATTGTAAAATAAGGGAGGTGGTTAATATGACCTCTAAGTTCTCCTTCAATGGGAGCATTGTTATTTATCCTCCTCTACTATTTCATAACAAACATTTTCTGAATGGATGGTTTTATGGTATCAACAGACAGAGCAAAGAAAATTGAGTGGGAAGTGGGGGATGATCCTTCCCTAAAATATGTATGTGCCCAAGTGGATTATTAAAGAATATAGGTATGGCATATATGGAGAAAGAGGCAGACTGAGAAAAAAGCAGAGACAAAAGAGAAACAGACAGATAGATAGACAGACAGACAGATCTATAGAGAGGACAGAGACAGAGGGAGAGACAGAGACAGAGGGAGAGATAGACAGAGAGAGCAAAGTAGGCCACATGATGATGAAAAAAATGCTAGAATATGAATATTTAAGACATTCCTCCTAAGCTTTTGATAAATCTTCAGGTATCTAAACTGGATACCACCTCTATTCAGAGGTATTAGGCAGCTTTCTTTTTATTATTTTATATTTTTCCATATTACATGTGTATATGATTTTAATTATCATTTCAGACATTTGGGGATCCTGGTTCTCTCCTTTTACCCATCCCAGAGTGAGCAGTTAATATGTTATGAGTGGTACATGTGCTATTCTGTAAAACACATATCCATGATCATCATGATGTGAAAAAAAAACAGATAGTTTATATTAGAGAAAAATTCATAAAGGAAATAAAATGAAAAATGCTATGGTTCAGAATGCATCCAGATTCCATCAGCTACTTCTGTATTGAGGGATAGTCATTTTAATCACATATTTCTTAGCGTTTTCTTGGATCATTGCATTGCCAATAATAGTTAAGTCATTCATGGCGGATTATCATTTATTATTGCTTTTTACAGTATGCAACTTTCTTTTGTTTAGACTCACTTCACTTTGTATCAAATTAGATGTCTTTCCAGATTATTCTGTTATTGTCTTGTCTGTCACTTATCATGGCACAATAGTTTTCCTTTAGAATGATATACCACAACTTGTTTAGCCATTCCCGAATTGATGGATATCCTTCTTGTTTCCACCTCTTTGCCATCACTAAAAGAGGAGCTATAAATAATTTTCTACCGATAAGTCATTTTATCATATTTTTTATCTCTCTAGGATACAAATGTAATAGTGTTATCATTGGGAAAAAAGGATAAGCAGAAATTTGATGGCTTTTTCAGTATGTTCCCAGATTGTTCAGTAAAATGGTTGTATCAGATCATAGCTCCACCAATGACTTATTATTGCCCTAATTTTCTAACATCACTTACAACTTTTATCATTTTTCTTTTTAGGTATAAATACTAATTCAGAATTATTTTAACTTGCATTCATCTAATTAATAGTGACTTGGAGTATTTTTCCATATGAATAATGATAATTTTAATTTATTCATCTGAGAGATGTCTGCTCCTATTGTTTAACCATTTTTCAGTTTAGGAATTTCTGGAATTCATATAATGTGACTCAGTTCTCTAAATTTTGATAAACAAGACACCGTCAGAGACACTTGGAAAAATTTTTCCCAGTTTCTATTTTATATTGGTTGCATCTATTTTGCTTATACAAAACATTTGAATTATATATTGTCAATGTTATCTTTTATCCATCTTATATTTTCTACAACTTGTTTAGTCATAAATATTTCCCTTAGTAATAGCTCTGACAGGTAAACAATTTTGTGTTTCTCTAATTTATTTATGATTTGACCCTTTACTTATAAATTATGCATTTTTTTTACATTCCATTGATTTATGGGATGGGGCGTGGGTCTATGGTTAGTTTCTGCCATACTATTATTCAGATTTCCAAACAAATTTTGTCAAATAATGAGTTCTTTGCCCCAAAGCTTGGTTCTCTGGATTTATCAAACATTAGGCCACTATAATAATTTATTATGGCATATCGAGTGCCTAATCTATTCTATTTATCCACTATTCTATATCTTAACCAGTACCAGATTGTTTTGATTATGCAGGCCTTAAAATACAGTATGATGTTTGCTACAGCAAATCCACCTTGCTTCATTTTTTTCATTAATTACATTGATATTCTGGGCCTTTTTTCATTCAAATCAATTTTTTTTTATTTTCTACCTATGAGAAATAATTTTGAGTAGTTCAGTATGACACTGAATATGTAAAGCAATTTAGGCAGAATTGTCATTTTATTATACTGGATCAGATTATTCATGAATGATAAATGTTTTTCCAGTAGTTTAGATCTGACTTTTTTGCATGGAAAAAGTTTTATCATTCTATTTAGATAATTCCTGGTTTTGTGCTGGCAGGTAAACACCCAGGTATTTTATGTTATCTATAGGTATTTTTTTAAAAGATAATAATTTGAGTGATGGGAAATTTATTTTTAAAAATTAAATCCCTTGTGATTGCAATAGATTCTTCCTCACCAGACTCTTCCTCCCTTTCGGGCCAGAAGAGATAATGTTCTTCAGTGTTTCTGATCTCTTGTAATCAAAATCAATATTCCTTCTCTGGGCACCCATTCCCTTTTTTTTTAACATTTATTAATAATCATTTTTAACATGGTTACATGTTTCATGCTCCTATTTTCCCCTTCACCCCCCGCACTCACCCAACCCATGGCCAAGGCACTTTTCCACTGGTTTTGTCATGTGTCCTTGATCAAGACCAATTTCCCAATTGTTGGTGGTTGCATTGGTGTGGTAGTTTCGAGTCCACACCCTCAATCATGTCC